>NC_133363.1:40822239-40909964 GCF_049309525.1 Garra rufa | reverse complement strand
TGTGAGCAGCCACAATGCGCAGCCGCAGGTCCTGGTTGAATAAATGTAACTTTAAGTCAGAATTTGCCAGGGGTATGAATACGGGCTTGACTGTATGTATATGTATGTATATATATATATATATATATATATTATAGTTAGATTACTTATTCAATAGGTTCTATATGTTTATATATGTAGCACATGGTCTGTAAGGCACAACATTTCGTTCCACACAATGCAGAATGACACTAAACTCACTTGACTTGATTTGGCACAGTAAGAGTCTATGTGAAAATATAGAGCTACTTCTATATTTTAGGAAGGAGATCATCATATTTGACGATCCTTGGCACAATTCGAAAATGCCTCCTCATTCTGTATTATACATGAAAAGTTCAAATCACCAAGGGCGCTATCACATCCTGCCACAATGAAAACATTATGAAACACTGCATCTCACACACGCCAATGATCAGCACATCTAAAGCTGATTCTGACAGGTGGTAAAGGTTAATGCTCTAAACAGGAGCAATACCCACTCAGGGACAGAGCGATTCAGAGAGCGATATCTGACACTAGTTTACTGCAGATCCAGACCTCCATGAGTGTTCTGCCATAGGCCAAGGGTCAACATCATGGGCCCCTCGAGAAAATATTTCTCTGTTTGGCAAGCTTCACCAGGGAAGCATTCCAACAAAATCTGGATCCAGCTTCTCAAACAAATGGATTTTACCCATTACAGTTAAAATATAATTATATAACGCCCACAGGCTATTTACAGTGGAATTAAGAAATTAAGTAAAACAAGCACTGCACATGCCTGCTCAGCCTGACTTCAGTCAGTATGCACAAATAAACACAATGATCTTAGGGACAGTTTAACACTGTTTCATATGTACTGTAAATATTGTCTATGATATAACGATTTTTGGACAAACACTTGAAGTTTAACACTGATTTGAAAATAAGGAAATAAGCTTACATAAAAAATCCCAACAGACGTCTCCAGTTAAAAGTTCATCTAAACATCTAAAAGTCTCTGGAAATATTTTTCACAGAAGGAGCTCAGACTGTGTGCATATTTTTGCTGCTATTAATATTGTGAATATCACTGGTGTTATAGCTGCTTTTGGCAGTATACTTTACACTTGAGTTCAGCTCAGGACACACTTACCTAAATAAAAAAAAGGGAAGAAGGAAGTATGAAAGAGAAATATAGAGATGAGCATGAAAAGAGGACCTTTGTTGCAGTGATTTAATGGTCTAGTCAAACTTCCAGGGTAATGACACAGTGAGCTGTTAAAACAATCAGACTTAGACTCATTAAGCTCTTATGTTTTTTCTCTGTGGCAAGGCTACAAAAGGCTAATAGCACTGAATGAAACAGCCATGCTAATACACAACCTTTACATAAATGCTCTACTAGCAGCCCAGATCCTTTGGAAAAATCTAAGAGGAAAGGGTTTGCCATTAATAGCCAAATGTTTTTCACATTTGGAGAGTGAGAAAAGACTTTGCTCATGGTACCATGGTGCTGAGGTCTATGAAGTGCCAGTAACTCCACTGATATGGCGTTTCATTACTTTCATATATGATGGGACAGAAAAGAAGAGATGAACCACAAATGCTTTATCCTTCTCATGGCTTGTGTGTTATTATTTTAAAAGGGCACGTCGAACAATACAAAAACCCTCATTACTATGAAACGCGACACTTCTGTGCTGTTATTTCTTCTTGGTACATGCAGCAAAGCCAGTTAAGTAACTATAGCAACTCACCCCACATCCTCAAACCCACAAACTATTACTGCGCATGTTGATTTCATCGAATCATTACTGCTTTGTTAACCAAGGCATTTATGTACAGATGAATATTCCTAGAACAGTGTGAAAGAAGGCTTGTGAGTTTGAGTCTAGAGATGAAGAACACTTTAACCCTCCTGCTGCTTGAAGAATTCAGAGGTCACAGGCCAGACAAAAGTCAAAACTCAGCAAGGAATTCAAACTGCAAACCTTCAAAAATAAACAGACTGTGCATATGTGTCCACGGTTGTCTGTATGTCCATCCCAAGGGATCTATCGAGCCAATTCTGTGGATATGCAAATGTCAGTGGCCACCCAGGAAAAAATCCCATTGGCAGCTAGACATCAGAAAAAGAATGTCTGTTACCATCATGGACAAGCTAAAATAGTCCTGCAAGTCATAATCAAACTCAACTTGTTTATTACAGTTTTAAATGTTTTCTCTCCATCTGTGAGCTGTGATCTGTTTCTATCAAAACTACTACAGCAGAAAGTGAGAGACAGAATGAAAATCGTTTAAAATTGGTTCTTTTTGGACAAATAGAAAACAGCTGAAGGTCATAATGGCTGCAGATTATTTTATGTAGCTTTTAAGAACTCTGATATTTGACCTCTGACAAATACAAATATTATATACACTTATGTTCAATCGTTTGGGGTCAGTGAGATTTAATTTCATTTATTTATTTATATTTTTTAAATGTTTTTATTCTGCAAGAATGCGTAAAATTGCAAATGCTCTTATTCTGAGCATTCATTCATATTCATCAAAGAACCTGAAAATGTATCACATTTTCCGCAAAAAGCAGAACAACTATTTTTAACACTGATAATAATAAGAAATGCTACTTGAACACCAAATCAGCATCTTAACATTTCTGAAGGATCATGTGACACTAAAGATTGGAGTAATGGCTTCAACATTGCCATCACAGAAACGTGATGAAAAAAAAAAAAAAAAATTTTTGACTGGTAGTCAACAGAATGAAAAATACAAACATACACTTTTTGAATATGAAACAGTCACAAACACACATTGTTCATACTTCAAAGAGGGCAAACACGGCTGTCTTGTACACCAGAACAACAGATTCCTGGAATAGTCCAAATATTCATCACCCATGAAAATTTACTGTGCCCCCAAACCCCCACATGCTCCCTATGAGTTGTGCAATGAATGCTGCATGAGCTGAATCTGTTTTTATCATCATCACAGAGCTGGGGAGCTCAAATTTCTCTATGTGATACAAGTTATTGGGTTCAGCTCACTCTCTGTGACATGCAAATGTAAAAAAAAATTAAAATAATTCTGACTGAAAATAAAATTGAACTTGCTTGTTTAGCGGTTTGTGCCACTTTGAACAATTCAGTTACAGAAAGTCTCTAACCTGTAATTATGTATCTGCTACATGGTAGCAACTTTTGAGATTGTTCCAATATACAGTATGCAGGGCAATGCCTGTATCTTGGAACAAGTAAAGCGAACATGTTCCAAACAATCTTGGTGTAGTGACCTGGAATAAAATGCATATGTTAACATAAAGTTACAACTCAAAGAAAAAACGACTACATACTGCCTTCTACAGCAGTAACCACAGCTGATGTGTGTGTTGCCAGACCCTTTCCCCCATTTTCCTACACCACTAAACCCCTTCTGTGCCTCAGAAACTGGGATAACACCTCTTTCCACTGCATGCTTCTGTGATAGAACCCTCAATGGACCAAAGAGAAAGAGAAAGAGAAAGAGAAAGAGAAAGAGAAAGAGAAAGAGAAAGAGAAAGAGAAAGAGAAAGTAGCATTTGGAAAACCATAATACTATGATACTCATACTATGTTAGCATTATATACATAGTTACATGGAATATACTAGTATACTAACATATTAACAAAAGTAAGTGGTATAGTGGTATATATATAGATGGTACTCAATGGACATTTCAAGTCACAACTGCAGTGACACGCACAAAACCAACGTCACATAAAACGTACCATATGTACGTTCATCTGCTCCGGGGGGGAAAAAACACTCTTTCAGCACCACTCAGTGGACATTTTACACTGAATATGTCATGAAACGTACAAGGCAGTATGTATTTTGCGTCTTGCGAAAAAATTCCTTCAGGAACGTTTTCGTCATGAGATCAGGTTGCTTTCATCACGTCAAGCGACTATAGCTCTACCTCTGAAGCAAGCCTCCATAGACCCTCAGTTATAATGTCAAAACATTTGAGGAAAAGTGACTATGACTCGGCCTCAGAAACAAGTCTCCATGGACCCCCTGTCAAAACAGTCACTTCACTGAATATAATAGTGTAGGTATACTGCACTGAAACCTGCATGAAAAAGAGCTTGAATGTATTGTGTGTTATCCACTGAAAGGCTTTGGGGTTGTGAGAGAGGTGAGACACAGCTAGACTCCATTACTTTCTTGGACTAAACATTCTCCTCTGAGGATCTGACTGCGCTAATCAAGACATTTCCTGAGTCAAACCGTCTGAGAGTACCAGTACACACACACACACACACACACACACACACACAAGTAAATAGCCAGCAGTGTCCAAAACGTTTCCCCTGTTCAAACAATCTGAGGTAGCCTTACTGCATAATGGTGATTAGCTACTGTCTATAGCCAATTCCGGCTAAACCCTTTTCCTCTTCTACTGCCTGAATCATGCCAGCATAAATACAACACACTCTCTCTAATGCTCTGTCTCTGTTTCGCATACACATAAACAGATTTCAACTGTCTACAGCATACTGCTGTTTTAAATATACCTGTATAGTGAAAACTGACTCTTTTAATTGGGCTTTCAAACAGTACGTCTTGGCTTTATGTGTAGTTTAGTCTGTTAGCATTTGTTGATGTGCGTGTCTTTAACAGAGTGGTTTTGTGAATGTTGTTTAAGTGCGTATTCACAACACACAACTCTTCCCAAAAATATGATAAAATAAAAGTGACACACACACACAAGAGCCAAGCCAGACACACATGCCACACTGCAAAATTTCCTTTGGCCTGTTAATGGTTTCCAGATGCTGTGTGAATGGGGCAGAGACAGAACGGGGGTCTGTCTGGCAGCCGCTCACTTGAGAAAGTCTTTGTTGATATCACCCCACATCAGTCCAGCTAAACTGACAACACACTCACAGCTAAACTACAGACCGAGCTATTTAGCTGTTATCTAGGGAATGTGAGATCGAATATATCTTTTTCATGAACTCAGGTACAATGGGTGAACAAATCTCCTCATTATGAATAGAAGCAGATGAGCTGGATTCTCTTGTATGCTTCTTAAACAAACATGAGCGGTCCATTAACACTTATTTCAGGCGAATTACACTGATAAATAAAGAAAATGATTTTCTTTGCAGGCATACTTATTATTTCACACACACAGATATAGAGCTCTGGGCAGGGTATCAGGTGAGCTGTGGCCAAGCAGACATACTAAGATGCCAGATTGAAATCAAATTGCCAAAGCAAAGAGAGATGATGATATCACAGTGATGGACGACAAACGTTAAACTCCTTCCAACTCTCATAAGCCTGTAAAAGCATCATTGGTGCATTTTCCTTTTACAAGAGATCTAAATTTACTTGTGATGAAAACTATATACATCATTGAGGCATGGCGACCTACTGTTGATTTGGGAAATGCAATGAAAAACGAATATTTTCTTGGACATCTTTCTGAATTACATTTCCTTCATTTCAAGACCTTTTGACATCTGACCTTTTGAGATGGTTTTGACCATATTACAAAGATGTGAAAACGCAGCAGGAATAATAATTCGCTGCCAAGACATTAAAGGAAGTTTTTAATTCTTAAATGGAACCCTGAGTGTTATGACTTGAATGGCTTAATTTAATGTAAATTATGTGTCTTACTGAAATATGTAGTAGAAAACCCATTAAAGATTTACATTATTAAAAAAAAAATCCACATTGTTTTTTACATATATTGGACTATGGAGGGTGGGGGGTGCCATTATTTTGGTGACGTGAAATGGTTGTACTCAATGAGCTACTGCCGCTACCTGCTGATATTTTTACCGCAAAACAACATGGAAAAAAAATACTGATTTGATGATCAAAGTTACTGAAAGAGCTTTACAGGTGGATAGCGATGGATATATAAGTGTAGGCTTAAACCAAATTCTGTATCATCAATTTTTCCCACAAGGACTCTAAAGTCCTGGATATCGAGTGGAATTCATGCTGAGAAACTCCTTCAGTGGCCATGGAGTCATGACAAACATCTGCGCTTCTTTTCTCTGCCATTTGTAAGCTATTTTAGTAGCTGTGATCTACTAAAAGCCTCAAAGGCATCAGGGTTAAAGTTGAGAAAACAATGACATGGGTCTATAGGAAGTTTTATTCATCCGCAGGCATCCCATTCTTTTCTCTGCTTCTTATCGCTACACTCTTAAAAATAAAGGTGCTTCACGATGCCATAGAAGAACCTTTTTTGTCTAAATGGTTCTGTATAAAGAACCTTTAGCATCTGAAGAACCTTTCTGTTTCACAAAAGGTTGTTTGTGGTGAAAGAAGGTTCTTCAGATTATAAAAAGGTAAGAAAGAGATGGTTCTTTAAAGAACCTTTGACTGAATGGTTCTTTGTGAAACCAAGAATGGTTCTTTTATGGCATTGCTGTGAAGAACCTTTTAAAGCACCTTTATTCTTAAGAGCGTAGGAAAAGCAGTGAAGACTAAGATGTGGCATCTTATCAGTATTTTATTTACTGAGTTGTGTTGCGGTAAAAATAGCAACATGTAGCGCCAGAAGTTCACCAAGTGCAACCATTTCACGTCATCAAAATAATGGTACCCCCCATAGTCCCCCATAAAATATATATAAAACAATGTGGATTTTTTTCAATAACATAATTTGTTAAGGGGTTTTCTACTACAAATTTCAGTAAGAGACACCATTTATGTTATATTTAGCCATAAGTCTTCCCTTTAAAGGAATATTTCACACAAAAATAAAAAAAACAATTTTACTTGCCAGTGTCATTTCCACACTCTCCATAAAGAACCTTTCAAATCTGAAAAACCTTTCTGTTTCACAAACGGTTCTTTGTGGTGAAAGAAGGTTTTGCAGATTATAAAAAGGTAAGAAAGAGATGGTTCTTTAAAGAACCTTTGACTGAATGGTTCTTTGTGAAACCAAGAATGGTTCTTCTATGGCATTGCTGTGAAGATCATCACATTTTTAAAAATATCTTCTTTTGTCATCATTTACTAATGAGGTACACTTTAGGGAGGATAGTTTAGAGGATAAAGAAGTACAGAAAAAAACCTAAGAAGTGCTTCTTACCACTTCTGTCCCCCAGCCATGTGTTGTTGGACAGTGTAGCCAAACTGTGTCTGCCTGGGGCCCTTTATGATCCGGTGATTTTTGGTGTCAATGTTGAAACAGTCGTGGAACCCTGTAAACAGACACAAACAATTCAAATATGAACCATCCACAGCACGCTTGGACACAAGAATCCATTTACAGGCAATAGAGGCAAGCAGCTCCAGCAATGACCCAAAACTTAGCAAAATTTAATTGTGGCTAAACTGAGTTTCTGCCAGCACAAAAAGCCCTAAACAGTAGTTTCCAGTCATGAACTACCGTGTGTACACCACTAACAGACAAACAGAAAGGAAATGGCAGTTTGTTTTTTGTTTTTGCAAAGTTTTGAACTTTAAAAAAGGGGTTGTTGTTGTTGGCAAAGGGAAAACACAATAATTATTTTGTCAAAACTGAGTCATAACAACCTACAGTGAATCTAGTCTCATAGATTATGATCTGTCATTTGATTTGGTTTAGGCCAAATATGCACAGACTCATGGAAAATGTACACCAAATCAAAGTACTTTTTATTGGTTTTTGAAAGAATGTATTCTTTTATTGATTTTGAATATAGAGTTTTATACACAGTTTTCTCTGAATCAGTTAACTGAAGTCATTTTACTCAATGCTGGCTTATTTACTGAATGTTGTCTTTGTTGTGAGTATTGCCTTCAATGTAGATAACTGAGCAGCAGTGAGTAATTCCATTACTTATAATATGTTTGTGACAATTGGGCTTTTTTGGTTCAGAAATCCTCCTTAAATGGAAAAGAATCTATTTACACTGGTGTTTTAAGGTTTCATCTCATTCTAAAAAAACAGACTTTTTAATTGCTTTATCTCCCTCAAAGTTCAAAGGTGTCTCTGTTTACACATGACATGCCTGTGTGGCTTCTGTTTATGCTTTGACAGACTCCCAAAGACTACAAGATCTTGGTCACTGGATTAACAAACACATTCATGGAGGTCTTCTGCTGAAACCCTTTCACAATCAGCCTGATGCTCACGCTCATGGAGAAAGCCTGCATGATTTTCATTGCTTGACCTGACATACTCCAACTCTAAACAATAAATCTGTCAATCATCATAACAAAATTGACAGTCTGTCAGTCAAATGAAGTAAGGAAGTAAGGAAGTCACATCTGACTCACAGAGCTTTTACAGGCAGGTCCAATTTCAGAATTAAAAAACTATTTTGTCTTTTAAGTTGCTTCCTGTCAGCACCATAATTATGGCTTAACTTGGAGCAAAGGCTGAAAAGATGACTGTTTTGGCTACAGATTCTTTAATTAAAGGGATAGTCCACCTAAAAACTAAAAGTTCTGTTAACATTTACTCATCTGTATGTTGTTCAAAACCTGCACGACTTACTTTATTCTGTGGATAACAAGAGAAGCTGAAACGATATGCAGAAAAATGTGTTTTATTTTTTGTACATACAATGAAGGTCATTTCATTGTATGGACAATGACAGTTAAAACGTTCTTCAAAATATCTTCTAAATAAAGTCATACAGGTTTGGAATGACATGATGATGAGAAAATGACAAAATTCTTAGTTATTGGTGAACTAAACCTTTAAATATTTACGGAAAGGCTTGAGCAAACATCATCAAATAATTGTGTTTTTAATGAATTTGCAACTATTTGGCAACTGCATATTATAAAGATCACTATTTGGAAGCATACAGTTGAGATCAAAAGTTTACACCCCTCTTTCAGAATCTGCAAAATTTTAAGGGATCATACAAAATGCATGTTATTGTTTATTTAGTACTGACCTGGATAAGATATTTCTCATAAAAAATGTTTACATATAGTCCACATTAAAAAATAGTTGAATTTATAAAAATGACCCTGTTCAAAAATTTACATCCTCCTGATTCTTAATACTGTGTTATTACCTGAATGATCCACAGCTGTCTTTTTTGTTTAGTGATAGTTGTTCATGATAGTTGTCCTTTGTTTGTCCTGAACCATCAAACTGCCTGCTGTTCTTTAGAAAAATCCTTCAGGTCCCACAAATTCTTTGGTTTTTCAGCATTTTTGTGAAAACTTTGAATTTGAAGATTAGGGTAAATTGAACTTATTTTGTCTTCTGGGAAACATGTCTTCTGTAGCCTCTGAAGGGCAGTACTAAATGAAAAAACATGATATTTAGGCAAAATAAGAAAGATCTCCATTCTGTTCAAAGGTTTCACCTCCCAGCTATTTTTATAAATGCAACTATTATTTTTTCTTGCAGACCATATGTAAACAGCTTTTATGTGAAATATCTTATTCAGGTCAGTACTAAATAAACAATAACATCCATTGTGTATGATTTCTCTTATTTTGGTAAAATAATTAACATTTTGGAGATTCTGAAAGGGGGTGTAAACTTTTGACCTCAACTGTAGCTCTTAAAAATAAATCTAAAGCAGGTGCTGAACTTAGAAATATAAAAAAGCTTTGATCCAAGTGTAAACACAACGGTAATTTATCAGAGAATTACACTGAATCACACTGTTAATCTATGCTCTGAACTCTGAATGCCAGAATATGGATGTCATATCCCTGCACACCTGGAAAACGATGAGTAGGAATGTTTGACAAAACAAAATAAATAAACAAATAAATAAATAATGGCAAGGATGCAGAAAATATACAATGAGAGCTGAGGAAAGGCCTGATTTTCTCTGGTGGCTCCAGGTCTCCTTGTCTCCAGTCTGGCTTCTGTACTAAAGGGGGAAAAACAGAGGAAAAATATCTATCTCCTCTGGATTCAATTAAAAGACCTTTAAAGAAAAGGTCTTTCAAAATAAAAAAATATTTATTTTCCAGCTGTCACCAGTGAAAATTAAATAGTTTATTGATAACAGTGATGATAAGTATAATGTCTGCTTCAAGCAAGGATGTATAGTTTCCATTCGGCAAACTATATCTTGCAGATGATTGATGGATGTGATGAAGAGATCTTCCTCTTAGAAGAGGGGAGAGGAAGAGAAGTGAAGTGCTTTTAGTGTCTTTTTTCTCTCCCTCACTCTTTTTCTCTTTCCCACATTCTCTGTCTGTAGACAAAAGAATGAATGATGACATGCTACTGTAGTGTTAGGGATGATGTAAAAGCATTTTTGCACATTAATCTGCTCAGGCACAAGAATTCACAGGGAATAATGTGGACCATATGTTTTTCCGAGCCTCATTTTTGGTCACTGCCTTTCACAGAAAGTGATGAAGAGTTGTGAATGACACTGCCAGTGACTGACGTATTATTCTGAGCAGGTGTGTATATTCCACTGTGAACTGTGTCACTCACAACTCCAGGTTAGACTTATTCTCAACGAACTTATTGTGCGTCAACTACCTCCTGCTTTGTTGAATATCAGACAAAAATCTACAAAAAAAAAAAAAATTAACTGCTTGAACTGACAAACTTGTATAATTACATATAAACTCAAATAGTTACTTATATGAAACCATATAATTCACTTCTATCACGGCAACATACTGTTGCACTAATTGCAACACTGTCCAGACATCCAGAACCTTTTGATGTTATTCTGAAACATTCTCCAGATGACTTCATTTCGAGGTTTGTGGCAAAAATGCCACCAAAATGAACAAAAATGTCCCATAGATTCAAGACAAAGGGGCAAAGAATGCCCTGCACAATTAAACAATGTATTACGGCTGTCACGATTAAAGTGAAATGTGAAAATGAATGAAAATGGTTCACAGAATTGCTTGCATTTAAGCACAGTTTTGTGCAGCGTTGAGCCTTATAACCAATCAAATGTGTTTCTGTTGAACTTCGGAATGCATTGGCCAATCAGAGGTGCTTAATTTAGGAGCTGTGATAAGTGTGCACACCTGTAAATTCCCTCATCATAAACAACTGCAAATAAAAGAGTAATTTTGTCACTTCAGTGATTATAACGGGAGTTTTTGCATAACTTGTTATAGACTAGACCAGGGGTCCCCAAACTAAGGCCCGGGGGCCGAATGCGGCCCGCCCCCACATTTGGACCGGCCCTCTGAACAATGCCGGAGACATATTTTGAAAATGAAAAATTAAAAGGAAAATTTTAAATATGATTTACTTATATCTTGATAATAAAGGTTGGCTTTCAAACTAAAATTTGTTAGTTAATTTTCGTTTAATTTTAGTTATTAACATTCAACATAATGTGTCATCGCAATCGAACAGGTGATGCGCGAGCCAGCTAGATGACAAAATGACTCAATAGCATTTGAGGTGAAACTAGCACTGCTTGTGGGACAGGTGCAAAAGCAAGACTTCACTTATCTCCCAGTTACCCAAAGTTTTTCAGCTGAGAAACCAGTGGCCCCATTCCCAGGTGAAAAGTCTGTGGAAGCGCTGAAAATGATGAAGGCAGAGTTTGACGTGTGATTCAAAAATCACAGTGGATTCTTGAATCGATTTTGCTTGACAAGCCTCTCAAGGCTACGGTTCTCTTGGTTGGTTGTGCATCTTTTTCTTCTACACTTTTTCCTTCCACTCAACTTGCTGTTAACATGCTTGGATACAGCACTCTGAAAAGCCAGCTTCTTTGGCTAAACAATGTTTGTGGCTTACCCTCCTTGTGAAGGGTGTCAGTGCTTGTCTTCTGGACAACTGTCAGATCAGCAGTCTTCCCCATGATTGTGTAGCCTAGTGAACCAAACTGAGAGACCATTTTGATGGCTCAGGAAACCTTTGCAGGCGTTTTGAGTTGATTAGCTTATATGTCACCATATTCTAATTTTTTGAGAGTGAATTGGTGTTTTTTTTAAATGTGAGCCAGATCATCACAATTAAAAGAACCAAAGACTTAAACTACTTCAGTCTGAGTGAATTCAATTTATTTAATACTTAAGTTTCACAATTTGAGTTGAATTACTGAAATATATGAACTTTCTAATTTATTGAGATGCACCTGTATATCTTTTGAAAAGTAATTATCCTTTTTCTGTGTGGTGCATAACAAAATAAACTATTCTAGCATTAAAAGGTAGAATAAATACAGGTAAAATCATAATAAAATAACTAGTAGTCAGTCCAGCCCATGGTATTTTCTTTTATAAACCGACCGGCCCCCCATTAAAGAAAAAAATATGTGGCCCTCTCAGAAAAAAGTTTGGGGACCCCTGGACTAGACTAACGTCATGGAGCGACATGTTGATCTGTGAAGCCAGAATGTGACGTGCTCAAAACGCAGACACAAAACAAAAAAGTTTTTATATTGTTTTCTATAAGGAGTAACAATATAAAGAGTAATAATCTACAATAATGATTTTTGTCATAATATTGCACCCCTTTGAGCTCCTGTTTTTTTGCTACCTGATTTCATGATGAAAACGTACCTGTGGGAACAATAGGTACATATCACTGCAGTTTCCAACAGAAATGTCCACTAGAGGCGGTATAACAGCGAGCACTTGTAATTGCTTTTGCACACAGTTATGGTTACAGCTCCATATGTTTTGCTTTCCGGACGTAACAAACTTGCTCGGTAGCTCAGCCGGCACAGAATTGGCCTTAGAATGCGGAAAAACGTGACTCACGCTGAAAGAGCTGCAAGATAAGAGATTGGAAAACAAGCTAAAACGGCATGCTTGCGATTGCGTTTTTACGTCAAAGTTATAGCACCACTCAACGGACATTTCAAATCAGAACTGAGGTGACACCTACAAAACCAACGTCACATAAAACGTACAATATGTACGTTCATCTGTTCTGGGAGGAAAAAACTCTTTTAGCACCACTCAGTGGGCATTTTTGTTGGAAACTGTAGAGATATGCACTTATTGGTACATTTTGCGTCTCGTAAAAACGTTCCAACAGGTATGTTTACGTCATGAGACCAATTTGTTTTTTTACATGTATCATTTAGATTTTAAACAGTCTATTATTATTGACAACAGTTTAAAATATTGATTAAAGTAATTGAGTAAATAAAATTTGCCCCTGGAAATCATTCCCAGGGGGAATATATTGTTCCTTAATGGAAAAGTGAATTTCTGACTCTGCTTTATTTATGAATAGTCAGCAAAATGAGAACCTTGCTCATGCGTGAATCTAAAAATAGATCTGTCAGCTGACCAGCGAAGAAGAAAAGCTAAATAATACCTGTGATCATGCTGTATAATGTTACCTTTGTCTACATATCCCCCCCTAAATTCTCTCCCACAGTCATTGATCACTTTTTCCAAAGGGCTTAAATACACATCCAAGGCATCCAGTCTGTTACTGAAACCAAACTGTCCCAGACACCAACTGAGAAAAGCTTTACCCTTAAAAAATAATAAGAAGAAGAAAAAAACCTAAGGGGGAAAAAAGAATGAGAAAGAAGGGGAGTAGAAAGGTTCTAGTTTCCATTTAAAAGTCCTAACGTGGCAGACACTTTAATATTCTCTGTAATATCAGCAGGTCCTATAGAGTGGGTTTCCTGTGTGTGGATTCTTTTGCCCAGTTAAATAAACCTCAGTACAGTGGCTGCAAGGGTTGTGCTCTGTGTCCAGGCCAGGCCTGCGCTGCTTTTGGACCACAATCAAGCTACAGGAGCCACACCACAGTCATACTGACAGAGAAGCACCAGTCTATGAGAATGGCAATGCATCACCAAGACTAATAATTTGTTAGTCAGACTAATAATTTGCCAATGTCGGACAGAACCAAGGCATTGTGGTCAGGATATGCATGTTCTCAAGATATATGAAGAGATGTTCACAGGGATGCAGGTTTGAATTTGGCATACGTCATGTTCCAGTCATTCCCCTATTCTCTTTCCATTGTCAGCTTTCACATATGAATACTACACCTTCACTGAAAACCTAAAACACCTACTGAAATGGAAATTTATACATATCTTATAATGAAAATGATTATGTGGATAGCGAGTACACACAATGTCGTCATCCAAAACACAGCAAAATAGAGGTGCTACATCCTGCTAATTTTCATAAGGTCACATGCTTGATGCTGTTACCAGACAAAAATGTCTTGATGTGTCTTGATGGCAGCTGCAATATATTACAATAGACTTCATAAAAACACTCCAAGCCACATGCCTGAACACTGAAACTGTAATCAGATTAATCCAGGTCATGATCAAAATTAAAACATTTGAGCTAGTGTTGGTGACCATGTCTTGGACACAAACTCACATATCTACCACAAACCATTCACAAGATCTACTTCATAATCAAATCCCACATCAATGCCACCAAAGAAAACTTCCAACTCTGATTCATTACCAAGGCTCAGTTAGACACGCAACTGTGTACAAGCTCACATGTGACAGACATCCCCTTCTAAACATCTGTTAACCCCTCAGTCATCTCTCCCCTCCTTCACAAATATTTATGTGAGAAACTGCCCTGATGCTAATGAGCCTGATGCCCACTGGCAAGGATTATGGGCCAGCAGATTGGCTTTTAATAAACTCCACATGCCGGAAATGCATCTCTCGAAGCGTTGCTTTGAAATGCTCTTCTGCTTAAGATCTCATGGGCTTTATGCTTTTACTGTATGTGCTGCACCTCAGGGACTGATATACATTCTGTTACACTCACAGATCAACAGTAAAATCACCAGACATTGCTCATTTCATGCTGACTTTCCAACTGTGAGCTCTGTGGTCTGGAAAGCTCATTGAAGGGCTGCAGAGAGATGGCTAGCAGGGGATGAGCCTGGTGGCCTATGACTGGGTTTGTGGCCAAAGTAAACTATCCATGAGGCACGTGGCATCAACAGACTGACATATACCACAGTCAGGCATTACTCACTAGCTCTGGAGTTCCTCACCCACAAAAAAATAACCGTATTCTATAATTATTATTTCCAAAGTAGTATTCCAGGTAAAAGCATCTGAGATCACAATATTTTTTATCTTTAATAGCAATGTAAATCAGTTGCAGCTAAGATCTAGGGCCAGATTAAATAACCATTTGTGCCAGAGCAAAACTGGTCTTGCAATCTACATGACATAGATAAATATAGATGCACTGTGTAAAAAAAAAAAAGAAAAAAATTACTATACATTTCTAAGTAAAAAATTGTCTAACCCATTTTTTTTAGTTTTTAACATTAATCTGCAAGAAAATGCCAGACATTTTCACCTATCGTTTGTATTGCAGTTTTTTATCTTACCAAAGCAAAACAAATCATACTAACTTTAGTACATGTACATGACAATGTTAATGTGTTTGGTCTTTCTTAAAAATAAAGGCTCCAAAATGGTGCTTTTGCAGTGATGCCATAGAAGAACCATTTTTGGACCTCCCAAAAAGCTTTCAGTGAACATTTCCTAAAAGAACCATTTTTAAAATCTAAAGAACTGTTTTTGACTATAAAGACCCTTTTCTTCATTTGAAAAGTTCCATGGATGTTCAAGGTTCTTCATAGAACCATTGATGCCAATAAAGAACCTTTATTTTTAAAGTTGGCGGAATAGATCTGCTACGCTGCTGCTGCTGCGGCAGAGCAAGTAAGAAATACTGCTGATGCACATGTTACATATATGAATAACCCCCATATGTACCATACGTTAATCACCCCTTAGCAGATCTATACAGGTGGAGCTGGGGAAGGTGGAGGGTTTCTGAAGCACGCTGCAACTGCTACAGCAAGCATTAGTCAAGTATTTCAATATTGAGCAGAAAACTCACTGGCTGCTGATACAAAAAGTACTAATCAGCTGCACCATGTGATGATGTCATTATGTCAGATTGAGTTAGACATATCAGACTGCGCTATATAAAGTTTCATGACAAAGTTGTGACTGTGAGTTTGTAGTCTGAATTGAATTTGCTCGTGATCTGCACACTAAAACAAACTGACAGCTGTGTAGTCTGATTCATGAACTGACTCATTTGAGTCATTCACTCCAAAAATCAGCCGTCACTAGTTTAATCCTGATGTCCAATCCTTCAATGAATCCATCAGAGTAATTACTAAAAAATGTTACTTACTGAAAATGACAGTTTCTTTCAGCGGCACGTCAAATTCAGCATTTTTGTGTACTGAAGGTTTGTGAAATGTAAATCACTGTTATTACCAACTGGTCGTGCAGAACAGACCTACCACTAAGCCCTGCTTTCACGTTTACCTACCTGCTTTTGTACCTTCACTCTCAAACATAGAGCCATAAGTGATCACACTTGAGTAAATCACCTCAAGAAATGCTGAGTAATATCTGGATTAACCAAGCGGTTATGTTGTAATTGACAAAAATCAGAAGGCTATTCAGACATGAAATTGTTGTTAATTGGATGGCAATGAACTATTTTATGAACAGGTCTTCTGCATTTCATTGCAACTTTTGTCATGACTGTGCAGCTAGAGTGTATATGAGTGCCAGTCATTTTAAGAGTGTCACCTGTCCAGACAAATGTCTGATACTGGCCACATTTAAAAGGTCATAAGCCAAAAAATCTAATTTGATAGAAAATTCCAGATGCATTTAATGTGACCAGAGACAGGTTGAAAGGAGTACAACAAACAGTAATATTACAATATTGTACTAGTATAATGTTTAAATTGCTGGACTTGATTAAAGTTGGCCTGAGTCACAGCTGGCTTACTGGCAGCTGGTCAAGATGAGTAACAAACTAAACAACAACAACAAAAAACATTTTTGCACATAGCAACACAAATGTTCTTTATATCTCTCTTATACATTGGCCATTCATTAACACTATAGTTCCATCAGTTCCTCCTCTGTTATATATACTCATTCATCATCTTCTTTATTTAGGAGATGGACAGACAGACAGAATAAAATACCTAAACCATGACAGGACTGGACATAAATCCACATTTGGTATAAATTTTCCCAGGAACCCTTGACCTATGACAGCACTGAACTACCAAAGTCCTTGAATATGCTGTCAAGTGTGTCATTTCAAAAGTGAACTTTAATCTGGCTGCTCACCACAACTTTCCCAGACACAGGAAACTATAAACTCCCAATATATTCCCGATAACATCTTTTTTCATTCCAAAGTATGCAAGTGCTAGGATGGAAATTAGAGCAAGGGTAAACTCCTACCATTCCGCAGCCAATCCAGCATCCCTATTTATCACAGGAGGTCAGTTTAACAGTGCCTGACACTGGAAAGCAGACGTGGGAGATGCACAGCACTGGGATGCAATCCCAAACTCTCATCTCAAGTTGCAAAGTATTTGAATCAGTTTTAGTAGCAATGGAGCATTTACTTGCCACTTTGCCTTTCTTGAATGATTTTAATTGAAAACAGGCAACAAACTCACCTGGCATTATACTCCAGAGAATCCAGAGTAGGTGGGTCCAGTAGTACTCCATGTGCGTGTGCGAGAGGGAGACGTGAGAGAGTGTGCGTTAGTGTATGTGTGTGTGCGCGTGTGCGTGAGGATGGAATATCCTGACAGTGCGCTCTCCTGTACACCCGGCTCTGATTGACTCTACTGCTCCTAAAAACACTCTATATCTGAGGCAAGGAGGAGGGGACTGTGGCCAAACTAAAAGGAGGTGCTCATTCAGCCAACAGACAGATCTTCTCTCTTTTTCTTTCTCTCTCACTTCCTCCCTCCTTCTTTTTGTGTCTTCGTCTGTCTATCCATCTATACTCGATTTGAGTCACTCTGGTATGAGCTCATACACTGCTCCTGAAAATGTTGTGATGAATTTGGAAATTCAGGATTTAGGGATCACTGTACATCACTTCTATGACAAAAACTGATCTTCTAGAATCTTTTAATTTGCTTAACACGCATTTTAAACTGCATACGTTCGGATGGATGCCCTCCATCCTGATTGATGCAGAGATTTGTGGGTAACATAGCTGCATGTTACCATATAAAGCCCTCTGACAAACTCTCAGCAGAACCTCAGACACCATCCAAACCACACTACCCAAGCATATCATTACAGATTATATAATAACTAATACTGGCGTTCTGGCTGCTCTAATAGTGAAATATGGCCCACCTCCATTTCAACTTGACCTTGAAAATAGCAAAACCACAGTTACTAAGTTTTGGTCAAAATGAACATGCAGTGTAAATGTAATCTTGCACACTAGTAAACTACCAAACACATAATATCCTGTTTATAAAATTTATAAGACAATGGCAAGTTTCCTGTGAGCAAACATCTACCTCAAAATTGCACTGAATGTAAGAAATGAAATGCACACATCTTGTTTAATTAATTAGATCCATTTTTTATATGAATTCAAGAATTCGGTCTCTAGTCTGAAAACAAAGAGACTGTAGAACATCTGAGGAACATTGAGCTGATTTTACTTTAAACATAAGTGACCAAAGACATGGGTGCTGCTTTCATTAAGAGTACTTAAAGCGTCATCTTTCTTTCCTTTGATCAGATGTTTCTATCAAAGCCAGGCATTATAATTTGCAGTATAATTCACCCTCTTTGCAAATGAGGCAGCTGGGAATTATGCTCTTTCAAATTCTGCAGAGGAATGCACAGTCAAACCAGAGAGCTTGTTATATACTCCAACAGACAGATGCTCACACATCTGAAGAGAAAGAGAGAGACAGACAGACAGAACAATATAGATATAGTAAGTCCACCTAAACTCTGTTCTGAGTCTGAATACATCAACTGATTCATCAGCCAATACTGCCAGCAGCAGCAGACCAGATGAACACAGCAATGTGTTTACACTCATTACGGGCATTTTTGTCTGATGGACTGATGGTCTGAAGACATTAAATGTACATTTTTGTTTTATAATTCATAATTTCATTAAGCATTCAGAATATGAATGGATAATAGACATATATGTGACCCTGGACCACAAAACCAGTCATAAGGTTAAATTTTACAAAACTGAGATATATGCATCATATGAAAGCTCAATAAATAAGCTTTCTATTGATGTATAGTTTGTTAGGATAGGACAATATTTGGCCGAGATACATCTATTTGAAAATCTGGAATCTAAGAGTGCAAAAAAATCAAAATACTGAGAAAATCACCTTTAAAGTTGTCCAAATTAAGTAATTAATTAAGTAAGATTAAGTTAAGTAATCTTAATGTAACATGATCTTTACTTAATTTCCTAATGATTTTTGACATAAAAGAAAAATCAATAATTTTGACCCATACAATGTATTTTTGGCTATTGCTACAAATATACCCCAGCGACTTAAGACTGATTTTGTGGTCCAGGGTCACATATTTGATCCAATGTATTTTTTCCAACAATTCTGAAACAGAAAATTCTATCTAAAACCGAACTAACAAAATCAATCATGCGGTGAGGGCTGGAAATAATTTATAGTGTAATTGATTTAAAGAGATCGTTCACCCAAAAATTAAAATTACCCCATGATTTAATCACCCTCAAGCCATCCTAGGTGTATATGACTTTCTTCTTTCAGACGAATACAGTTGAAGTTATATTAAAAAAATGTCCTGGCTCTTCCAGGCTTTATAATGGCAGTGAATGGGAGTTAATATTCTATAGTCAAATAGAAGTCCAATAAAGTGCATCCATCATCAAAAAAAAAGTAAAACGCATGGCTCCGGGGGTTAATAAAGGCCTCCTGAAGTGAATCAATGCATTTTTTAAGATAAATATCCATATTTCAAACTTAATAAACCATAAGCTCTAGCTTCCGCTTACTGTTGTACTTATATTACTGAGAGAGTGGCATTCCAGTGGATGACGAAGGGCGTAGTCATAAGCTCTGAAGAGAATATGCTAGTCTCGCCAGAAACAAGTTTTGTTGACAGGAGCAAAGGAAGCAAATTTTCATTTGTTTAGCAAAGGAAAGCCAGTCTCCTCCTGGCTTATATTGATGTCTTCCGACATTTTTCTATACAAATCCTTATTTTGTACTGTAATTCATGACCAGTGTTTTGATTTGCTCTCTCCACTGCACTTCCACATTCGTCACTTCACTGCAAGTCCTTCGTCAACCGCTGAAATGTCACTCTCTCATGAACGCACATACAGCAGTTAGTGAAAGCTAGAGATTACGGTTTATAAAGTTCTAAATATGAATATTCTTCTTACACAAAACCCATCGTTTTGCTTTAGGAGACCTTTATTAACCCCCCTGGAGCCGTGTGTAACACTTTTTATGATAGATGGATGCAGTTTATTGGACTGCTGAATCTCAACCCTTCACTGCTATAATAAAGCTTGGAAGAGCCAGGAATTTTTAAAAATATAACTCTGATTGTATTTGTTTGAAAAAAGAAAGTCATATATACCTAGGATGGCTTGAGGGTGAGTAAATGATGGGGTAATTTTCATTTTTGGGTGAACTATCTCTTTAAGTCTACTGTCTAAGGGCCATATCAATTAAAATATAAAGTAGCTAATTAAGATTCTCAACAAAACAGATTGATGAGATTCTTCTGGCTCTTCTTGCAAACTTCTGTCCTCTGCTAAGACAAGCAGATTGAGGAATAAAAAAGGGGGTAAATGGATAAACGGGTAGACAAGAGGCTATTTGGTTATACAACACAACATGAGGCAGCTTTTACCAGTATTGTGAGGTTGTAGCTCATAGCTCAAGAATCCCCACTGTCAGTTTGCAAAATGTCAACAGTCCAAACAAATGATAAATTGAAAAGGAACCTGCAATTAAAATTAAAGTCTAATTCTTTCTCTCAAAAGAGGATAGGGGCCTGCGAGGGAGCTGGGTTGCTTCACTCACTGTTTCCACTTGGAAGGAAAATGCTTTCACTCATTTTGTTGAGCTACTGACCAAAATTGCCATGCCAATACTTAAAGTCAGAGAAGAATTCAGTTAAGAGAGAAAAAGAGGAACTATCATATTGAATGCACTGAAGAAACAAATTTTTACTGGAAATCATACCTTAATTTCTTCCATCTACATGTGGGGGTTCTAAGCCCCTAGTTGAGAAGAGGTTGGAAATTAATACATATCTTCTGCAGAAGCAACACTTACCTCATGACCACAAACCTTCTACCAGCAGTAGCAACTGCAAACAATCCTAATAATAACCTCCACATTACCTGCTGCATGATGCATGACTAGCCATTTAGAGAAACACAAGCAAAAGATAAAGCCAGGAACAATCATGGTTGAATGTTCAGAGTTTCTAGTGAAAACGTCATTGCTCAACGATGAATAGTTCTGCCATGAAACTCTATTTGCGCTCTAATTGGTTCGTTCAATTCAATGTTCTCAGCCAACCAGGTTCACTTAATCATTATTGCGTGCCTGGATAAATTTTATGTATGCCACGTCTGCACGCAATGCGCATTCTTTTGCTAGCCCACCACCTCCCCAGAACCACCTGCCTAGATCTGCTATGGGGGATCTTCTGCTCTCTCTAGCAGCAACAGCAGCAGCATTTTCCTTTCATTTATGATCTGAGCATTTAGCCAAAGCAAGTCTACTTGCTCCGTAGCAGCATAGCAGATCTAGTCCACCAAGACCAAACCCATGCACTTTCTATTTTACATTAATAAAGATTTTACAATCCTTTCCGAGAGTTATCATGACTGAAATATCAGCAGGCTTTCCACATCTCCATCATTGTTGCAACTGATAGAGAAATAATGAACTTGCACTCTTGTGCTAATGGATTTCGCAATCTGAAATAGTAATAATAATAATAATAGTAATACTTTTCAGAAACTGCTCTATTCTCAAGGAAATTCAAAGTGATTAAATAAATTTCTTTTTTGGTCAATTCTAGAACTCTGTATTATATAGTTATATATAAGTTTAAAAATAAAGACAGAATACTTTTGTTATGTATTTTCATGATTACATTTTCTTTTCCTTTTAGCCTGATTGTATTGGCAAGGACATATAGAAATGTCAGTGACAACCCAGCTGTGGTCAAACCCTAGAAGTCACCACAGTGTCAAGTGCCAGTCAGATCAGACCAAATCTGGACTCTTCGACTGTTTCTGTATGATGTTGCTCAAAACATGGCAACCACTGTCAATAATGCTGAACTGTGGTAATATCTGAATGCCAAACTCCTGCTTTGTGTTGTTGCCGTTTCTTTCCACTTCCAGAATTTAAAATAGAAACTGTCAGAGAGTAGATGATGGTTGACCTTTACAACCCCAAGTTGAAAATGTAAACTTTCCATGATTTTTGCAAATAACATTGTCAGCAGTATGGGATCAACACTGTTGCCATAAAGGATTTTTTAGAACCAGTGTTGGAAAAATAGCATATAAAAGAGGTTGTTCTATAGCTTTTATATAAAATAAAAACTCTTTCATTAAATAAGTACACATCACATTAATCTCTATGACATGACTCTCTAAGCCCCAACATTAATGCGTTCATGAATCATATGAAATCATCCTAGGAATCAGAGATTTTGTGGTTAGGCCATGAAAGCATGAGTCAACCAATCAGACATGCGGAGTGTGATGTGTTTGGCCGTTTGACTGACAGGCAACGTTCAACTGGAGGAATTCAGTGGTTTGGGCAAAGACGCCAATGTCCTCGCACTCACTCGCAAGCTGTGATGAAAGCTTTGCTTTCCCAGTATACAATATTTTATCAAGAGCTCAACTTGTGTAATCTCGGTATGCTAAAACCCGAATCAACACTCTCGCTGTGTTGAAATCCAGCGGTTTGGACTGTAAATTGTGATCTCATAGCCATTTGCATTCCAGCTGCTCTTCTCTCTCCATGAGACGTGCCATGAAAGGGCTATTTTTTGCTGGTTGCGCTGTTCAGTTCAAAGACAAACTGTGACAGAACTATACAAATAAACAGCCAAATAATAATGTTGAAAAACGATGTTAGATTTTTATGACTTCTCATAGTGTCTGAGTTCCCATAAGGACAGAGCAGTCAAGGTCAGGTTTGATGGTTGATTTGCGGCTTTGTTCTTGAATGAGTTTACACTGAGCAGAAACACATTCGCTAAACTCTGATTTGTTGTTCTGGAAACCATAAGCACAAAAATGACGTCCACAGACAATCATCTCAGTTCTGTGCTACTGTTCCATTAACAGTAGCACTGAACTGGACGTATAGTAGTAGCTTAGACACTTTATGATGTGTGAGAGATTGAATTGCACCTGCAGGATTAAGAGTGAATCATTTATATTTTTTACATATATTTTTGGGGGGTCCACTTGTATTACCATTTAGCAGGGTGCAGTAATTAATTTTAAAGGAGAAGTCCGGTGTGATATTGACCTAAAGTGTGTTGAATCATTATACCGAGTGTGAACTTACCCTTCATAGCTCATGTCGGCTTGTCCACTGCAGTCCGAAATCTGGCGTTAGTTAGCCGATGCTAACAACAGGTTGTCAATGAGGGTGAATAGGGCATCGGAGTAGCCATGTAAATAAATCACTGTTTTACACCATTTACAAGGCACAAAGTAGTGCCACACTTCATTGGTAGACTTCCAAGGGCCCTGGCATTTAAAACGAGACACTGAGAACTCAGAAAAAGCACCGGTAGTTTATTTACAAGAAGATTTATACAGACATTCCCCTTAGTAAAATTACCGGTCGCCGCTATCTTGAATTTAGTCACGATAAGTCGAGTGACGAGCAGGAAGGAACTTATCAGTTCCCATTCAGTCGGTCCACTCGGTACAACACATTACTATGGGATATCGCGCTCCTGCGCCGTCTGCTGAATCACGCCTGAAAGGCAATTGACACATAACGACGTGGGTGGGACCGCCTGCCCACAGCATATAAATGCAGTCGTATGTGTCATTCCCTTTGTTCTTCAGCTCTTCACCGTGCTGCTAGGACACATCACGCCACATTCACGAGAGAAAACCCACTGTGGTGATCCTTGTTGAGGCTAAGCAAGAAACAGACAAACGAAGAAGAGAGTTATTAAGCTTGTGTTTAGCTACGCTAACTCGGACTACATAGCTCTTTTTCGAGTAGTTATGTCACAACAAAAGGAAAAGTTTCGAGCTCAGGTTTAGCACAGCTAACAAATGGCTAAAGAACTTTTTCCTGATCAAAGTTTAAGCGTAGGATCTTACCCCTGCCTAATTGCATGTGGGTGTTTATGGTCACAAGCGCGATCCGCCGGAGAGTTTGGGACCTGTCCACGCTAGTTGGCTCTCTCCAAACCCGGTGGGTGTGTGCACTCCCTGCCGTTCTATCATTCCGCACTCAAGCGGCGTGTAGCGCGTGCTTGGTGGGGCAGTGGCCAAACACGATCCGCTTCAGTCTTAGGACGCCGTAAGGCTTACATGATAGGGTTCCTCTGGCTGCCCCGAAGTCTGAGCATAAACTGTTTCGCTAGATGCGAACGAGACATGCTCTGATTATATTTTTCGAACAGGGCAGATCGCGGCTCCCCCTCACTGCTCTCTGAGGCGGTGGATGGAAGTGAGGCGATCAAGGACTCTAGCAGGTGTCTGTATTTGGACAGCGACAGCAAAGTTTGTCAGTGGCTTGACGCTCCTCCGATACGGAGAAGCTCGCGGGTAGCGTTGACTCCTGTGGAAGCGGTAATGACAACCTGTCGGCCGTAAAAATCCTGCAAAGTTGGCGGGTGCTGTTTTAAAGTATGTGTTCATCATACAGAGCCTCGTGTGTTGATTTGTCAAAACAATCACAGTACAGGGGGACAATTTACCTCACAAACAGGCCATGTGCCGATAGAAGAGGTAAATGCAATGATATGTAATATCCAGCAAAAGGAAAAATGCTGGAGAGCTAATTCTCTCGGTCAGCCTCTAGCAGTGGCGCGCGCGCGCCTCTAACGCCGTGACTTATTCACACGATTCCAATGGGGTTATCTGCTGCGCTTCTTTTCGCGCACCTCCCGGTTCGGCGGAGTAATTGCAACTCCGATGTCCGAGCGGGCTTCCCCAAGGCTGACGGAGGAAATCCATGCTCTCTCAGCAGGGCTAACACCGTGACTTCTTTGCACAACTCAGGTGTTGCCGCAAGGAAAAATGGAGGAAAAGGGTTGTGTTAGCCATTACTTCCTCCCCCTAAAGAACCGTTTTAGGGGGTTTTCCACCCTAGCATAGATTTACAGCTGTTGAACAAGCTGTTGAACAAGCACTGTTAATGTTCATGGTTGGCTTACATCGGTGCATTTGCCCGATCCATATGGCCACCCGGGGCACAGAGTATTTCTAAAGTCTCCATCAAGGGGGTTGTCTACTATTTAGTTTGGGTCCCTAACGTCGCACATATCTGAAGTCTTGATGAGTTTCAGAAGACCTTGCTGGCTCACAGCCGTGGCACCTTATATCTCAGTCGAGAGAGGATTATCCCTGGTGTCTCGTTCAGTTTCAGCTGAAGAGACGAGTGCGTTTTTTTGCTTAAAGTACTGAGACTGCTGGGGCTCATGGCTTCAATAGCAGAAGTACGGCGTGGGTTCCAGCGCTGAGCGCTGTATACCACCTGACATTTAAGCAGACATGTGCTGGTGTAGCGCGGAGGTGCGTTCGGGCACTGATCCCCAGGGAAACCCGAATCTGTTAACAGAGGGGATCCCCTAGACAGGTTACGT
The DNA here is from genome assembly GCF_049309525.1 of Garra rufa. Classification (NCBI taxonomy): domain Eukaryota; kingdom Metazoa; phylum Chordata; class Actinopteri; order Cypriniformes; family Cyprinidae; genus Garra; species Garra rufa. The sequence goes on along the minus strand of NC_133363.1, from coordinate 40,884,384 downwards.
CATGTGTAATAGTGAAGACAGATGCGTCACGACACGGACGTGAAACTCTGCAAGAGTTGCCAAATAAACCGGAGAAATTCTCCTGATACCAACACACTTGACTCAGCAGGGTAAACGTGTGAGTCAGAATGAAAAATATAAATCTTTTTGCATCTGCAGCACACACGCACTGCCCGTTGTTTGCATGATATGGACAAGGGGGCCCCACTGGAGGGTGAAAGCTCCGTCTCAGGTCTAGCCCAGGACTCTGCTGTGACAAGGAACGTGAGCATCACGACATTGCTTTTAAGTGCACAGTTTTAAGTCTGTTTTCTATGCAACGACCTTTTGTCCGAGGCAGACTTGGCACCCTCGGCACCCTCAACTGGAACTGTGGTTTCCTATAGGGCCTGCCTGTTGAGTGGGAGAATCTGATTGATCTATTTGATCTGAAAAATGCCTGCAATTTGAAAGGCGTTGCATCGGAATGGCGCATATTTAAAGCTAGGTGTTCTAACTCCGGCAAGGCTTTTTTTATCGCCATAGCTGTGCCTAATTAAAGGGATACCGATGTTCTAAAGAAAGCTCATTCCCTTTTCCTTCGTGGAAGTTTATTGGACAGCTATTTTCGTCTTGCAGTGGGGGAATTGCATTAATACAACTGTGCCAAAACTCGCACCTGCTTGTCTTGCGGTTCCTAAGAGACCAGGGTATTCTTCATTTTTTTTAAGCTCTGCCCCGTCTTATGCGAAGTTGGGAGTGCAAGCTTTTCAAAGCATACTCCTTTGGCGAGTTAAAGGTAACACGAGATGTGTTGTCCTGAACTAGTCGCAGAGGTGTGTTAAGAAACAACGCACGTTGTTGTTTTCAGCATATTCTCCGAAACAAAATATTGTGTCAGTGGTTTTTGTGTCTAAAGTGCTCAAGTCACTCGCACAAACGCTATTGTACGCACGCTATCTGCAGTCTCAAAAGTTGGGCTGAACTCAGATAGCAAACATAGTGTGTAAGTGGCTTTGTGTTTAAAGTGCTCAAGTCACTCGCACAAGCGCTATTGTACGCACACTATCTGCAGTCTCAAAAGTTGGGCTGAACTCAGATAGCAAAAATAGTGTGCAAGTGGCTTTGTGTTTAAAGTGCTCAAGTCACTCGCACAAACGCTATTGTACGCACGCTATCTGCAGTCTCAAAAGTTGGGCTGAACTCAGATAGCAAAAATAGTGTGTAAGTGGCTTTGTGTTTAAAGTGCTCAAGTCACTCGCACAAGCGCTATTGTGCGCACGCTATCTGCAGTCTCAAAAGTGGGGCTGAATTTAGATAGCAAAAATAGTGTGTAAGTGGCTTTGTGTTTAAAGTGCTCAAGTCACTCGCACAAGCGCTATGTGCACACGCTGTCTGAACAGTCTCAAAAGTTGGGCTGAACTGAGATAGCAAAAATAGTGTGTAAGTGGCTTTGGATTTAAAGTGCTCAAGTCACTCGCACAAGCGGTATTGAGCACACGCTGTCTGAACAGTCTCAAAAGTTGGGCTGAACTCAGATAGCAAAAATAGTGTGTAAGTGGCTTTGGATTTAAAGTGCTCAAGTCACTCGCACAAGCGCTACTGTGCGCACGCTTTCTGCACAGTCTCAAAAGTTGGGCTGAACTCAGATAGCAAAAATAGTGTGTAAGTGGCTTTGGATTTAAAGTGCTCAAGTCACTCGCACAAGCGCTACTGTGCGCACGCTTTCTGCACAGTCTCAAAAGTTGGGCTGAACTCAGATAGCAAAAATAGTGTGTAAGTGGCTTTGTGTTTAAAGTGCTCAAGTCACTCGCACAAGCGCTATTGTGCGCACGCTGTCTGCACAGTCTCAAAAGTTGGGCTGAACTCGGATAGCAAAAATAGTGCGTAAGTGGCTTTGTGTTTAAAGTGCTCAAGTCACTCGCACAAGCGCTATTGTGCGCACGCTGTCTGAACAGTCACAACAGTTGACGTTGTTTCCAGGCACTCTAGTCATTCACACATAGCACATGTATGTCTGCAAGATATCTGGTAAAAGATTGTTTCATCTAGAAAGCATCTGCAGTGTACAAACCTCAGGTGTCTTTAAGATGTCAGTTTTACGTAACTTTCTAAATCGTAAACGTCTTGAGACATTTTCTAAACATCTGTTTGGCATCTAATAGGAAAGGTCCTATGGCTCTATTGCAGATGTGGACGTCAACGCTTCTCCATGATGTACGTGCACTATCATGGTTTACACATAAGACCAACGCGCACTGTCCACACAGACACAAGCATATACATGGATGTCCGTGGACGCCCTCCTGTCGACGAAGTTTATGTCGCATGCACGGTGCGTGGAACACGGGCAGCTGAAGTATACTTGGGCCGTAGGTCTACAGGCCATCATGTGCGTACCTTTGTTTGGGACTTCCAAAATCCTGGGTTTAAGGATGCTGTATCCGGTGGTCGGTACTGGCATCAGGAGGCACATTGACGAACTTCAGGTGCTGTCGGTGCACGCCTTGTGCATCAAACTTGTTTTGTCGGGTGGTGTTGTATCCGAGTGCAGAGTATACACCTGATGGGAGTGCGCTTTGTTTCAAGCTGCCTGCCCTGTTAAAACCTCTGACTCAGAGGAAGACAGGAGATTTCATGCGTTGTACGAGTTGCACGCTGGTAGGCTACATTGTGCAGATCCAGGCTTAGACCAGCTTTTTATGATTTTTTGCCAACTCGGCTCATGTGAAGCCGCTATTTGAATAGCGTCTTTCGCATTGGATTGTAGAAAGCTATGGCTAGCATATAGATTATACTCATTGTGACTACCTACATGGGTGCTTGGGCACTTTACTGCATGTGACGCATGGAGATGTCATGGGAATTGCGTAAGTTTATCCGTGCGGCTGCCAGTTGAGCGTCACCGCACACGTTTGTTCGGTTCTACCGACTCGATATCATGGCAGCAACGGTGGCCCGGTCCGTGCTTACGGCAGAGGCTGCAAGCCAGGGCCCGTCGCTCCCGTGAAACACGTGGGTTAAGTGGCGGGGCTGGTCCCTTATGTTTGGTTCGGCGACTTTACGGGGCGTGATTATATGTCCCATAGTAATGTGTTGTACCGAGTGGACCGACTGAATGGGAACGTTGAGTTATGCATATAACTACTGTTCCCAGAAGGAGGGAAACGAGGTACAACACACCTGGGCCCCACGCAGTCGGAGGCTCGGTGAAGAGCTGGACTGAACAAAGGGAATGACACATACGACTGCATTTATATGCTGTGGGCAGGCGGCCCCACCCACGTCGTTATGTGTCAATTGCCTTTCAGGCGTGATTATAGGTGTCTTCAGCAGACGGCGCAGGAGCGCGATATCCCATAGTAATGTGTTGTACCTCGTTTCCCTCCTTCTGGGAACAGTAGTTATATGCATAACTCAACGGTTATCAACTTATCAGGTTGTAGTTTCCTTCCTGCTCGTCACTCAACTTATCGTGACTAAATTCAAGATGGCGGCGCTACTTTGTGCCTCGTAAATGGTGTAAAACTTTCACAATTTTGCAGTTTTGATGTAGTATCTATTAATACAATTTCAGTCTTTCACTGTTAACCTTAAAGAGCAGATCATATGGGTTTTCGAAAAATATCTTTTGCAGTTTGTTACATAGCTATCCTTCAATGTAAATCAAAAAAGTGCATGATAAATAAAGATACTGTCTCTCTAAAGAAAGAGTCGATTCTGAGCCACCTTAATGAGATGTCATATTTTCGAATCTTCTGCCTGTTACTGATCTACGACACAAGGTAACAAATTTGCATAATCCCCGCCTGCCCACGAAATACAAACACTAGTTAGTGTTTACATCATGCAAATAAGACGCTGTGTCATTTTTACTAAGGACTGTTTCTCTAATTTTGAAGAGTTCAACTCCAGATTTGTTAAACGCTTGTCCATGAAAGATAATGTGTACCTTCTTTATTTGCACCAACAAGAGTCTCCGAACCACAACCTGTAAGTACAATTGATACATTATGTGAGTGCTCAAAATATCAAGCTTTTTGTGCTAATATGCACAGTAGGCTTATGGAAGGGAGGGGTTTACAAACAGAACTGTTTCGAATGAACCGTTTCGAAATCATTGAGAAATGACTCTAATAGTAAATGTATATTCTGACCTTAGATGCATTTACACTTACATTTAGACATTTAGCAGATGCTTTTATCCAAGCGACTTACAAAAGAAGACAATGGAAGCTATCAAAAACGACAAAAGCATTTAAAAAAACAAACAAAAAAAAAAACAAGTAAGTAAATTAATGGAGAATAAGTCTAAAAGGGCAAGTTTTTTTAGAATAGAATTAGAATAGAGGGTCAAATAGAAGATGGAAGATATGCGTTTTTAGCTGATTCCTGAAGACATTTAAACATGTTGTAGGGGACTTCAACACATTATTAGGACACTTTAAAATTCCACATAACCCGCTTAAAGAAATTACATGTAAACCATTATTTAATTTCAGATAAACAAAGCAAAAGAGAAGAAGGCGATAATGTTGAATTTGGCTTTGAAGACATAGCTGGGCGTCATCAGCATAGCAGTGAAAATTTATACCAAATTAATGTAAGATCTGTCCTAAAGACAAAAGATAAGTAATAAACAGAAGAGGGCCCAAAACCAAGCCCTGAGGCACACCACTAGTAATCTGAGGTATCTGTGATTTGAAACTTGTAATTTGAACAAACTAAGTCCGACCCGATAAATAAGACTTAAAACCAATTAAAAGGAGTACCAGTGATTCCAATGGATATCACCCTCTCCAACAAAATACTGTGTAAATGGGGTCAAAACTTGCACTTAGATCAAGAAGAATGAGTGTTGACAGAAATCCAGAATCGTTTGTGACTTTAATAAGTGCAGTCTTCGTACTGTGGTATGGAGGATAGACAGATTGAAAGTTATGTAAAAAAATATGTAAAATTCTCATTTAAAATGCAAACTAAGTTCAAATATGTGCACGTTAGACATTTTGTTTTATAACAGGCTACTGTATTAATGAAAATTCATGTGCAAAAATAAATCAGTCAGCTGCACGTTACATGAATAAATAGCTTTATTATGTTTACTCTCTAACCTACATGTTATTCCCACAGTTAAATTTGTGCATCAGTGTTGCCTTTTCAAAATCTAAGTCTATTGCACAGACGTTTGAAAGAACAAACAAAGCACTTACAATAATTAGCTATGTTCTTGCCACCATGGAGGTCTGTTCTACTCTTGGAGCTCCAAATTGTCAAAAGTGTCATAAAATCTTGATATTTCTAATGGAACGCCTCCATATTTCAAGTGCCATGTGCCAAGACCCTTTAACTCTCTCAGTCCTCGGTTTTATTATTGCACATGATGTGGTTATTCACATAATACTGCTGAGAGAATGGAGATTGGTTTAATTGTAAGCAGGGCAACAGTGTACCAATAGAAATGCTCATATAATGTGAAAAATGGCAGAGGCCTTTAATATAAATACTGAAAGCAAGCAAGCAAACGGTCTAGCTTGAGCAGTGAGTCATTCTTACTTTTCCAGATATCTGGCATCTGAGCTGACTGGCGCTCAGAGCCAGTAGCAACATTGGAAGATGTGGAAACTGAAACCGCACACCACAGCAGGAATAGCCACATGATTTGCACCACATAACACACACATGCACATGCACACGCACACGCACAAAGTACTCAAACATGCAAACAAATGCATAGACATGAAGACACACAACCAGAAACCGACCAGGGACAACACTGCTCCGTTTAACCCAGCGATTTATAACCGCGCCACTGAACAAATTACATACGCAGGTAAACTCAGGGTACACATTAAACCGCTGGACTAACGACATCCCTGACACTATAAATTCACAAGGGCTCACTGTCATTTGCAGCAAAACAAGGAATTTGTGGGCAGAAACTGTCCTTTGTAACCTTTAAGCTGCAAAGTAATGACTTCAGAAGCTAAGCTTTGGCCTTGGTTTGTTATCGCTTGAGTCAGCCCTTCAGCGGCCGCTCGAACACAGGGATTTGTTTCAACATCGACCAATTAGCTCATAATGTGGTCTAAAATCACCCAATGTTTTGTGCGTGCCTGCTAAAGGGAAATGCTCCTGTTTCATAGAGCTTCCGCATCACTTCATATGAAACGGAATGGAAAAATGTAAGAGAGGGGGGAAATCATATCTTTCTTTTCTCCTGCATCACCATGGAAAACCCAAAGCCTCGTCATTTCCAGCATGTAATTATTAGGTTTGAGGAGCCTTATACGTAATTATTTATTTCAGGGTTGACCGCTTAAACGCCGAACTGAGCCCCTGTGAGCAAGCCCTGTAAATGCATCCCATATGATGACATATTAGCAGGAGAAAGCATAATGCTTCTTGAGGCCGAGAAGATTTTTGCAGTAATAGTACAGAGTCATTTCTTTCTTGTATAAATGTTTTTGTTGTCTTCTTATTTCCTAGCAATACAGTAATTTAAAGGACATTTTACTCTGTAGCAAGTGGAAACATTAAGACCCTCATCATCCCCGGTGCTTTAGCCAGTGCTAATAACATTAAATGAAACTATGAAATGAAAACTAAACAAGAACATTTTTGTTAACAAAACAGGACTTAAAACTTAAACCAAACTAAAACACATTTTCATGACTCCAAAACTCATTCGAATAAAATAAAAATGGCCATAGATTAATTATTTTAACTGTACATTAAACATTACAACTTAAACCTTAAATATAACCCTGTTAAACATTTTTAAATTATACAAGCTAGCGCATTAACTTTAGCAGCCATACAAATACTTCACCTAAATTAAAATAGTAAAAACAAAAAAAACTAAACTTTAATAATAACAAAGTGAAAACTAACAAAAAAAAATTAATTGAAAATAAAATGTAAATAATTTAATATACTTCATACTTCGACAACAAGATCAACAGCACTCCTGACAAACGTTTTCCTTTTAAAACATTCAATTCTCTCCTCTGTCCCCCTCCACCACTACCCACCACTTCAATAACAGCTGATGATTTTGCCACATTCTTCACAGACAAAACTAGAACAATCAGGCAATTTTCAGCCCCACACATACAGGACCTCCAACCAACCACATCCACTACTAAAACTACCATCTTCTCCTTCTGTCCTCTCACTGAGGTAGAAGTATCAAAACTGATACTTCTGCACGATCTGAACGATTCGAATCCTATCTCACTGGTAGGTCTTTCAGGGTGACCTGGGGAGGGGAGGTATCTGAAGCACATCAACTGGTCACTGGGGTTCCACAGGGATCAGTTCTTGGACCCCTCCTCTTCTCCATATACACTACATTACTGGGTCCAATCATACAGGCACATGCTTCTCCTACCATTGCTATGCTGATGACACACAGCTCTATCTCTCATTTCAACCAGATGATCCTGCCTGGCGGACATCTCGGCATGGATGAAAGAACATCACCTCCAGCTTAATCTGGCCAAGACTGAACTTCTTGTTATCCCTGCCACTCCAAATCTACAGCATGACTTCTTGGTGTAGTCTTTGATGACCAGCTGATCTTCACAGACCACATTGCAAAGACTGCTTAATCTTGCAGGTTTGCACTACATAACATCAAAAAAGATTAGACCCTTTCTAACAGAGCACGCTACACAACTTCTTGCCCAGGCCCTGGTCATTTCTAGGCTAGACTACTGCAATGCTCTTCTGGCTGGACTTCCATCATGCTCAATCACACCTCTACAAATGATTCAGAATGCAGCGGCATGACTGGTCTTCAACGAGCCCAAAAGAGCCCATGTTAACTTTGTCTTTTACTTTATTTATTCCTTCCCTTTCTAGCTGGTACCTGTTTGAACAATATCTAAAACTTGGTATTACGAGCACTTCCTGTCCCAGTTTGCCTTTTTAAGATGAATCGCTCTATGTATTCCCTAATTGTAAGTCGCTTTGGATAAAAGTGTCTGCAAAATGACTAAATGTGAATGAAAATATCATATAGAAACTAAAACACAAGCCGTTTTTCTCATGAGAATCTCAAAAAGAAAAAAAGAGAGCTATTTGAGAAGATGGGAAGTAAACAGTGAGTACTTCCCTGTTTACCGTTTGTTTCTCTGATGTTTGTCCAGGTCAAGGGTTGCTGGCCAGACTTCAGAGAAATTAGCCGCCTTTTGATCCTTCAGTGTCCATTTACAGAAAGAAGACGTCGTCCATAATGTGGACATGCACGCATTTCAGACTCTGACTACAATCGCCCTTTAAGGAAACTATAAAATGGAAAATCAATTTCAGATTTTTTCCTAATGTGACTTAGTCCCTTAAAATAGACTTGTGCTTTCTGCTTCCTCAGCTTGTATGATAATCACACCCAAAAAGTTATGATTTCATTGCAAGTCATTTGTCAGGAACGAACAAGCCATGGATTAAGCACTCAACAATATCAGTTTCCTGGACCTAAGGCACAGACACCACAGAAATTGCAAATATGCTATGGACAGAAGTGAAAATAAACACATAATTGCTCTACAAATGGGCATGACTCACTTCCTAAGTCTTTCGAAAAGGTCTGGAAAAATCGCATGGGCATCTTTACAAAGAGCACTGAAATATAGCTGGATGGCTGGGTTTAGATCTGGCCAAACAGCTGGGGACCTGGAGCGAGTGTTCAGCTGGAAATACCAGCTCAGATTTTCAGCCGGTTGATTTTACATGCTGCTTGGTGAATTAGAGGTAAAGATTATTCCAGAGTCGTAGAAGCACCACTTGAGGGAAAGAATGGAAAATCCCACAATGCCTGTATTGAATACAGGTGATCTGAATGTTAAAGTAGAAAAACATAGTCTGAGCATATAAAGGACGCAAATAACTTTATCCAGCAGAACAAAAGTCAAGCAGACGATAAAGATTGATTATTTTAAATCTGTGTGCCCTAGTAAAGGGAATCTTCACAAAACTTAGCAATTCTGTAGAAACATCTTGTCAAATGTTCCATGAATATTAAGAACAGGATCTGTTTGGATAGTCACCTGAAAGTATATTTACATTGTCTGAAACATTCACAAGATGTCTCATAAGGTCCACATATGGGCATGTTTCCTACATAGGTGTACAATTTTTCCACAGATGTGATGGAGGATACGCTCTAAAAATGCTTGGGTTATTTGGCAACCCAGCGCTGGGTAAATATTGGGTTAATTTGACCCAGCTGGTTGGGTTAAATGTTTTTACCCAGCATGCTTGGTTGTTAAAATTATTATATTGCTGGTTTAAAATGGGCTGAAAATTAAAAACCACACACAGAATTATAGAGGCAACAGCAATAATCAAAAGATGAACATTTACTATTAAGCAAGAGCAAAAATATAAGACAAAATGAATTTATCTGGGTAAATATAGCATAGTTTACAATATTACATAGCATTAAACCCGTTTAACAGTCATTTTAGAAAAAAAAGAAACATTTAAAAGTAGCATTTCAATTTAAAGGAACACTCCACTTTTTTTGGAAATAGGCTCATTCTCCAACTCCCCCCAAGTTAATAAGTTGATTTTTACCGTTGTGAAATCCATTCAGCCGTTCTCCAGTTCTGGCGATATCACTTTTAGCATAGCTTAGCATAAATCATTGAATCCTATTAGACCAGTAGCATCGCGGTCAAAAATTACCAACGAGTTTCGATATTTGTCCTATTTAAAACTTGACTCTTCTGTAGTTATATCGTGTACTAAGACCAGCGGAAATGTAAAGCTGCGGTTTTCTAGGCTGATAAGATTAGGAACTACACTCCCATTCCGGCGTAATAGTCGAGGAAGTTTGCTGCCGTAACATGGCCGAAGCAGGCGCAGTAATATCACGTCAACATATCCAATGTGACTTTGGTATTGCCATTCTGGTATTGCCATCGATAGCAAGGGTCGATCTACCTGATGAGGAAGTGGCATGTGTCACAACATCCGAGGACTTGAAATGCTGCATCTTGCAGTAGTAGATTTTTTTTTTCCGGTTTGACAAAATAAACTGGAAAAACGTCACACGCTGAGTGGACCTAATGGCCAGCTGTCGCAAGAGTAAGTTATTCCTGCAACCACTACAATATATAATATAAAGATTTTGAATGCATACTGTCAGTTTGCATTTTCAGGCTTATTCATGATGTACACTTTTACTCAAAACTCACTTTAAAACACCACCGACTGTTCGTAATAACTTTTTTTTGCAATCACACGTGGAATTTGGTCATAGCAAATACTGTAAGCCAACTGTTCGCCCAAACCTAGTCGTCAGGGGTTGCATTTCACAGGTAACGTTAGCCAACAACAATAGCAATTAGTCATGTTACACTTACAGCCATGGGCGATGCTCCTCGTTGTCCTGTCTGTACTCTGAAGATTGTTGGGATGGCCGTGTCCTTTAGACGCCGTGCTGTAGTAACGTTACTGGTAAAACTAATCCAAGTAGTCATCTGGTTCAAAATGCTCGGAGCAAACACGCCATTTCTTGATCGTTTCTAACGGTGTTTTGAGATCTATGTTCAGAGCAGCCAGCCATTGATTCATTAGTCGGAATTGCTTTTTTTTTCGTGGGAATTCAATGAAACATGGTAGTAGAGTAAGTCTTTGAATTACTATCACAGCCCCTTACAATGCACATAACCATAGCTAATCGCACACAGGTAAATCCAGCCACTAACAATTTACCAGCTGCAACTCTGACAGCTACAACAACCGGAGTTACACAAACTTAGTGCCGGTCATATTGGAAGTTACCTAGCTGGGAACTAATTTCAGGCGCTGTGTGATATTACTGCACCTGCTTCGGCCATGTTACAGCAGCAAACTTCCTTGACTATTACGCCGGAATGGGAGTGTAGTTCCTAATCTTATCGGCCTAGAAAACCGCAGCTTTACATTTCCGCTGGTCTTAGTACACGATATAACTACAGAAGAGTCAAGTTTTAAATAGGACAAATATGGAAACTCGTTGGTCATTTTTGAACGCGATGCTATTGGTCTAATAGGATTCAATGATCTATGCTAAGCTATGCTAAAAGTGATATCGCCAGAACAGGAGAACGGCTGAATGGATTTCAAAACGGTAAAAATCAACTTGTTAACTCGGGTGGGGGGGGGGGGGGGGGGTTGGAGAATGAGCTTATTTCCAAAAAAAGTGGAGTGTTCCTTTAAGTGTATTCAACCGTTCTCTGTAATCACTTTTCACAAGTAGGAACCTCAGAAAACCACCTCGCGTTTCAATCATAGCTGAAAGATGCTGTAACTGACTCCACAACCTGCCCATAAACAAACGCTATTGAGATTATCGAACATATTTTAACATTAAATTAAATTCAGTATTATAACAAATAAAATCAGTTTACTACAAGGTGTTTCCATCATGAAAACATATATGTGACCCTGGACCACAAAACCAGTCATAAGGTTAAATTTGACAAAACTGAGATTTATACATCATATGAAAGCTCAATAAATAAGCTTTCTATTGATGTATGGTTTGATAGGACAATATTTGACTGAGATACATCTATTTGAAATCAGAAATCTGAGGATGCAAAAAAATAAAAAAAACTGAGAAAATCACCTTTAAAGTTGTCCAAATTAGGTTCTTAACAATGCATATTACAAATCAAAAATTACATTTTGATATGTTTACAGTAGGAATTTTACAAAAAATCTTCATGGAACATGAACTTTACTTAATTTCTTAATGATTTTTGGCATAAAATAAAAATCAAAAATTTTGACCCATGCAATGTATTTTTGGCTATTGCTACAAATATACCCCAGCGACTTAAGACTGGTTTTGTGGTCCAGGGTCACATATAATAAAATATAATTTGCAGCACAGTAAAGACTTTAGAAATGTAATAAAATTTATACAAACCTTTATTTCGCTGAAGAAGTGCACAGCAGTGCTGAGAATCGCTCTCTCCTGTAGAAGAATGCTGTCCTTTAGAACAGTCTTTAAGGTCCCACAGATTCTTTGGTTTTTAAGCATTTTTGTGTATTTGAACCCTTTGCAACAATGACTGTATGATTCTGAGATCCATCTATTCACACTGAGGACAACTGAGGGACTCATATGCAACTATTACAGCAGGTTCAAACGCTCACTGGTGCTTCAGAAGGAAAAACAATGCATTAAGAGCCAGGGGTGTAAACTTTTGAACAGAATGAGGATGTGTACATTTTTCTTATTTTGCCTAAATATCATATTTTTTTCATTTAGTACTGCCCTTCAGAATCTACAGAAGATGTTCACCAGAAGACAAAATAAGTTAAATTTACCCTGATCATCACATTCAAATGACTCTATAACCAAGTAAGCTTTTCCATTTTTCTCTGGTCTTCATAAATGTTGGCACAAATACTCCAGACACTGTGTAATCCTGTGACTTATCCAATAGCCAAACACACGTGAACGGTCAAGGAAACACCATCATGCTTTGACAGCTTGACGCCTGCACTTTCTTTTATAGACTTCAGCAGAATTTCCTCTCCTTTCATTCTAATCTCTGGTTTGTTAATAAAGCTTTGCAGTTGAAGCTCCACACACCTCTGTGAGAGGTGTAAGCAGACTCACAAAACTGCTATAATTGAAGCAAGACCACTGGACTCATGGTTAAAGCCTCATTGTGCTTGAGAGGTGAGGTAGCTGACAGACCACACACACACAAACACATATGTCCTCACACACTCACACAGTACATATTGTTCTTTGGATTGACAGTCTCACAAAAGACACACACACATGAAAGTGCTGAACTTTATATGCACACAGTACCTGGCACTGGATCAGCCCAGCTTAAAAGCTTAACCAAACATTAAATGCATAGATAAATGGATCCCTGACCACATCAAAGCATTTGTGACCATTGAGTTCAGGACTGCAGCTCTGAACTATCACAATTTAATATCACATTTAAGGATTTAAAAGCAGTCACACTTTGAAATATGAACCGCATATCCATAAAATCGTCTATATTTTATACCGCCACAGCAGACTCAATCCAATGTCAGATAATTTAGTTCTTATGTTATTTTTCTTGTACAGTTATTTTTACAGTATTCCTAAATATTTTCCTAAGGAAGAAATTATTGTGTTTTTTTATTACTGATACCCTGAGGGACACATAATGCTCACATGTATTTATATTTAATTCCACTGCAATGACTTTAACATCTAAAAACTGCATCTATAAGCTGTCCTTTACTACCATATTTCACATATGTGCTGCGAATCAGTCAAATATGACATGTAATTCTTTATGAGAACATTACATGATGTTTAAAGCTTGCTTAAAGTTATCAGCTAGTGAGACGGCTCTATTTCCAGACAGCCAGTTAACCCTCTGGAGCAGCGGCAATAATTCACCAGAATAAGCCTGTAATGATGTGACGGGGTTAACAGGCTAATGTCTTTATGAGGGGAAAAATGCCACGTGTGCAATGCAAACCTTAATGTATCACTGTGAGGAAACATGCAGGGAGAGTTATGGTGGACGTGGGGGGTGGAGTTACATGGTTTCCTTCCACTTGTAATGTTTTAAAGGTGCAGATCTATGGATACTATGGGTGAACTTATAGACCTGGGAATAAAATCTTACAAAGTGGACTACTGCAGCTCAATACAACATTATATAGAAAGGTCAAGGTCAGGTGCACATATAACAGTCATATCAAATTTTTGGACTCATTAAGGCCTTTTAACACTAAAGATTTCTTAAAATGCACAACACCCCTTGTGAAAAGTGTTCTTAATTGTATTGAATGTGCACTTGCAGAGTACTCCAGACCTTTAAAGTATATAAAAACTGCAAACCTAGTTGCAGACAAAATAGAAATAACATTACAAATATTTTTGTTTACCATAATTGCTTGTGGGTATGCACTTTAACTATATTTCAAAGAATTTTCTTTTTTTCTTTTTCTTTCTTTTGCAAATGAAGGTATTTTAAATTCTAATGTTTGTGTGACATTTTGAGTAAACTATCCCTTTAATTCGTCAATGTTTAGCTATAATTTTCCATATCCTGTGTTACACCTTATTCTTTTTGTTTGTATTCCATCACGCCATCAGTTCATCATCTCCTCTCCTGTCTCCTTCCTGGAGGCCCTTACTTTTTCCCCTTCGCCCCTGACTTCAGTGGAAGTGGTTTCTGTGCAGACAGTGTATCTGGAACATTGTGTCATGTACATGGGAAGCTGTAACCAAAGAAGTGCACATTAAAAGTTCCACTAGAGTAACACTTTCTGTGCAGACAGATCTGGTGGACAGTCAAGCCAGATTTGGGGGTCTGCCTTCAATCTCACCATAAGTACGTGAGTGGGTATCTGACTCAGGCAAAGTGTATGATACTGCCCCCTAGTGTTAACATTTTACTAGTGAACATGACCCTGTCACATTGCACATGAACACAGACATTAACACCCAAAGAAAAAATTAAGTAACATGTAACTGCACTCGCACTTTCCAGATCCAGTCAAAATCATAGAGGTATTTCAGGCATGAGCAGATAAGATATTTTTCTGCATGTCGGCTCTTATCTCTGCTTCTGTAGATATACAGTAATTACAGTAACTAGGGCTTCTGAAGTTCAAAAGCATGGCTTATCGCAGTCATTTCTCCTCATTGTTTTAATGAGACATTATTTACTCTGCATGCTCAGACAAATTTAACTATAATGTAACTATAAGGACCAAATTCGGCATTTGAACGCAATTTCCCAGCATTATTCCAAACATCAGACAAAATCACCATAAGTGAGCTCTAAGACCTGTTTTAGCCAAGTTACGAGTCTTAAGGGATAGTTCATAAAAAAATGTTGTCTTACTCACCCTCATTTCTTTCCAAACCCGTAAGACCTTCCTTCATCTTCAGAACACAAATTAAGAAATACAAACAGAGTTAAACACATGCTGTACATAAAACAGTCATCATAAACATGTCTGAAGATTTTGACAGAAGGATGACTTGCAATTTTCTACCCTGTGTTACTTATTTAAACCAGAATATACAATGGAATGGATATAATATAGAATGGACGTTCTACATCAGAAACGTGGTACTCTCGTAAATGCGTCAAAGACGGAAGAGAAGAAATTGTTGAATTAAGTCATTATTTTTGATTGTTTTTAATGATGTTCTTTCTGGGCCTTGAATGTGGTAGTTGCATTGCTGTCTATGCAGGGGCAACAAACTCTCAGATTTCTTAAAAAACATCTTAATTTGTGTTCCGAAGATAAACGAAGGTCTACGGGTTCGGAACGTCATGAAGGTGCGTAATTAATGTTCAGTCGTGTCATATAGGTTCGGTCCTGTCATGCAGGTTTGGTATAACATAAGGGTGAGTGAATAATAGCAAAATGTTCACTTTTGGATGAACTGTCCCTTTAAGTTAACTTAAGACAAGTTAGGACAAAATAATAACCTATTTTAAAAAAGCTTTAGCATTAGCTATGACAAACATTCAAAATAACTATGAACTATTTTGGGAATTCTTATTCCAAGGCCATTATTTTTTGTAATTGGTGTACAAGGAGATATATAATTCCTGGAGAAAGCTGTCCATTAGCATCTTAACTGTAGTTGCTCTGCTGGCAGAGACACCCACAGGAAGTACAAATTACAGGAACTGGTAAAACATCTACTTCTAAATGCTGCTTGTATACGAAAAAAATGTGTTCAAAAGTTTGGGGTGAGTCAGATTGTTTTTCAAAGAAATTAATACTTTTATTCGGCAAGGATGGGCTAAAGTGATCTGGAAAGAAAAATAAATAAATAAATGCTGTTCTTTTGAACTTTATATGTATCAAAGAAAGCTCACAAAAGTCACGGTTTCCACAAAAAAAATAGTAATATGAAAAAAAAGACCAATGGTAAAAGATTAGTTCTCTTCCAGTGTCATCCAAGATGTTCATCTCTTTCTTTCTTCAGCTGAAAAGAAATTAAGGTTTTTGAGGAAAACATTCCAGGATTTTTCTCCATATACTGGACATCAATGGAAACCAACGGGTTGAAGGTCCAAATTGCTTTAATGCAGCTTCAAATGACTCTACACAATCCCTATTATTATCTATAGTAGCTATAAGTAATTTTCTACAAAAAAAATTACATATTTTTTAACCACAAACGCTCATCTTGCACAAGCTCTTACCACATTTTGTAATCACGTTGAAAATGTTCTTCGTCTGTGTACTTTAGTTCAAAAAGGTAGGGTACACTCTTAAAAACAAAGGTTCTTTATTGGCATCGATGGTTCCATGAAGAACCTTGAACATTCATGGAACCTTTCAAATGCAGAAATGTTTTTTTTTTATAGTGGAGAAAAGTTCTTTAGAAATTTAAAATGTTCTTCAAAATGGTTCTTTTAGGAACTGTTTACTGAAAGGTTCTCCTATGGCATCACTGCAAAAAACACCCCTTTGAAGCCTTTATTTTTAAGAGTGTAGTGTATCTTATTCGCTGTGTAAACACTGGGTCGGTACTTCCACCTACAGTATGCCATGCATGACCTTTCCAACATGACTAAGTAATGCACGAAGTTGTGGATGCAGAGCTAATGCAAGAAGAGCATTTGTGGTTAAAAAGTTTATAACTTCTTTTCGACTGAAAAAAGAAAGACATGAACATCTTGGATGACATAGGGGTGAGTAAATTATCAGGAAATTTTTATTCTGGAAGTGAACTAATTCTTTAAAAAAAACAGTTAGTTTAAATGATAATACTATTTCACAGTATTGCTTTTAACTGGTTTGTCATCAAATAAATTTAGTCTTGGTACTAACTTGCAGACTTGGGCTCTAAACGACATCATTAGCGCAATATTGGATATTTTGGCTTCATTTTTCAACAGAAGAAGGAAGTAGAGATGCACATTACAATTCTACTCTCATTTATTTATTGTAATTTTGTTATAAAGGTAAACTATATAGCAGGGGTGCCCATACTTGGTCCTGAAGGGCCGGTGTCCTGCAGAGTTTACCTCCAACTTGCATCAAGACACCTGCTGGGAAGTTTCTAGTATGCCTAGTAAGAGCTTGATTAGCTTGTTCAGGTGTGTTTAACTGGGGTTGGAGCTAAACTCTGCAAGACACCGGCCCTTCAGGACCAAGTATGGGCACCCCTGCTATATATGGCTTTCAACCATACAACACAAGATGTTAGCCAGAATTACAGCCTTCACTCAAAAGTTTTTCCATTAAACATCATCTTTTGTGTGCCACAGAACAAAGTAAATCATACAGGTTTGGAATCACATGACTATAAATAAATAAACACCCCATTTCTGGGTGAACTATCCCTTTAAATGTGTTGTTCAATAAAAGTGATGTAATATCGCAGAGGCCCACAAGAGGACAGCAGAACATAATAAAGCTGCAGCTCATCTTACATCATGGTTTGATGTTTGTTTTTCTTGTTCTTCACACTTATTTAAGAACAATCATGAGTATAGTAATCTTGTTAAGTATATCAATTTCATAATCCCATAGAAATTATTTTTGGTCTTCTTCAACAACTTTTTCAAGATTTCAAAGTCTTTCTGTAATTTTGTTTGCAATATAAATTTTGATTATAGCAGCCAAGTTATAAGAATTTGATGAGAGTACTAGATACCGCAAGCATAGAAAGTATGAGTTACAATGTGTGTGGTATTCAGAGAGCTAAAGAGAAAGAGTATGACATGGTAAACAGAGTGATGCTGTTGTGGACATCAATAATCTTCATTAGCACATGCAGTAATCAGATTGACAGCTTGGAAGGAGGGAGAGAGAGAGAGAGAGAGAGAGAGAGAGAGAGAGAGAGAGAGAGAGAGAGAGAGAGAGAGAGAGAGAGAGAGAGAGAGGGGGGAGAGAGAGAGAGCAAGGAGTAATAGTACTAACATGCTGCTGAGCTGACTTCACTGCAGTATCCTGACTAGAGGACCACAGCTACCGCGGCACTGATAGGCTTGGATACTTAGCGAGAGACACGACCAGACCCTCCCTCCCTCTCTCTCTCTCCCTCTCATTCCTCCTCCTCTTTCACAATCTCCCGTGTCTCACTCTGCTGTCGTATAGACTGCAGGCTGCACGCACTCAAGGAGTCCTTCTCTTTCTCTCTCTGTCCTGCTGTCTCACTCAGCGTTTCAGGAACAGAAGCTGACTCTTCTGCACTGTTCTCTGCATGACTGTCACAAAGGTAAGTGTGTGCTGGAGCGTGTGAGGCTGGGAGGGGCTGCTGGGTTTGGGCTCCACTGCAGTGGGATGTTCTGCTGAATCTGTGACTGTAGTGTACTGCAGTGCCGGACAGGTGGAGTGCGTTTGTTTATGCAGGTGAATATTATGCTGTGCAATACAAACTTCTATGTGCATTTGTCCAGCTGGTTCCCTCTGTGTGTTTAATATGCTAGTGCCTGTCCCACAGTAGGGCAGTGGGTCTTGGCTGGGTGAGGCATGTTTATGTGCGAGTGTGTGAGAGAGTGTGTTTGTGTGTGTGTGTGTGTGTGTGTGTGTGTGTGTGTGTGTGTGTGTGTGTGGCTTTAGCAGACTGATTACGAAGTGGAGCTCCTAATCCAGTGCTGTCCTGCATAAAGCCTGAGCTGTGCTTTTTTGCTGAGGACAGACTGAGCATGTCCCATACTACAGTATGTGTGACAGAGATAAAGAAAGGAAAAGAGGAAAGTAGCAAGAAGAGAAGAGGCAGGCCAAGGGATATAGGGAGAATTCAGATTAACTGGGACACTTTTTGACATTGAGATTATGATGACGGTTAAAAAGGTGGCCAATTTAGCTGACCGTATGAATAGGGATCAGGCTAATTTTGTCTTTATTGTGCTTGTTTGTATGTTTAAGTGTCTAAGTTTGATTTGGGCCATTGGACTCTCACAGCTGAAATACTGTCATGAGCTAATTGAACTTTATTTAGAAAGGTCGGAGAAAAATGACTGAAAATGGCTCTATGAAATGCAGTACAGAAACAAACAGATCTGTTAAGTTTGCAAAGCTGGAAACATTGTAGACGTATTGTAGAGATCAACACAAAGAGATGTTATTTACACATTTGTGACCCTAGACCACAAAACCAGTCATAAGGGTCAGTTTTTTTAATTAAGATTTATACAGCATCTGAAAACTGAATAAATAAGCTTTCCATTGATGTAGGTTTGTTAGGATAGGACAATGTTTGGCCAAGATACAACTATTTGAAAATCTGGAATCTGAGGGAGCAAACAAAATCAAAATGCTGAGAAAATCGCATATTACTAATCAAAATTTTGATATATTTACAGTATGAATTAAATAAAAATATCTTCATGGAACATCCTAATGATTTTTGGCATAAAAGAAAAATAGATAATTTTGACCCATACAATGTATTTTTGGCTATTAATACAAATATACCCACGCTACTTAAGTGTCACAAGGAGGAGTCAGAGACGTGCGGATCCATTTGCAAGGCTTTATTAGAATAGTCGACAGGCAGGAGTAAACGCCAGAAAACAGGAACAACGTAGGTAATCCGGGAAACAGTTCAATACTCCAGCAGTGGTCGCAATGGCAGGCAGCAGGAATCAATAACGGGGTACACAGTCCAGAGTCATACACAGATAATCCAACAAAGGCAGGCAGCAGGAATCAACAACGGGGTACACAGTCCAGAGTCATACACAGGTAATCCAATACAGAGAAACACGCTTAGAATAATGACCATGGGAACAATTAGACTTCGCAAGGTGGCTGTGTGTGTGAGTGGCTTAAATGCAGTCAGTAAATGTGAAACAGGTGTTTGCAGCAATCAGATCAGTGGGAAATGAGGAACAGATGTGTGCAGTGATTGGTGCAGTGGCTTATGGGGATTGTAGTCCATGAAGTGTGGTGCAAGAGTTCATGATGACAGAGAAGACCAGATACGTTACATAGCCCCTCCGCAAGGAGCGGCTTCCAGACGCTCTAACCACCTTAACAATCTAGAGGGTGGTGGAGCGGAGGCGGAACAGGGGGAGGGATGGAGGGCCAGGTCCATGTAGTGGTACTGGAACCACGAAATGAGGCGGAGCCGACGGAGGGAGAAGCCATGGAGGAGGAAGGGTTGGCTCCTGCATGGGGCCGACCGACGGAGGTGGAGCCCGAGGCGGAACCGGAGAGTCGATGGTCCTGGGCGACACAGAGGATCAGGAGGGCCAAGGCGGAACCCAAGGCTCTGGCGACCCCGGCGGAGATGGAGGTCCGGAGGTACGCAGCGGAGCCGGAGTGACAGAGGATCGAGGCTGTGCCCACGGGAGGGAGGAGGTCCACAGAGCCGGCAGGACGGAGTGACGAGGCGCAGCCGGAGGAGTAGAGTCCAGAGGCGAAGGTGGGGTGACGACTGACCGGGGCGGAGCCGGAGAGACGATGGAGCCCGGAGGAGCTGTTGGGCCGATGGCCGACAACGGAGATGAGGGAGCACAGAGCCGGGGTGGAGCCGCAGGGTCGGAGGACCGAGGTGGAGTCCAGGACTCTGAGACTGGAGGTGATGGTGAGGGGTCCTTCAGTCTGGACACCGATGGCGACTGGCAGTCCCACGGCAAGTCCTCTGCCACGAATGTGGGATGGGGGTGAGTAGAGGGACTGTCAGGAGACAGAGGTGGCAGGACTGGAGCAGCAGGGAGGGTGGGTGGGAACAGTCCATGCTTGAGCTCCGTGACCAGAACCGGGCAGACAGGAATCTCAGGACGACTGGATGTAACCAGCGGAGTCTCTGGAAGGCTGGGCGGAACCAGCGGGGTCTCTGGAAGGCAGGGCTGAATCAGCGGAGTGTCTGGAAGGCTGGGCGGAACCAGCGGAGTCTCTGGTAGACTGGGCGGAACCAGCGGAGTCTCTGGAAAGCCGGGCTGAACCAGCGGAGTGTCTGGAAGGCTGGGCGGAACCAGCGGAGTCTCTGGAAGGCAGGGCTGAACCAGCGGAGTGTCTGTAAGGCTGGGCGGAACCAGCGGAGTCTCTGGAAGGCTGGGCAGAACCAGCGGAGTCTCTGGAAGGCTGGGCGGAACCAGCGGAGTCTCTGGAAGGCTGGGCGGAACCAGCGGAGTCTCTGGAAGGCTTGGCAGAACCAGCGGAGTCTCTGGAAGACTGGGCGGAACCAGCGGAGTCTCTGGAAGGCAGGGCTGAACCAGCGGAGTGTCTGGAAGGCTGGGCGGAACCAGCGGAGTCTCTGGAAGGCTGGGCGGAACCAGCGGAGTCTCTGGAAGGCTGGGCGGAACCAGCGGAGTCTCTGGAAGGCAGGGCTGAACCAGCGGAGTCTCTGGAAGGCAGGGCTGAACCAGCGGAGTGGAGCGGAGCTCTTGTGAAGCGGGCTCTGGACGACGCTCTTGTGAAGCGGGCTCTGGACGACGCTCTTGAGGAGCGGGCTCTGGAGAACTGGACGACCCCAGCGGAGATTCAGGAGGGCTGGGCGTCTCCAGCGGAGACTCTGGAAGAGCAGGCTCTGAGCGAGCGGTCACTGGAGGGCGCTCTGGCGGCGCAGTCACTGGAGGGCGCTCTGGCGGCGCAGTCACTGGAGGGCGCTCTGGCGGCGCAGTCACTGGAGGGCGCTCTGGCGGCGCAGTCACTGGAGGACTGGTTGGGAGACCAGCTGCTCGAGCCGACAGCAGCGGTGGGTCCTCCACGCTAGAAATTAACCTTTGCCACCACGTGGTAAAGTGTGGCTGCTGTGGTTCTGGGCTAGCAGACCTCTTGTGCTGTGGCTCTTTTAAAACATCCACAGTTAACTTAGAGCCACATAGCAGCGACGCATACTGCATATAGTCCTCCACAGAACATTTAAATTCTCCTCCTGGCAACATAGACTTAGTTGGCTCATTAAGTCCCCGGCGGAATAAGTCCTTAAGGTAAGCTTCATCACGAAATGGTAAATGAAGTGACAACTCACAGAATCTGTGGACATATTCCTTAATGGGGAGATTACCTTGTCGGAGGAGCAGAAGTTGGTCGACTGGGTCCATGATGATGCTGGGGGTGAAACAAAGCCGCTGGATCCTGGTTTGGCGAAGTCTTCTGTCACAAGGAGGAGTCAGAGACGTGCGGATCCATTTGCAAGGCTTTATTAGAATAGTCGACAGGCAGGAGTAAACGCCAGAAAACAGGAACAACGTAGGTAATCCGGGAAACAGTTCAATACTCCAGCAGTGGTCGCAATGGCAGGCAGCAGGAATCAATAACGGGGTACACAGTCCAGAGTCATACACAGATAATCCAACAAAGGCAGGCAGCAGGAATCAACAACGGGGTACACAGTCCAGAGTCATACACAGGTAATCCAATACAGAGAAACACGCTTAGAATAATGACCATGGGAACAATTAGACTTCGCAAGGTGGCTGTGTGTGTGAGTGGCTTAAATGCAGTCAGTAAATGTGAAACAGGTGTTTGCAGCAATCAGATCAGTGGGAAATGAGGAACAGATGTGTGCAGTGATTGGTGCAGTGGCTTATGGGGATTGTAGTCCATGAAGTGTGGTGCAAGAGTTCATGATGACAGAGAAGACCAGATACGTTACATTAAGACTGGTTTTGCTTAAAAAAAATGAACTAATTAATCGCACATTTTTTACTGAAATTAACTGTGATTAATCCCACCTAACATTAAAGTTTTTAAAAAATACTTTAATATTGCAATTTCACATTCAATCTTCAAACTGAAATTATTAGACTTAAAAAAACAAACTTCAAATTAAAGTGAACTTATGACAATCTTCACATAAACCTATTATTTACCTGTGCCCTTCAGCAAGTAGAAAATATACAAAATAAAGTTATCAAACACTAAATACTTCTCAGCAGACACATAACATCATAAGACGTGGATATTTGGTTGAATTTCGGTTGTGACAGTGTGTGACCAAAAATTCGATGTCAATTCAACATCTAATGTCAACATTAATTTGATGTCCAATACCAACTTCAACTGACATTAATATTTTGTTGTTTTTAGGTTGTGTATTCAAAATCCAACGTTAAGTCAACGTCAAATACTTACGTCAATTTTCATTCTCAACCAAAAAAGCAATGTCTGTCTGACGTCTAGTTCAACGTCAACCGGTCCGTTGCCTGCTAAGTAAATTCGATATAGATAAATCCTTAAACCTACAAAAGTTATTGATTTTCTCTTTTTTCTTTTGTTCTTTGATTAACAGACATCACAGCAGCTAGGTTATTAGGTTATTTGACTGCTATTACTTTAAGAGCTGCCACTTCTGAACATGAGGCGGATCTGGCATGCTTGTAGTTTCATTCACGCTTTAATATGAAATGATACAGGCTACAGCGCGCAACGCCACATTTGTGCACCTGACAGGACAGGTAAATTTGTTTTTACTGACATATGACCTGACATCTCATCTGACCACAATTCACTTTTGTTCTACTAAAGCTCCCTTGTCACCTTACCCACTAGCGCCTAGCACTAAAATGAAATTGGAGTGCGTGTCTGAAAAGTCTCCTGTTTGATGTGGTCGTATAGACGTTCTGCGACTAAATAAACACACTTCTTGTCAATAAAAAAAAGACAGAGGCAGCAGTTGCCCTGCCCCTGTGTTAAATATTTTTAATGCTGTTAAACTGGAAAAAATAATCAGCTGCGTTAACTCACAAATTTTTATAGCACTAAATATATTATATTATATTATTTGGTTATTATAGAGTTGCAGTTTCTTCATTTACACATATCTTACTTAAATCTCAGTCAGTGACTGTGTTCATCTAGTGGTGTGTTGCAGTTTTTCCTGGCTGAATTACCCGCATGACGCAGGTGCTGACTGTGTAAGATCTGATGTGAGTGTGTGTGTGTGTGTGTGTTTTGCTGTGATGGAGAAGGTTGAGATATTGAGTGGGGGTTCGAGTGATGGGTACTGTACAGAGCTAAATGACCTTGGAGTGTTTGTGTATGTGTGCTGAGCGAGCAGAACAGCACTTTGTGTCAGACAGTGAGAGACAGAGAGCGATTCCACTCCAGAGTATGTCTGCATATGTGAGAGTGAGTGCACATATAGACTAGTGTTAAACCACACAGCTGTGTGGCAGGATATCCTCACAGACTCTTGGGACTGAAACAGTCACACACCCAGACTGTCATGAACAGGGCAGGATGCATCTCTCACTGCAGGGCTATAAAACAGCTGGCTGCACGTCCCTTCCTGTCATACATAGCGCAATGCGATAGTTAATACATTACTGTGAATGTTAATTTCATACAAGTTAGGAACTAAAGGCAAAAAAATCCTCATAAAAACATTATTATTTTATTTAAATATTTACCTAAAAAAAATTATGTTTGGATTGTAGTGGCATAAACCTTGACAGATGGGACCTTTATAAATACCCTTAAAAATTACACGAAAACACCTCCCTAGTCACTCCCTAATTCCCACACTGACTTACAGGTATGAAATTTACAGAAACATTGTAATCAAGTTCATATTAAGAGGCAAAGAAACTGGGAGGAATGGATGGAAAGCTGGAGGAGGGGTTAGAGATCATTCTGTCTCCACAGAGCCGAAGGTCAACACATGTGCCCTCATGCCTTTGTTTAAAGCTTAGCATATCTTTCACCCTGGGACAGAATTTAGTCTAACTGAAATGCCAACAGGCATCAGATTCTCCAGTGGATGTGGAGAATGGACTCATCGGTTAAATTTCTCCCAATATCAACACAGAGCCAGACAGACGTCATGTGTTCAATATCACTAATGTGAATGTGCAGTGAGTGTATTTATTGAGTGATTGTGAGAAGGGTCCTCATCTGTGGTGTGTGTGTGGGTGGGTTTGCACATGTCTGCATGTCAGTAGATCGAGAGGCAGGTAGGAAGTATAAAGATGCGTTTATAAAAACTAAAAAAAGAGACAATTGTACATATGAAATGCACAGACACACACTTGTCAGGAGTGTTTGAGCTACTAAGAAGACCCTGCGTGGGTAGGAGGACCGTATACTCACAGCTGTAAAACACATTATTATAACTACACCATATGCACAACTGATATTGTGCAGATAATGGTGGGTGTTTTTTTTTTTTTTTGCAGAAATGTGAATATAAGCATATATATGTAGGCTTTATGTTACATACACTCATAAAACTCACACAGGTATGTTGGTGCTTCACACATTATACATACAAAGTAGGAAGTAGGAAGGAAGGGAATGGGATAGATGTAATGGAATGGAATTAGATGGATGGATGGATGGATGGATGGATGGATGGATGGATGGATGGATGGATGGATGGATGGATGGATGGATGGATGGATGGATGGATGGATGGATGGATGGATGGATGGATGGATGGATGGATGGATGGATGGATTAGAATGGAATTAGATGGATGGATGATGGATGGAAGGAAGGAAGGAAAGGCAAGGCAAGGCAAGGCAAGGCAAGGAAAGGAAAGGAAAGGAAAGGAAAGGAAAGGAAAGGAAAGGAAAGGAAAGGAAAGGAAAGGAAAGGAAAGGAAAGGAAAAGGAAAGGAAAGGAAAGGAAAGGAAAGGAAAGGAAAGGAAAGGAAAAGGAAAGGAAAGGAAAGGAAAGGAAAGGAAAGGAAAGGAATGACATGGATTGGATTGGACTGGATTGGAATAGAATGGAAATGGATGGATGGAAGGAAGGAAAGGAAAGGAATGAAATTGAATGGAATGGATTGGAAATGAATGGATGGAAGGAAGGAAGGAAGGAAGGAATAGAATGGAAATGGATGGATGGAAGGAAGGAAAGGAAAGGAATGAAATTGAATGGAATGGATTGGAAATGAATGGATGGAAGGAAGGAAAGGAAAGGAAAGGAAAGGAAAGGAAAGGAAAGGAAAGGAATGAAATTGAATGGAATGGATTGGAAATGAATGGATGGAAGGAAGGATGGAAGGAAGGAAAGAAGGAAAGGAAAGGAAAGGAATGGATTGGAATAGAATGGAAATGGATGGATGGATGGATGGATGGATGGAAGGAAGGAAGGAAGGAAGGAAGGAAGGAAGGAAAGGAAAGGAAAGGAAAGGAAAGGAAAGGAATGGATTGGAAAAGAATAGAAATGATGGATGGATGGATGGATGGATGGATGGATGGATGGATGGATGATGGAAGAAATGGAATTTAATAGAAGATGGATGGATGGATGGATGGATGGATGGATTGTTGGATGGATGGATGGATGGAAGGAAGGAATGAAGTGGAATTGGGTAGAAGATGGTTGAATGGATGGATGGATGGATGGAAAGAACAGAATATAATAGGTTGAATGAATGGATAGATGAAAGGAATTAAGGAATGGAGCAGAGTTGGATAGATGGATGTATTGATGGAAGGAATAGAATGGAATTGGATGGGTGGACGGTAGGATGGATGGAAGGAATGAAGGAATGAAATGGAATGGAATTAGATTGGAACAGAATTGGATGGATGGATGGATGGATGGATTGATGGAATGAAATGGAATGGAATTAATAGATGGATGGAAGGAAAGAAATGGAATGCAATTGGACCACCTGATCTCATGACCAAAATGTATCTGTGGGAAAAATTTTCCCAAGACGCGAAATAGCTTAAAGAGAAGCTGAAAGATAAGAGATCGAAAAACAAGCTAAAACAGCATTTTTGCGACAGTGGTTTTTTACGTCACATTTGCTTTTGTTCATACTATCGGGTAGGTTTAGGTGTAGTGCAAATGGTACGTTATTTTAAAGCGTCACAGAGTATTAGAGTTATATAGCGTCACTCAACGGACATAAGTCAGAACTGCAGTGACATATACAAAACCAATGTCACATAAAACGCCACTCAGTGGACATTTCACATTGAATATGTCACAAAACATACATGGCAATATGTATTTTGCGTCTTGCGAAAAAGTTCCCACAGGTATGTTTTCGTCATGAGATCAGGTTGAATGGATGGATAGATGAATGTCCTGACCAGGTTTTTATCTCAATATTAGTCACTGTTCCCCTATAGGATATTTTATCAATTGAGCTTTAATACAATCCTGCAAATCTCAACAAAACTGTTTGGTGTATGTAGGTCTGTTTAAATGCATGTGGAATTAGGCTAATTCTAAACTGTTGCTGCTAGTTGTTATAAATGAATAATATCACATGAATTGTATTTGACTGAAATGCCTGTATTGATATATCTTACCCATTTCATATTCTACCAATGAGAAATCTGTACTAGATGATGAGTTTTGTGAGGGAGGGACGCTTGAGCTGATTTTGATCGGCCATTGGGCTAGTTGCTTTAAGCAAACCTGGCAACCTTAAGTACAAGCTTGATATGGATGCTGGTTTTGTTTTATCCTCAGAGGGAATCTTATAATCTGGACTGAATTTGCAGGCTGTATGCCCTATGCAGGCAGTGTGCCCACACGCTGAGAAGAGTCACATTTGATCCAAGTCCAAACAGCTAGCTTAGCAACCCAAACCTCCTGCTGCCCAATGTGCTTATACAGAAAACATCCAATAATGAACAAATGGCTAAAGCTCCAGCATTTTTCTTCAACTTTTTTATGAAGCCTGAGAAAGTGCAAGAGAGTGTATTCATAGATGCAGATATCAGAACGCCTCGATATTATGTGGTGAGAACGAACTGCTCAAATTCCACAGAGACTGAGAGTTTCAGTGGGACTTTCTATAGAAAAGGAAAGGAGATCATGTCATTTATAAATATCCTGCTCAGCTCCTGCAGAGCTGTAGTGAATGTGAGGTAGGGACACTGGGAAGAGGATGTGCTTCCTGTGGTCCCTGGGCTTGTGAGCAAGTGCAGTGGGACTCAGTGTAGATAAACAGCAGCTGTGGGGCATCAGTGTGATGTTCATACTATCTTGTAATTCCCACTGTCTGTTTTCGCTCTCTTTTCACTCCTACTCTAAGGCAGAGAAACTGAGAAAATATTATATTAATATTCTTGCCTTGAGATATCTGTATCTATTGCCACTGCAATCCTAGACACACAGACACATACACATACTCACAGGCTGTCAAGAAGAATGAGTGAAGTCACAATGTAAAAACATCCATGAAAACGGCAACCAAGTTTTTGAGTTTTGGAAACAGTCATCAATACTGCAATTCCATTTTTGTGCCCTATGTGTAAGAGGTCCAGAGAAGGAAATGTTACAGCCTACACAAATCAAACAGTGTGGGAGTGGGAACTAAAGCGTGACAGCATGATGAAGATGGGTCATATGCTTCTGCACTTAGGATTTCAACACACTTCTCCTACTAACACAGTCTCATGAAAATGGAGCTCATTATCTGTAATGCAGTACAACAACACATTCCATTGAGTGTTCCCAATCACCAATGACTCTTTTAACTTTATATGTGAACAGCATTCTGCTGCAGTAAAGTGCTGGTAAATTACACACTTTCTTTTATGCATGTTATATGACAGGCTTTGGCAATAATTCCACCAAAATTAAGAAATATAAGATAAGGGGGCACTGTGTGAGTATTTAAAAAAATGCTGCTGCACAAATAGTATATACAGTTAAGGTCAAAAGTTTACATACACCTTGCAGAAACTTCTAAATGTTAATAATTATACCAAAATAAGAGGGATCAAACAATGTTATATTTTAATTAGTACAGCCCTGAAAAAGATATTTAACATAAAAGATGTTTACATATAGTCCACAAGAAAAAGACAAGTTGAATTTTTAAAAATGACCCCGTTCAAAAGTTTACATACACTTGATTCTTAATACTGTGTTGTTACCTGAATGAACCACAGCTGTGGGGTTTTTTGTTTAGTGATAGTTGTTCATGAGTCCCTTTGAACATGTAGAATCTTCTGTAGCTTCTGAAGGGCAGTATGTGATGGAAATAATATGATATTTAGGCAAAATAAGAAAAATGTACACATTTCATTCTGTTCAAAAGTTTACATGCCCAGCTGTTAATGCATTGTTTTTCCTTCTGGAGCATCAGTGAGCATTTGAACCTTCTGTAATAGTTGTATATGATTCCCTCAGTTGTCTTTAGTGTTAAAAGATGGATCTCAAAGTCATACAGCCATTGTTGGAAAGGGTTCAAATACACAAAAACTGATTTTTTTCTAGAAGAGTGGGCAGTTTAACTGTTCAGGACAAACAAGGGACTCATGCATAACTATCACTAACCAAAAAAAACAAAAAACAGCTGTGGATCATTTAGGTAACAACACAGTATTAGGAATCAAGTGTATGTAAACTTCCGAATGGGGTTATTTCTCTGAACTATATGTAAACGTCTTCTATGTGAAATATCTTATTCAGGTCTGTACTAAATAAAAAATAACATGCATTTTGGTCGATCCCTCTAATGGGTGTACATAAACTTTTGACCTCAACTGCATAATAACCCATAGAAGATCTATACAGGTGGAGGGTTTTAGCGGTTTCCATTAGTATGCGCCATATAGAATTTCATGACAGAACTTGGCATTTCTTGTGAAAGTGCATAATTCAAACTATACTGAAGTCATGGATTCCCATGTGTTCTTTGTTCGCTTTTTTATATATAATGTATTCTCAGTTTAAATAACTGTCTTGTATCATGTTTATGAGCATGTCAGGTTTCCAGTCACTTATGTGCTGTAATTTCACCTCATGACCTCTATGAGTTCATCAAAACAAATACTGTTTATCAGCACTGTCTGTTCATGAAGACAATGTGGGGATGTGACACAATTCAGGATGGTGCACACACTTCACACAAGAAATTGCCTTATGATACTATTTCACATGGATCTGACATAATTAGTTTTGCTCAGTTCCTTTATAAGACATTTTAAGGATGCCAGTAGCTATTATTTACAATTTGTTTACGAATTTAGTCAATCATTTTCATGACATCTTTATCTATTAAATTTGTTTACATCATAGTGTATATGCATGTCTTCATAGAGAATAAAACTCTTGTCAACCTGAAGTAAGCCTACATGTCAAAATTGGCATAAAAACACATGGATGGCTTTTATGATAATTTGCACGTCCATGCAGAATCTGATGGGGCAGTTTAACACAGAACTGGAATGCCTGTCAATCTCCTCATCTTTTGCACATTTATTAAATATTATGGCTGATTTTGTGTTTCCAGCTATTAATAATAGTCTAGTACTCTCAGCTTGGTTTAACACATTTTCTCTTTTTTAAACCCATTTCACAGATTCCACTTCCTCCACAAAATTAGCACAGAAATTGTGAAAAAAGGACAGCAGATTCCATCTGGGCTTGGTCATAAGAGAGAAAGCACAATGAGAACATTATGAACATTATGATCATTTGATACTTTAGGCTGAAGTAAACAATACCCACAAGTTGTCTGAGGTTATTGCTGCTTAAAAGGAAAAAGAGAGCAGCTTTCTTTGCGAGCCGAAAGAAAGAGAGGGGTCAGCTGAGCGCTGTGAAGGTTCACATTCCTTCCCAGCATTCCCTGGCCCTCAGCAGTGTTTTTTGAAGTGATATGCCAAAAACTCAAGCCTTTTATTTTCTTAGAAAATGCATCAGTGAGAAAGTGCAAAGGAGCAAAAAAAGTGTGCGTGTTTGAGAGCAACGTTAGACACTGTACTCTCACAACAGCATGGGCTAGCTATTCCGGTAAGAATTATCAATATTATTCTAAACTTCAGCCAGTACATGATAACATATGATAAAACACATCAAATTCAGATCTATACACTCTCTAATGCAATAAGGCCAACAAAAACCAGCTTGGAAAGAGAATTCAAGAGTGGAAAATATGGGCTGGATAGAAAGCAAACTTGGCATGAGAAATGCATTACAAGTATTACAGGCCTCAGGTAGAAAGTCAGTGTTGTGGAAGGCAATTTAAAGAGGCATGAATCTAACCCCATGTGATCCTGGACTTACGGCAGCCCAGACGTCCTTCAGGCAGTTTTCAGAGCGCTTACCTCATGCTTCCAGCCTCCAATTAATCAAACTTCATGGACGAAACAAATCCCACACAACAAAACAGAGCTGGAGGATTCAGAGAAAGATACAGACGGACAATGTGCAAGAGTGAGGAACTAAAAGAAATATAGGCCTAAAGAAGACACTAGAGAGGATGTCTGAGGAAAAAACGAGGCAATGTTGTGGACGTTTTCAGAGCAAAACAAAAGGCACTGCTTGACAGGGCCTGAGGCCTGAACAGACAGATCGCCAGGTGGAGACCCACTGACACAGATTTCAGCTCTAACACTCCAACTGTTCACTGCATCTGTTTGGGAAGTTAAACTATGGCTGCACATTTTATATATATCACTATTTAAAGGTGTAGTTCACTCAAAAATGAAAATTCTGTCATTAATTACTCACCCTCATGTCTTTCCAAACCCGCAAGACCTTCGTTCATCTTCGGAACACAAATGAAGATATTTTTCCGAGCGCTTTCTGACCCTGCATCGACAGCAACACAAAGAAAAGAAAACATTACTTTATTCAACAATTTCTTCTCTTTCGTGTTAGTCTTCATGAGAGAACCACAACGCATGTGGAGCCGGCTGTCTATGCAAGGTCAAAAATCTCTTGGATTTCATCAAAAATATAATTTGCATTCCAAGGTTTAACAAAGGTCTCACGGGTTTGTAATTAATGACACAATTTTCATTTTTGGGTGAACAATCCATTTAAAAAAATAGTTGACCTAAAAATGAACAATCATCCAATCAATAACTTTTCCAAGAGCTCAAATCCATGCATCCAGTTCAAAATGGGTCACATGACGTAGGACACACACATACATGCATGCATTTGTGGAGAAACAGAAATTTGTCAATAAAGAAAATTGATTTCTTCTGCTGATGACGTCAATGACACAAATAACAAACACTACAGATAAGCACTTCTTTACAAAACACATGGAGCAGCAAACTGTCAGAAACATTAGACTATGCAAATATCTTAGATTTTTGTTTTTAAGCTATAATTTATGTCAAATTTGCAAACAACTAGTTTTCTCGTGGTCGTGGGACATATTAAAATAGATCAGATTTTAACCTTTTGACATCCACTGTGTCTCTGAAGACAAACGATTTGTTTATGAGAATTTATGTTTTAAAATACAAAACTTTAGATTGATAAAGAACAAGCATGATAGTATTTAGAATAATCACTTTGCAAGAAAATAAAATTTAAAATCTTTAAGTGATTGCAAGCTGCCTCCAGAAGTACTTCTGGCCTTCAGCACCAGAGCAAATATAAATGGAAAAGGTATTGCATACTTTTCCCCTTGTACTATGGACCTCCTGATGTTCCTAGAGTTTCACATAAACTTGAGGCATAGACACTAAAATGCAAGACGGAATACAAAATGAGGTTTAAAATCTATTTCAGTTTCGCACAAATCCATTTATTAGATTACATTTCACAGAAATCACCGTTTTTGTCTTTAAATGCTACCCTAACAATGCCGTCTTCACAGATATTTTTGCTTAATAGTTTTACTCATCACCTCACTCAGCCTCTCATACAGCTGTTTTACATTCGACACTAGCCTGAGCACATTTCAGAGCACACCTTGCAAAAGCCAGTTTTAGCTCAGAGTGCTGTGCTGGCGATCACGCTGAAACAAAATCCTGCCAGCAATGAGAAACAGTCAGAAGAGATTAGCCAAGCAGGAAGACAACAAGCTAATACGACATTGTCATGTCACTGTGGAAGGTCACGGTGCTCATCAGTAGCTGGGTAACACTATTACAGGGTGCCAGCCTCTGAGGTCTGGCTGATGTTGTTATAGCACCATCTGAAATGGCAGGGCTTTGTCTAAACCGTCCACATTGTGGCTTCACAGGAGGTCCTATGGAAATTAAACTATACAATTATTACAACTATTTGACAGCCAGTCTACTAAGTAAGAATTGATCATTAAAAACCTATTTTAATTGACGACAGTTCTTATTATTGCTTCTAAATTTACACAATGGCTAGGTTATGGCACTGTTTTGGTTTGGGTGTGGTGTGTCTGGCTAATTTATCCAGGGCAGATGGCATGTCTGAGCCATGATGCTCCTCTTCTGTGTAGCATACAGGAGCAGACTGTTACTTTCACACAGGGAGCCAGAGACTGTAGGAGAGAAAGTCTGTCTAGTCAGCAAAGCACTGCCAAATCTTAATCCAATTTATAGAAGGACTTTCTCCAAGATGGAGAATGCAGGAGAGGGACTAACTTATGTACAGCTTTCATAGGATTACAAAGCACAGCACAGACTGAGCAGTACAAGAGGTGAGAGTAAAGTGTGAATGCCACCAAATAATGATTCAATATTGGCAAAATTCTTTACTTCAAATTGTCAAAATGCAGATTAGTGCTCTACAGTTTGAAAGCGGTCATAGTTTCACACCAATAAGCATACATAAATTAGCATTTTCATGTGTTCATTAATTTGCATAAAAGCTATTATTCTGGTTAGAATTTTCCTACATGCAAAAGGACACTACTGGCAAAAGCATTGTTCTAAAATAGAAGAAAATCTTATTTAAACTATTTTATCAATACTTTTACACTGAAATGTAAATATATTGTCTAGAATTGCTTTTTTTGTCAGTATTGAAGGCAGCATAGTGTTGCTGTCTATTTAGAACAGTCTTTGTGTCTAAAGTATTTCTATGAGGCCTTAAAGTACGGTGGCCGAGAAAGCTCAACGCGCTGCAACTTAAGAAAACACATGCAAACAGAAAGAAAACACATGCAAACAGAAATAAACAACCACAAATTAAAAAAAAACATCTTCATCAGTTTGACAACACAGGCGCTGCAAATCCTCGCAATGCAAACACAAAAAAAGTGCTTCAAACACAAAAAAAGCGCTGCAAATAGCACGGAGCACAACGGAAATGTTTCAGGGGGACCTCAAAAAGTGACGAACCCATCTGGGACCTGATTATTTGTTCAGTGGCTGTTGGTCAGAGCAGAGGTGTTGTCGGTGAACTAAAAGGTGATAGTTCATCTAGTGATGTGACGTTTGACACCGATGCTTCGAAGCTTGTATCAAAAAAATGAAACATCTCACAGTGAAGCAGTGTACCGGAGCTTGATTCGTTTTGCCATAACCACGTGACCTGTGATGTCCGAAGCTTCGTTTTCGCACACAACCATGTGACTGCTTCATATTCTGATTCAAATAACACAAACCCCTTGCGCAGGTTTCAAGTGTCATTCACTTTTTGTTAAGAATAAATCATAATACGAATAAATATGTACATGTGCAGTTTTGTGCATGTTAATTTTGTAGTTATCCTTGCTTCACAAGCACTTGTGTCAACAGTATTCTTAATTAACTTTGAACATATATGCCTACATGAACCATGCTTATACTTGTATAATTTTATAAAAAAGTTTATTTACAGATTAATTCAAGTAAAATTATAAAAAAAAAAAAAAAAATTAAAAAAAAAAAAATTATTTCTGATGGCTTTGTAGCACAAATTGATGTATTTGATGAAACTGTCCAAAATCGCTTTGAGATCTGGGACGCGAAAGCAACTTTTTCCACCTTTGACCACAAGATATCGTTAGTGTGCAACGTGTTGAAAAGCTTCGAGTAATGAACCTTTTTATGATACAGTTGAGGGGAAAGCCTCAGTGCTTCGAAAAGCTTCATTTTCCCATCACTAAGTTCATCTTTATCACCTTTTAGTTCACCGACAACACCTCTGCTCTGACCAACAGCCACTGAACAAATAATCAGGTCCCAGATTGGTTCGTCACTTTTTGAGGTCCCCTGAAACATTTCCGTTGTGCTCCGTGCTATTTGCAGCGCTTTGTGTTTGTAGCGCTTTTTTGTGTTTGCAGCGCTTTTTTTGTGTTTGCAGAGTTTCCGTATTTGTGTTTGCGTTGCGAGGATTTGCAGCGCCTGTGTTGTCAAACTGATGAAGATGTTTTTATTTTATTTGTTGTTGTTTTTTTCTGTTTGCATGTGTTTTCTTAAGTTGCAGCGTGTTGAGCTCTCTCGGCCACCGTATTAAAGGGATAGTTCACCCAAAAATAAAAATCCATTTTATTACTCACCCTCATGTCATTCCAAATCCAAATCCAAACCCAAATTAAGATATTTTTGATGAAATCCGAGAGTTTTCTGACCCTCCATAGACAGCATGGGCCCTACCACGTTCAAGGCCCAGAAAGATACCAAGAACATCGACATGGGACATCAGTGGTTAAACACTCTGAAAAATAAAGGTTCTTTATTGGCATCAATGGTTTCATGAAGAACCTTGAACATACATGGAACCTTTCAAATACAGAAAAGGTTCTTTATAGCTAAAACATGTTCTTTAGATTTTTTAAATGTTGTTCAAAATGGGACTGTTAACTGAAATGTTCTTTGAACCAAAAACGGTTCTTCTATGGCTTCACTGCAAAACAAACCCTTTTGGAACCTTTATTTTTAAGAGTGAACCGTAATTTTATGACACTACGATAATACTTTTTGGGTGCAGAAAAACAAAACTAATGACTTTATTCAACAATTCTTCTCCCGCAAGTTATCTTCTTCCACCGTTATCAAAAATATCTTAATTTGTGTTCCGAAGATGAACGAAGATCTTATGGGTTTGGAGCGACATGAATGTGAGTAAGTAATGACTGAATTTTCTTTTTTGGGTTAACTATCCCTTTAAATGCTTTCTAGGTAGATAACTCATTGTTTTGAAACTATTAAATAACCTACTCTCATAGATTTACATTTCTGTGAATTCCCATAGAAACAGACAGACTGTGCAGACTGTGAGGTTTAGTATTTATATATCGTTGCACTAACAGAGGTTTTTGTCAGGTGTGATTATTATGTGTGCTGTCACACTGTGCGCAATTCATCCGAGAAAAACATTTGACATCTTTATCTCTCAGGACTGTTTGTTTTAGTTGCTATCAATCAAGCAAGCTGCTATTAAAACTACCTGGGCAGCTTCAATGAATTATTCCTGACAGGTGAAGTGGAGATATACTGAATCAGAGATGACAGGCTGTTAGTCTTCATGCAAGTTTGGCATTCCAAGCTAAGAAATATGTAGGTTGGGATGGAAGTAATTTTGCAAAGTGCATCTACATCTGTGTTGGAGCTCTCTAAATAATGAAAAGTATTCTGCCGGCAGAGAGCAGCTCCTGTGGTAAAGAAACGCTGCATGTCAAACTCAGAGAGAATGGACTGTAACCCCATTTGACCCCCTCTCGTAAAACTCCAGATCCAAAAGAACAGATCTGGTGCACATATCTAGTCTATTTTGTTTGCTTCTTGGATGCAAAGATTCACTACTGAATATTCTTCTTGAGCACTTGCCAGATGGCCGTCATCGCAACTGGGGCTTGTGTTTTTGTTGCATGCGGTTCAGAGCTGGCATCAGGACATCTCAAGCTGCGTCAGAAAGCTCACACACATAGTCGCTCTGTATTCTCTATGCATGCTAAAAAAGTCACACTCTATGCCTACTTTCATTCAGAAATTTCCTCATTTCATGCTGAATTAGTCACGTCTTAATGCAGCAAAATGTCATTAGTGAATCCTGTGTAATTTGATTGACAGATCAGCAGAGAGCTGAGTCACGCTCTAGTCTCATGGTGACCATAATGATCACCCCACCCGCACCATCATCTTGCTGCCCTACCCCCTTCATCTCCTAACGTGTGCCATCCTTTGTGCTTCCTCTCTCTACCTCCTAACCGTAATCCCCATCTATCCATCTGTTGGTTCTGCCCATTAAGAACAGGAAGGTTAGAGGAAGGAAAACAACAGACAGCTCCTCTCCTGGGAATGACAATCTCTAGGGGATGCTCTTTCAGTCACTTTTCAGTAATGCTTACAGACACAAGGACATGGGAGGACATATGGGAGGAAGTCATTTTAGTACTGGTTTTAAATATTTAGCAAGTAAGTAAATCATTGCATGTTATATTATAATTAAAAATTCAAAAGTAAGAGCTTGGCATTACTAGAAAAATCCATTTTAAATATAAAGGGTCTAGAAAGCACGCCTTTAAAGAGTTAGTTCACTCAAAAATGAAAATTAGCCCATTGTTTACTTACTCTCAAGGCATCCTAGGTGTAGATGACTTCTTTCTTTAAGACAAATGCAATCGGAGTTATATTAAAAATTGTTCTGGCTCCTCCCACCTTTATAATAGCAAAGGGTGGGTGTTTCTCTTCAACAGTTCAAAACAAGTCCAATAAAGTGCATCTATCCATATAAAAAGTGCCTCACACAGCACTGTGGGGTGAATAAAGGCCTCCTGTACCGAATCAATGCGTTTTTGTAAGAAAAATAACCATATTTAAAACATTATAATCAATTTAATCCAGCTTGCGCTAACAGTTGTACACAGAAGCTGCTCCGGGTGGATGGCATAATTTATTTACTATTTTTGGGTGAACTAACCCTTCAAAATTAACTTACCTCATATATCTACTATGTTAATCATGGATTAAAAATGGATGAATTAGATCAATAAAATTAAGAATTATATTGAATTTTAGATATTTTAGTCATCTTCAGGCCGCCTTGGAAATTTGATGGGGTTCCCTAGTGGGCTCCAGCCTTCTGGATGAGAACAACTGATTTTGATCTTTGGCTTATATTTCAGTGTCCATCAGGTGCATCTACTAACTCAGAAAACATGAAGAAAAGACAACCCAGTTTGTTTTAATAGACTTTTTCTGTAAGCATGAGAAAAAACGAGAAACGAGTGACCAAATTTCTGACTGGTAGTGTACGGACTTACTTAGTAAAGATTCACACTCACAAGCAAGCTGTAAGTAATATAGAGGCTACAGAGTGCAGGATAAACAAAGAAGGAGGGGGTGTTTAACATTTCTGTGATAGAAAGGATCTTTTAGAAGCATAACTGAATCTTAAGAGCAGAGGAAGGCCATCCTTGACAATGTGTCTCTCTCAGCACGGCATCAGATAACTTCCTCTTTCATTATTCTCTGCTTCTTTATCAAAGTCTGATAACCCTCTCAAGGACATCCTGTCTCTAAGTGCATGAACAACAACAGCTGACACTCTCAGCACTTCACAAAAGTTTTTTCACATATGAGTTATCAAAATAAAACCTTTAAATCAAACTGAATGTAAAAAATGAGATTTGGCAAAGAAGCATTGCTTACATTTCACTGAAAAGGATGTTGAGTATTATAAATTTCTCTCAATCTCTCCACTCCACCAAACCCCCCATATTCTGTCTTTTAGCTAGCCTGACTGCACCCATCCTGTCTGTCTGACCCCCTACTGAGACAAAAAGGGAGGAAACTGGTGGTCTTGTTTCTTATGTTTAAGGAAGTATGTCATGACACGCTCCACATATTTCCCAGTGTTCTTAGATCAACATCCTATTTTACCTGAGCTTTGTTGAGATCTGTTGCTGTCTGTAATGAATGCAATAAAAAGAAAATGTGTCTGATTGCAGAACAAATGACTTGTATGAGCCAATTCTTCAAAGTGAATCAAAAGCATACAGCACAACCTGTATAGTCTGATTCACAAACAAATTAATTTACAAGCTGTAAAGTGATGTTGACATCAAAATGAAGCCAATTGTGAAGTCAGTCAAGACAATAATTGACAGTATTGCATTGTACCTCCTGTTGAAGACCCCTAGTCTAAAACAACTGATTCCATTAATTTTCTCCCTTTATAAAGTTAAGCCATTTAGAATGAAATACATGTTTCTGTATGTTATAGATTAAGTACAGAGTGTGTCAGTTATAAGAGCTGCATCTGTACTGTCTGGAGGAAAATATAGTCAAGCAGACAGACAATAACAAACCAAAGGGCACCCCAGTACACAAAACACCCTCCAGTACAATAGTAATAAGGGTCTCTATCCCATCTCTGAGCAGCTTTCCTCCCTCCCCTGAGTTTTGTCCTCACTGAGAATTTATGGATTTAAATGCCCTTCAGCTCTGACAAAATTATTCTGTTCTGGAACTTAACGTGTTTTCCTCAAGGTATTGTAATTGCTGAATAACAGAAACTTGTGGCTTAGGATGATCTCATTACTCTCTCTCTCTCTCTCTGTGTGTGTGTGTGTGTGTGTGTGTGTGTTTGTTTTTGTGACATATCAGGACACAAATTGGTGTAATAACATGGGTATGACATAGGTATTACAAGGAGAGGGTGACTTATGAGGACATTGCCCATGTCCCCACTTTTCAAAAGGCTTATAAATCATACAGAATACGTTTTTTTGAGAATGTAAAGATATGCACAGTCTCCTGTGAGGGCTAGGTTTAGGTGTAGGGAAGGTGTAGGGTGATAGCAAATATCGTTTGTACAGTATAAAAACCATTACGTCTATGGAATGTCCCCACAATTCACAAAAACAAACGTGTGTGTGTGTGTGTGTGTGTGTGTGTGTGTGTGTGTGTGTGTGTGTGTGTGTGTGTGTGCACGCACAAATATAGTAAATCCAGTGAAACAATAAAATAAACATACAGTGACAAAAAATACAGTGTTATAATTTGCCGCTTGGCAGCCATATGTTGGGTAAATCTCGTGTTGTCCTCATTATATCTTTGTCTGCACTAAGTAAATGCTGAATTTTCTATAGCAAGTTTCCCAAAGTTCAGGGCTAGCAGACTCTGGACAGATTTATGGATAAGATTTATCGAAGCCTATGCTAAAACCTGTCTCTACCGTCACCAGCAGACTTCTCTGTGTGTGAAAGGACAGCATGCAACTTGACCTGGCTCTCTTTCAGCTGTATTTCATTCACAGCTGGAGCCAGAGCTGCCAAAACAGGCAGTGGGTCTCCAGGCTCAGAGTTATTTAACTCCCACAGAGACAGAATGGCATCAGAACTCACTCCTGCTACTCAGAAGCGGGAGCTGGAGGTTAGCTGCTCTAATGCCCAACAAAGATGGGCTCCCTGGCATGGTGAGGGGCTGAAAGCAGTCTAACCAATGACCAGCTGTGGCCCTCTGGAGGCCTTTCATACATTTTTGTCCCATTTTAAAGACAAAAGAGGCTTGTTTCCTGACTTGGAAGCTGTTGGAATATCAGTATATTTGAATGATATTTTATATGAATAAGGCAGAGCTGGGTTCGGGAGATCTAATATTTGGATGTAATGAATGGTGAATGGGACAGAGCGCTCTATGTATGAAACATGAATAATAACAGCCTATGGTTCGCTTTGCATTTTGGTGTTCTGTTTCATCAGACAAAAAAAAAATAATTTGAGATATGAAGCATAACTGAAGTATCTACAATAATGGTAGAAAGAAAACCAAAAACATAGCAGCGGAAGAAACTGCAGGCGAGATGTGAAAAAGTCAATAAAGTGTGAAGTCTCTGGAGTCTCTCTATCCTGCAGCAAAAAGAGGATATCCAAAAACACATATAGCAGAACAATACACACATCACTTAAATAATTTTCATCCAGTCTGCTAAATTTGCAGTGATACAATCCTAGATGCTTCATCACACTTGTGTAGCCCTGTTTTTGACTAACTGCACAAAACCAGACTGAAGCTTGTGGATTTAATTTATTTTTTATGTGTCGCTTAGGGGCAAGAGTTATCTGACATGGACTAGATTACAGTAAAAGACCAGTATAAAAAAATCTATTCAAATAATTGTGAAGAATATTTGTGCAGGAAAAAAACAGATGCAAAATTCCGTATAAATGATCTGTTCAGAATTTCTTCCATCAAAACTAACATTAATTGATTATTTTACAGACATAGAGCTTTATACTGAGTGCCTCACATAAAACACTAAGTACTGTATATTTAAAAAAAAAAATCATTTTCTGCTTTGAAAAAGCAGTGATCAGCTCTTTTTGAAAACATTAATTCTATCAGTTCAGTACACTCTCAAAAAAAATACACAAAAGTGATACCTTAAAAATACATCTTCATCCTTTATCTACCCCTAAAAATTCATTATAGTACCTAAGCTATACTTTACCTTACATATTACTTACATTTTACTAAAAAGTACTAAAATGCATATTTTAGGAGTAGATAAGTTACAAAGGTGTCCTTTTAAGGCTACTGCCCCTGTGATAAGCTGTTGTTACCCTAAAGATTTTTGAACATTTTTAACAATGTAACTTTATTTCTGGATGATAAAAATGTAAATAAAATAAATCTAAATGTGTGTTTATGCCCAGAAGTTGCATAGTACCATTCAATCAAATTAGCACGGGCAATTTCAGCCAACTCTGCCATTTCTGTGGGCAATATGCATCAGACGGTCATTAAACAAATTGTGGGTGATCATTGGGCGTGCCGTCTGAGGCTGAGACTAATGCTTCAATGCATGCACATCCCCTTGCGTTCCCTAAATAAACAGATGTCCTCAAAATGAACATAATACTTTTTCTTCTTTACCAGTACATACATGATCACAGCTAAACAAACATTATTTTATAATATGTAGTAGATTGTCAGAAATATTCTCTGGACAGAATCTGCATCAGTGTCTGCAACAGACCAGACTATAAAATAACCTGCATTTGACAGACACATGGTGAACAGAGCAGAGCTGAAGGGAAGGCCAAGGAGAGATTGCTGTCTCACCAAAGTAAAATAAATCTTGTCTGTCTGCATAGAGGTTGTCAAGAGCCAGCCAAATATCCCATTTAATCATTCAACATAATTAGAGAGAGAGACATTTGTTTTAACATAGACCTGAGAAAATTACAGAAAATGCCCAATGTCTTATTAACATTCTCGTGTTTATTTCTAAATATATCACACAGCCTAATTATAATTGTTTGAGAAGTTGTAAATCAACCAGCCACAGAAAAACAAACTATCCTATATATCAGTCATTCCCAAAAGCGGGGTCCCGACCCACAAGTGGGTCGCGGGAGATTTTGTATGGGTCGCCAAGTCGAGCACTATTTCTCAGTGCGCTATATACTTTTGATTAAAATTAATATGTGTAGTTCACCTATTAGCCGCACGAGGGAGCTCGTCGTTTTCTTCTGCTTTCTTTTTTTGTTGTTGTTCTTTAGCTGCGCTCTGCATCGCCTGTTTCATACTCCGTCTGCAGTGCGTATGCGTTGCGTATTTTTTTCCCCACCCATGTTAACGGATTGGAGCGTTCACACTGCAGTCCAGCAGTGCGTCCCAGAAGCAGTGCGTTTGCAGCAGAGCAGCGATCTTTTCGGCAGAGTCTATTTTTTTGCTGTGCTGCAAGCGCTGCATGTGCTGAATTAAAGTGACAGCGCATTGTTCGCTGTAAAAATGAACATGTATTGACACGAAAATGTCCCATAAATGCATATAAATGAAGTCCACTGTTTCACAGTCAACACGTGGCTTTTTGGCTAGGTTTAAAATAAGGATAAGTGCAGTTTTAAAGAAAAAGGCAACATAATACGTGCACTTGATCAGGTAGAAAAGTTCTTTAAAGGATTGTTTTTAATAAAGATTTAGTGCGAAAGAAAAGCATGAGAGCCGACTGTTTCTGTCTGTGGTAAGTTTTAATTAAAATATTTTTGACAGTCCAATTTCAATTAGAAAAGGAAGCTATAGCCTCCCTATGTTGTGTTTAAATGTGTTGCAACTTGCTTGAGCAACTTAATATACAAATCTAGAAGTCAAGTGCATTGAATAATACGTTGTTTTTTATTGAGTTTAAACGTGAATATGTCTGTTATTGTATTAGTTTACTGTGATAAAAGAGGATCACAATGCTGAAAAAGCACTTTTGGATTTGATATCAAAATAACAGATAAATATTGTGCAAAAAAATGTGCTTTGTCAAATATCTGTATCTCTTTTAAATAGTTAAGTGGAAGCATGACCTTAAAAATGGTCATACATATTTTGTTAATGCATAAATTATCTTCGTGATATATGAACTATATGGGCCTAATGTTTATTGGGGATTTATCGAGGATATATCGACTTTAAATTGTGGGTCCCCAGAAAAAAAGTTTGGGAAACACTGCTATATATTCTTCATGTAGGGTCAATGTAGGATGTCATGTAGGGTCATTGCATTTACTGTGTTTAACATAACATGGTAAACTAGTTGATTAAACATGGCGAACGTGACTACATGGTCAACGTTTAACGAATTGTAAATTTCACAGAGCACAACTGCTGAAACAAAATATGCATAGAAAAATTTAACTTCATACTTATCAAACTGTATAGCAGTAGAACAATAAGGTACACCTGTTAAAAAGTCTGAAGGATTTCTTTTATTAAGTTTTAGATAAGTTTTATTTAATAAGAATGCATTAAGTTATGTTTTTTGACCTTTCTATTCACCAAAGAAAATATAAAAATTCCTGAAAATCACTCTATTTCTGAAGGATTTTTCTGCTTGGCCATCCCAGGATTAATTGCATTTTAAAATAAATTAAAATATTTTCATATTAAAGTATAATTTGAAAAGTTATTTGAAACTGTAATAATATTTCATTAAATTGTTTTACTGTATTTTTGATCGAATAGCTGCCACCTTGGTCAGAATGAGAGACTTTTTAAAAACATTAACTAATCCTACTGAGCCAAAGCTTGAAATGTAGTGTAAACAAATGCAGATACAAAGTGATAATTTACTCAGGATTTTTATCATGTCATGTAGGGCAGAGCAATATGGTCAAAAAAATTTATCATGATATAAATAGCAAAATTTGCGATAACGATATAACTGACGATATAAATGACGCTAGACAAAATACTTCAAAACTGCACGACTTTATTGGTGCAAATAAAAGAAAAGAACGTGCTTTTACAGCTTTGTTGTACTCCAGTAAGTGCTTTTGCTTCAAATGGTGAAACAGGTTAGTGGTGTACGGGTCGCTAGCCAACATTACTTTTTTGCCGGTACTTTAGCCTACTTTGTGTAATAATGAAAACATTTATTTCAGTGAAAAAATAAGTCCAAAACTCTCTATTTTAACATTTTGAACAATAGGGCTATACAATCTTTTGCTCTTTTTTTTTTTTTTAGAAATTCTTGTGTGTTTTAATTTTTCTGCTAATCAAATGAAAGCATAAACATTTATTTATTTTTAATCAAATTAAAAATAAAACCTTTTAATTTTTGGCAAACAAACAGGTTTACTGTTAAAATCAATACATGGAAGAAAAATTGTATTCAGTTTAAAACGTTTAAATAATAATTGTAGTATTTTTTCTACAAGTAAGTGGTTAATCTTGTAACATTTATTTTTTATCATTGTTTTATGTCAATTATTTAAATAGGAATATATAAACACCTACATTATACTGTACAAAAGTAATACAAGACTAATATTGTTCTGTTACATGTTAAACCATACTTTTATTTTGACAGGTGGCCGTGAAGTTTCTGTGTGTACAGTATGATATGATGCTAGTTTTCTCAAATGAAATGGTAAAGGTGACACTCACAGCAGCTTTGGAGATTGAGTTTATCTGTTCATGTGAGAGCAAATGCCAAAAATTAGCGGGAGCGTCACGCGTGTTTCAGTATGCGCATATTAAAAAAAATGCGTCTCTGCCATTCATACATAACAGAGGCAAACGGAACATGCAGGATTCATATTGAAATGGTCTTTTTGCATTTCAGTTTTCACAGACACTAGTCCATATCACGATTTGAATTAAGTGACAGACTTAATCCAAAAATCGACGAATTCCGTGGCATTCCGCGCTATAGTAAATTCCGTTTTTATGAATGGAGTCCGCGATCCAGCCTGTGTTTTCGTGGAGGAGACATTGTAAACGCGCGACCATGTAGAGACAGAAATATGACATGCCTTCGTGTATATAAGATAAATAACATGAGGCAATTTAGTTTGTTTAATAAAAGAACAATATATAGACCTGTTCTATAGGAAAGATAACCTTAAATGACTTCTATTTTGATCTGGCGCTATATCGAAAATAAAATGAACTTGACGTTCAAGGGGGGCGGGGGGTGCCGTTGGGGGGCG
This sequence comes from Garra rufa, assembly GCF_049309525.1. NCBI lineage: Eukaryota > Metazoa > Chordata > Actinopteri > Cypriniformes > Cyprinidae > Garra > Garra rufa. Next base: position 40,839,512 of record NC_133363.1, on the reverse strand, counting down.
GGCCGCCCCCCTAAGATAATGGTAGGGGAAACACTGCATATTTTGCAAAAAATAGTGTTCTGCCGTGCATCTGACGGGCGAAAACCAAACCAGTTCCACACCACGGATGTTGTACCTTTTTTGCAAACAAATTCTGGTTCACATGTGTAAGTCAATGCTCCGCTTGTGCATGCCGCCTCCTCGGTCGCCGCCATGCTTCTCGCTCCATGTGCGACCGCATGAAAACACCAGCACTGCGCACGCGCGTTAAGTCCAAGTTCTATCGCGATATGTCAATTTCATATCGTACCATAACATTACACCGGTATTACCTTGAAAGGTATGATATGGCCAAGCCCTAATGTCATGTACAGTTGAAGTAAAAAGTTTGCAAACAGTTTTGCAAACCTTTCAGAATCTGCATTATTTTACTTAAATAAGAGGGATCATACAAAATGCATGTTTTTTTTAATTAGTACTGACCTGAATAGTATATTTGAAAATAATAGTTGAATTTATAAAAATGACCTTGTTCAAAAGTTTACATACACTATGTTCTTACCTAAATGATCCACAGCTGTGTGTTTCTTTGTTTGTTTTTTCAGAATTTTGTGTAGTTGAACCCTTTCCAACAATGACTGTATGATTTTGAGATCCATCTTTTCACACTGAGGACAACTGAGGGACTGATATGCAACTATTACAGAAGGTTCAAACGCTCACTAATACTTCAGAAGGAAAAATGATACATTAAGAGCCAGGGGGTGAAAACTTTATGGGATTAGGGTAAATTTAACTTATTTTGCCTTCTGGGGAACTTGTAAGTATCTTCTGTAGCTTCTGAAGGGCAGTACTAAAAATAAGAAAAATGTACACATCCTCATTCCATTCAAAATGTTGCATAATTTTTCCTTCTGAAGCATCAGTGAGCATTTGAATTTGAACCTTTTTTAATAGTTGCATACAAGTGCCTCAGTTGTCCTCAGTGTGAAAAGATAGATCTCAAAATACAGTCATTCTTGGAAAGGGTTCAAATACACAAAAATGCTGAAAAACCAAAGAATCTGTGGGACCTGAAGGATTTTTTCTGAAAAACAGCAGGCAGTTTAACTGTTCAGGACAAACAAGGGACTCATGAACAACTATCACTAAACAAAAAAACAAAAAAAAAAAACTGTGGATAATGTAGGTAACAACACTGTATTAAGAATCAAGTGTATGTAAACTTTTGAACAGGATAATTTTTTATAAATTCAACTATAATTTTCTCCTGTGGACTATATGTAAATGTCTTTTATGTGAAATATTTTATTCAGGTCAGTACAAAATAAAAAATAACATGCATTTTGTATAATCCCTCTTTATTTGGTAAAATAATTAACATTTCTGCAAACTTTTGTAAACTTTTGACATCAACTGTATGTATATAACTGTAAAACTACATACCTCAAACATAGAACATACATTTTTTTTTTCATCTGGAGGACTGGGCAGCAAGTGGAGAGATAAAAAAATTAAAAACAGGAACATAGATGGGAAGAGCGCTCAGGAACAAGACGGTAATCTTGTTATGATGTTTTTAAGTCTATAGCTGCTATAGTGGATGCACATACAGCAATGGTCATCCTCCTGTGGAAATGAGGACATTTCCCCCAGACATAAGTAGACAGAGTGCAGTTACGTCATACTTATTATATAACACAGCATTGTCTTTTAGTTTAGATCAATATGTTTTCTAACTGAACGAGGTGGTGAGAATCTTTGTGGTCAGGCAATGGCTAATAAAAATAAAGACATCAATAAGCAAACACTGACATACAGTAAAGAGAGGATGGAGCAACAACTTGTGCCTGAGGTAACGTGTTTACAATCGAAAGGGAGTAACTGTGTGTGTGTGTGTGTGTGTGTGTGTGTGTGTGTGTGTGTGTGTGTGTGTTTCAGGCAGAGAGAAAGATATTCAACCCCTAGCAATTACAGTAGTGCCAAAGTAGCTGATGTGGGGCTGGGCCTGGGAAAAGGGAGGGAATGAAGTAGTAAGGGAGGGTTGAAAGGAGGCTGTGGGAGGAGAAGGCTTGGAGGAAAAAGGGAAAGAGAGAAACAGATGCAAGGAACTCAGGCCGGCAAACTAGATGCACGCAGGAAGCTGAAGAAGATACAGGCTCTTTCTGTAAATGACTGCAGAATTCAGTGGGTGGTCAGCTCAAAACCAGAGGAAAGGTAGGAAATTAGTCTCTGTGTTTTGGAATTAGATGCTGAGGTGAAACTAATAATAAATATGAGGTATATTATTGTAATATATTAAATAAGACAATATATTTTGTGGATTCGTATACAGAAATACTGTAATTCTGTGTACACAGATAGTGGTCAATTGTTCTTTTGGAGAAGTGAGCAAGAGTGTGTGTAGATGTGCGTGCAGCATTAGATGAACAAATGTTCTTGCATACAAATCTCGATTATGGTTAAACAGGCAGAACAACAAGCACACAAACCATTTAATGCTTTAGGACCGCTGTAAAAATTCACACAGTAGGAGAGCTGAAAATTACACACGTGAAAGTAAAAAAAAGTGATTGAGGACAGAAAGATCTCAGATAGATGTAACAGAACACAGAACACGATTAGCTAAACATTTTAACCATGCTAACACAATTCCTGATTAGTCATCATGTATGCTAGCAATAAACTAAAGACAATAAGGAATGCACATGTTATACAAAAGCAGACAGAATTTCACAATGCAGTCTTTAGTCATGAGTGGTGTCAATCTCACATGAAGATTCAGATCAGCCACTGGTGATTTAACACTTCCTGTCTTCCTTGTGGCCAAACACTGTTCAAAACACAGCTCATTTTAGTTTGAATGGCACAGTCTCATTCATTAGAGCCTAAATTGTTGCTTGCGCATTCCTCTAGGCTAAACTACAAACAGCGGTTTGAGTTGTGAGTGAAATTTTACAAGCATCCACCAACCGCTTCCTGTTTGAGTGGCGGAGTCTTCTCAAGGGGTTTCTAATTGGAAAATGGGGCCAGATCAGCACTAATGGGTCCAATATCTGTATTGCACTTATCTGTATTTCACTTATCATATTATAGTGTCATTGGACATCAATCTAATTGTTTTATATTTATTGACATAGTCTGTATCTGAGTTTGTTTATAAGTGATGTTGGGCTTGGTAACAACTTAGATCTGGTTGTTGGTTTGTGTTGTCTTGTTTACTTTGTTTGATTTAGTTTTTTTTTTTCAGTTTTGGTGGTCACTCTTGCACACACTATAAGAATTTCTATTAAAATGTATAATATTGTTTTATTCATAGTCGATACCAATAAAATAAAGGTTCATCATTGGTTCTTTGCAAAAAAAAAAAAAAAATTTGTAGTATCCACCTTATTTTTCCGTAAGACGCAGCCATTTGTACATTTAATGGGTCTGGCTTCCGGTCTCATCCACTTCCAGCTATTTCTAGCTGTACAAAACAGCTCGCTTTGCTGTTTAATATTGCAAATTGGTGTCTTACCATGTTATTTTTATGTATTATCATAATTATGAACACACTGGTTTGTAGTGCAAACAGTTTACTGCACATTGGAAGTCTCGCCAATATGCTTACTTCTGCATAGTAGAAATAAACTGGATAGGATTTGTGTGTGTTCCAGGTTTCGGTGGAGATTAAAAAATTATTCTTGACATTATGATTTTTTCCCCAGTCATTAACAGTATCAGTTCGTATATGCTCACCTGTTATATAATCTTTCAGTACAGAGAGGTAAACAAGCTGGAGCTTTAGACTAATTATTAGGGATGTAACGGTATCAAAAATTCACGGTACGGTAATACCTCGATATGAATGTCACGGTACGGTATTTATTGAATCATTTACAGGAAAAACTAAACTAATGAAGAGACTCGAAAAAAGTGCCAGAAGTGCTTATTAAACAGTTTACATGAACACTGAACATATCAATGGCATACAAATTAGCCATCTATCACTTTGAAACAGGAACTTCAATTTTAATAACAAAAAAATTATTAAACCATGTAAAAAAAAAAAAAAAAAGTTTCAATTTAGTATTCTTGAAAACTCAGAAAAAAAATAACAATAGCAGCCTACTTATTGCAGCTGGCCCATGTGCTGAATGAGTATTTGAGAACACTCACCTCATTCACTCACACACTCACTTATTCAGACAGAGACAGTTTTTTTTTTAAAGGAAATCTAGCTTATTAACATTATCTGGTAAAAGCTGGGATCTCGGGGCATTTACAATGTCCCCTGTAACAGAAAAAACCCTCTCACTTGGGACCAGAGTATGTGAGCGGAGTGGAGCGGCAACAATTTCCCCTCCGTGCTCTGTGCATTCAAGAATCACTCCGCTCCAGCTCCGCTCCAGGTTCACAATTTTCCGCTCCCGCTGCACTCCTCGCTCACTGATATCAGAAACACCGCTCCGCGTCAAAAAAAAAATCAGATATAATGTTTGAAATATAATGGTCCTGTTCATAACACATATAAAAGATTTTTTTTTTTAAATACAAAAATAAAATAACAGGAGAGTTTGGAACACTAGTGTGCAAACTTTGTTCCTACCACATACCAAGCTAATAACAACAGCAGCATTAAAAGAGTATAATTGCTGCTTTATGCAGTGCAAAGTTTGTAATGAAAATAAAAATACATTTTCGTCAGTTATTTTACTTATGGATCGCTGCATTTCTTACAGATTTCTGCTCATTCGAAATCGGATAACATTACATTTGTTTTAATGCATTAACAGAGTGATTGCGTGTGAATAAGTGCTGTATCTGTTTAAATGATGCTTTCACCTGAAAATATTAAGTATCTAGAAAGAACAAACTTGAGAACTATAATTTACCGCTTATGATGTCCATTGCCGTCATCACAGCCTTCACATTATTTCTGATTTGAGTGATCCATCTCTAGTATCAAGCGAAATATGTTTAGCATGTGAATTCCTGCTTAATATGCAGTTATATTACGGTCAGTTGGCGCGAATTGTTCTCATGATGGAACGGTGGCGGATCGGTCTTGGAGCGAGTTTAAACCACGACGCTCCGTCTTTTCAAAAATCCGCTCCTCACTCCATTCAGAATCACAACAGACCGCAAAGGATGATGGCCACGCCTGGGCTGATGGGAATTGTAGTTCCCCATACCTCCCGTTCGCTCCATTCGCCTGAGCAAACTTTTCTCAGAAGACCTTTCGTTTTATCGAGTCATGCGACCACGGTAGTATCGAAAAAAATTGCTATTGCGGTACGACGGTATTTACAATACCGTTACATCCCTACTAATTATACTTTATTTTTAAAATGTAGCCTTGATATGGACAACCCCATCTGCCCACGTCACAATTTAAATTATAAATTGAGGGAAAAAATCTAATCTATCTGACTTCACATGTGTTTTGCAGATGTCATGGCGGCCGACCTACCGGAGCTCCAAGTTTCGAAACGTCTATGGCAAAGTGGCCAACCGGGAGCACTGCTTCGAGGGCATCCCGATCACAAAGAACGTCCATGACAACCACTTCTGCGCGGTCAACGCCAAGTTCCTCGCCATAGTAACGGAGAGCGCGGGAGGAGGATCGTTCGTTGTTATCCCGGTCACTCAGGTAACCACGACGACACAGCACGCGCGCCTACTAGTGTTTTCTCTAGACAGATTTGTCTTAATGGCTTACACTAAATTCATGACCCACACAATGTGGGGAGTCAGACTAGCACAAACAGCGGCATGAATGATGCGAACCTTTCAAGAGCCGTATTTTGGCGGCATACATGCAGGCAGTGTGTTTAAAATGGAGCCTATAGCAAATGAGTTGGCGTTGTTGCGAGTAGGGGAGACTGGTAAGTGTTGTTAAATAGTTGTAAAATCGTCATTTTAACGGTTACAATGGGTTTAAGGGTTACAATCATAGATATATATACGTATATATATCTATGGTTACAATGTCACTCATTAACGCCACAGTCCAATATAAATTTTATTTATCGATTTTTACAAAGGAAGTCACCAAACAGAGATTTTGTCAGATTAATATCTGAGGACAAATTTGCCCCAAAGCACGACTGAGTTGTTGAATAACTACACACACAGTTATGGTGTTTATGGATTTTAGTTGTATGTATATGTATATGTATAAACATATATGTATATATGTGACCCTGGACCACAAAACCAGTTTTAAGTAACACGGGTATATTTGTAGCAATAGCCAAAAATACATTGGGTGATTGGGTTTTTTTATGCCAAAAATCATTAGGATCATGTTCCATGAAGATATTTTGTAAATTTCCTACCGTAAATATATCAAAAGTTATCAAAATGTTTGATTAGTCATATGCATTGCTGAGAACTTCATTTGGACAACTTTAAAGGCGATTTTCTCAATATTTAGAATTTTTTTGGACCCTCAGATTCCAGATTTTCAAATAGTTGTATCTCGGCCAAATATTTTCTTATCCTAACAAACCATATTTTAATGGAAAGCTTATGTATTATTCATTCAGATTATGCAAAAATCTAAATGACATAACTTACATAAATGCGCGCGCTTTCCTCTGAACGTAAACGCGTCGTAGTATACTCCAATGTAGTGCTAGAGGGCCGCAGAGAAGAATTGTTAAAATAAAGTCATTATTTTTGTCGGTTTTTGTCACATGGAATACTTTGTTGATGTTCTTGGTACCTTTCTTGAACCTTTAAGGAGCCTTGCTGTCTATGGAGGGTCAGAAAGCTCTTGAATTTCATAAAAAGTACTTAATTTTTGTTCCAAAGATGAATAAAGGTCTTCGAAACAGCATGAGGGTGAGTAATTAATGACAGAATTTTTATTTTTGGGTGGACTAACCCTTTAAATCAGTTTGAGACACAAATCACACACACACAAAAAGCCATTGAAACATGGGTTACAATGCTCAGTCAGTAAGCTAACATATGATTATTTATGTGTTAAAAAGTAGAAAATGTGCATCTTAAAGTGAACTGTGATTAAAGTGTAGGATGCACACACTTGAACCTTGATGCATCAACCAATGTATATCTATGTTCTTTGTTTGCAAGGCCAAACACACAAGCATTTCTAATAATTTTACTGCAAACACGCATAAAATCTGTCTAAAACAAAGCAATACGGAGGAGTGCTAATGGATGCTTTGCACCAATTCACATTTACATTAATTGTTAGAGAGAACATGAGCAGTGGTTACCGAACAGTGGAAAAACATAGATGAGTCATCCTTCGCCCTGTTCTTATAAATGAACATGTGGTGCACACTTAAAAAAAAACCCACAGGCCTCTGTCTCTCACTCTCTCATATTATGCATTTTCTTTGCATGGTTTAGATTCCCTTTGCACCAATACACAGACATTTCATGATCACCTACATGCTGTTCTGAATGAAAACATTTCTTTCAACACAATTATGTTACATCCAGAGAGCACAATAACATCAAATTAATGAACAAAAACAGCACAAATGTTTGTTTTTGCATCTTTTTAAAAGCAAGTTGCTATTTTCATCACCATCTGAGTCTGAACCATGACTCCATAAAACCATGAAGTCCCTCACCCAGTGGCTTGACATGCTCTAAATTGAATCTTTGTGTTACTCTGTTTGCAGGCCGAGCTAAAAGCCTGACTAGTGAGCAGAGAGATACTTTTCCTTTGATCTCTGGCTTTAATGCTATAAAATGGAGAAGCACTGGAAGCTGTAAACTCTTGGTCACTGACACTGATATAACAGTGGTGTGGACAAATCAATGTGGACATCGGTGTGCTCTGGCTGGAACAGAACAGCTTTATATGTCTGCTTCAAAAGGAAAGATAGAAGACAGGGATTCTGCAGGTTAAAGAGATTACTGCATATTCTGTCATCATTTGTGACCTTGGTCCACAAAGCCAGTCAAAAGGGTCAACTTTTTTAAATTGAGATTTAATAAATTGAAATTGAAATCTGAATACATAAACTTTTATTGATGTATTGTTTGTTAGAATAGGACAATATTTGGCCGAGATAAAACTATTTGAAAATCTGGAACCTGAGGGTGCAAAAAAATCTAAATATTGAGAAAATCACCTTTGAAGTTGTCCAAATGAAGTTCTTAGCAATGCATATTACTAATCAAAAAATAGGTTTTGATATATTTACAGTAGGGAATTGACAAAATATCTTCATGGAACATGATGTTTACTTAATATCCTAATGATTTTTGGCATAAAATCATTTTGCCCCATACATTGTATTGTTGGCTATTGCTACAAATATACCTGTGCTACTTACGACTGGTTTTGTGGTCCAGGGTCACATTTACTCGGCCTCATGTTGTTTCAAACTTGTACGACTTTCTTTCTTCGGAAAAAGAAGATATTTTAAAGAACGTTGGTAACCAAACAGTTTTGGTCCCCATTGACTTCTATTGTATGGCCAAAAAATAAAAGATAAACACTCTTTTCAGTTTCCTAAAAGAAGAAAGTCATACAGGTTTGGAACGACATGAGGGTAAGTAAATGATACATTTTTTTGAGTCAACTATCCCTAAATTATGTTTTTCTAACCATTTTGTTACTGACTCCTAAAAATACAAAATGCAAATGTGAATTTAATGTGCCTCCAAATTCCACCTCCACAGCAAGGGGCCAGACTGTACAAAAAGCACAGGCAGGAAAAATGACACACACCATTTATCATTGACATGACAATGAGATTTTGGCGCACAGCCTCTGATGTCCCATTCTTGTCTTCAGTCATCTCCCCTCCTCTTTATTCTGTCTATTCTTCTGTCCCTCCTCTTGAGCGCATCCGGTCATGCTAGACTGCCCAGTGGGCCTGCAGACCCTCGGTCATGGTCTCAGCCAACTTGGATAAACTATCAATAGCACTTTTGTGATGAGCACTCAAGAGTTGCCCAGTTAATGTGTGATGTAGAAGGCCAGCTTTGTGCCCTTAATGTGCTCAATTCCACTTTGTTTGTGACTCCAACTGGGCTCCCAGGCCTTGAAAAAAAAAACTCAGTCCTTTTGACTTCCGCATATGTGTTTCTTTGGACGCCACGTGGGGCTGTTTTTCCCAGCTTCTTCATCCTCCATCTCCCTTGTGTCTTAGTTGTTCTCTGTCTAGCACTGACAGCTCCCTGCGAAGTGTGCATACTTACTGTAATGCTGAGAAATTCTGTCACCATCACTGAAATCTGCCATAGAGATCATAGAATTACTGTGAAGCTATTTAATAACTGACAGTAGTTAAACCTTTGGTTTTTAGCTTTTTATAGCAAAATATGTGACCCTGGACCACAAAGTTAAGAGATTTTAATTAATTAGCTTTCCATTGATATATGGTTTCTGAGGATACAATAGTATTTGGCGAAGACACAACTATATGAAAAACTAGAACTAGAGGGTGCAAAAAAATCTAAATATTGAAAAAAATCGCCTATAAAGTTGCCCAAATTAATTTCTTATAGCAATGCATACTAATCAAAAATTTTGATTTGATATAGTTACAGTAGGAAATTTACAAAATATCTTCATTGAACATGATCTTTACATAATATCCTAATGATTTTTGGCATAAAAGAAAAATCGATAATTTTGACCCATACATTTGTATTTATTTATTTTTTTAAACAATTTGGGTGTAAAGTTTGGCAGTTTAATGCAAGTTTGTACTTGTTGTAATATGCTTATGTAGCTTATTAAATGTCTTTAATGTGTTTATTCAGTTCAAGACATTAGTCTATATTACAGGGACAACTGTCTGATTAAGTATAAGTAATTCTCATAGTAAAATCCAGACAGATGGGAGGAATATAGTAGCAGAACATTGGCTTTTCAAATGGAATTCCTCATATGACAAAGGAGCTTCAGTTGTGGAATGGAAACTGCATTCAGAAACCATGATGAGATGGCCCAGGGAAAGAGAAAAAAAAGAGCATGAATAGAAGACTGTGGTATTCGCGATGATGTCATCATTAACTGTTTAACCATTTGGAAATGAAACCGTTCCTTTCCTTGACCTGCTAAGCGGCTGTTGACAGAAACTTCTGTGAATGATAATGTGTTGAGGTGGTGCTGTAATGGCTTGGGATGATATCAGAATTCTTAAAATAATGCAGGCTGAAGTAGTCAGGTATGCGATTTCACACACACGCACGCGTATATATAAAAGAGAGGGAGTTGGGCCGTCTGGCAACACTGATAGGAAACTGCCAACCAGTTCAGACTACTTTAACATACCCAAGAGTGCTTTTTACTAGACCCACACCCTTTTTTATAATGCCTCAGAATACAGTAAACTGAAATGACCTTTATTTAGATTTTTTTTTTTTTCAGAAAACATGGAAAATGTTGGACTTTGAAGAATGCAGGATCATTTTGAACAGGCTTTAGAAAAAAACAGTCATGTTTTGATTATGTGGTAGTGTAAATCTTTTGTAAAACTCCATACTCCTCCTGCTGAATAAGAATTATTTGTTAGGCTCTGCCGATCATCAGTTTGTAGCAAATAATTATTAATTAGCAACAAATGTTCATTTTGTAATATGCTATCATTTGGCCTATGTAGTATGTGCAGGCAAGCTATCTTGTATTTCTCTGTGTTAAAGAAATTAATAAAGTAGGCCTAAATACTTTGTACTCCGAAATAGTTTATACATGAGAGAAAACAATTTGAAAAAAAAAGCCAAGTAAATAAAATCTTGAAAAAATAAGCTGTATTTTCTGCTCTCAAACGCTGATGCTAATGCTCTCTAGTTATAATGACTGTATGATTTTCAGATTTTTCCTTTTGCACTGAGGACAACTGAGGGACTCATACGCAACTATTACAGAATGTTTAAACACACACTGATTCTTCAGAAGGAAACACAATGCATTAAAAGCCGGGGGTGAAAACTTTTTGAATTTGGATATCAGGGTAAATGTAACTGATTTTGTCTTGTGGGAAACAGGCAAGTAGCTTCTGTAGCTTCTAAAGGGCAGTACTAAATTTAAAAAATATGATATTTAGGCAAAATGAGAAAAATTTACACATTTTCATTCTGTCCAAAAGTTTTCACCCCCTGGCTCTTAATGCATCGCGTTTCCTTCTGAAGCATCAGTGAGCATTTGAACCTTCTGTAAGAGTGGCATATGAGTCCCTTAGTTGTCCTCAGTCTAAAAAGATGAATCTCAAAATCATACAGTCATTGTTGGAAAGGGTTCAAATACACAAAAATTATGAAAAACCAAAGAATTTGTGGGGCCTGAAGGATTTTTCTAAAGAACAGCAGGCAGTTTAAATGTTCAGGACAAACAAGTGACTCATTGACAACTATCACATAAAAAAGTGTATGTAAAGTTTTAAACGGGTTCATTTTTATAAATTCAACTATTATTTTCTCTTGTGGACTGTATGTAAACATCTTTTATTAAAAATATATTGTTCAGGTCAGTGCTAAATAAAAAAACAACATGCATTTTGTAATGTTCCCTTTTATTTTGTTAAAATAAATAACATTTTGCAGATTCTGTAAGATGTATACATTTTTTACTTCAACTGTAGCATACTTTGTGGACTGTCCCAGAATAATGTTACATTGACTTAAAGGTTGTATCAGCGATTTCAAGCCTGAAACATAACGTGTCACATTCAGCTGACCTTTCTTCACGATCCGCTCGCTGCCTGCCCCATAAATAGGCTGTAAAAAAAACGCGTCTCTGTGGTCAGCCTAGGGTCCGAGATATGCCAAAAAAAACAATCGGTGCTACCAACCATTCCACAGAAAAACAAACAGTGTTCCAACCAATCAGCGTCAGGGGTTTGGTGTTGTGGATTTTCGTACTGGTGCAGGGATGTGAGGGAGGCAGAGCGAAAGTCCACAAGCACCAACCCCCTGACGGTGATTGGTTGGAACACTGTTTGTTTTTATGTGGAATGGTTGGTAGCACCGATTGTTTTTTTGGCATATCTCGGACCCTAGGCTGACCACAGAGACGCGTTTTTTTTTTTTTTTACAGCCACTTTATGGGGCAGGCAGCGAGCGGATCGTGAAGAAAGGTCAGCTGAATGTGACACTTTATGTTTCAGCCTAAAATCGCTGATACAACCTTTAATATTTAGATGTAGATATTTATGTGGCACTAATTTAAGTGTGGCTCAGCAGTGGCTAAGCCATATAACTTCTCTGCTAATAATGTTAAATTTGTCCTCTAAGAAAAAGCATTTGTTATTTTTTTATGCAGGAAATGTGCTATCAGAGTTATGGCAGTCTAGACTGTAGGCACATCCACTGACATCATAATTAGTGTAATCACATGGCTGTTCCTCATGCATCATTGTGCTGCTCACAATAGAGGGTGTGGCTAAATATATTATCTCCTTTTGTCTCGCACTGTAAGATCTCAGACAGCGACTACTCAGCCTGATTTGCAGCCAACACATCTGTGTCAACAACCGCCCGCCGGCAACACACTCCTACACACAAATCCGTATCTGTTTTGCACAAAGAATAACAAAAAACAAGAATAAAAAAAGAAATAATTAGAGACAGGAAACAGACAGGAAAGTCTACAGGCGTAAAAAGCAAAAGCATTTCCTTTCAACTTTGTCCTGTGCATATATGTAAATGTCCTTCAGAAAAAAACATAATCACGGTTGTTGTTAGGTGCCATGATGCTTTAGCAAAATATTGTCAAATACAATTAAAAGATCATTAATTATACCTTTATTTATTTACTTATTTATTCCACTGAGGTCAACTAATAAAGTTAGTAGTTATAGTAAAATCATATTTTAAAGTCACTTTATTTATTTATTGGTTCAAATAGTTCTAATAAATTTGCTAATAGAATTGTTTGTATGAATAAGCACGGAATCAATCTAAGAGCTATATATTGTCTTGGAAAACACCGTGACAAATCAGAAATCCTCAAATATATGCAAACATGCGCACAAGTGCGCAAGAGTGCTTTGGTGACAGTGGTAAAAGCTTTGACATTTTATAATTGGTCATATTTTCTTTTGAGCTTTGATCTCCTGTGGGAAATCAAGGAAAAATTCTATTAAATGAACAGCCCTCGAGCAATCACAGTGCTAATTTAATGCAATAATCTAACAGAGCAAATCACAGACATGATTTCCATCATGCCAATCTAGGAGAATAGCACAGAGAGCACTGACATGGGGACGGAAAATGTGTGACTGCCATGAGTTCTTTGGCTTAATGTATGCTACCTAAAAGCAACATGCTGTTCAATATCAAACTGCTTCTTGACTCAAATTTAAGCATACAAAATTTCTTCAACAATGACTTCTCTGATATTAGAGCGCCAGCAGTACTATCTCACTGCATTGTTTTGAAGGCCTGACCTATAGATGAAGAGTCTTTCATAAGCAGCCCACTCAGGGTGCACTCATGCATGACCTGAACTACAAATCCCACAGGACCTCAGAAGGAGGTCAATGGACTAAAGTGACATCAAACATTCATGACATCATTACTAACGTTCTGTCTACTACTGACTGTATTATTGTAGTTATGTAGCGCCACACAGTGGACGTTTGTATGTATTACAATGCAGCGGTATTTGTGCAGGTGTGATGTTGTAAGATTGTATAAACATATCATTCAAGGTGAATGTTTTCAACTATCCAAATATGTATATTTTTTAATCTTATGTTTGTACATGCATTCTTTTATTTGTATTCTTAGTCACATGGGGGGGGGGGGGGGGGATAAAAACTAGTAACCTGTACTTCCCTCCTGCAGTTTGGCCGTATCGACCCTCACTATCCAAAGGTCTGTGGTCACCAAGGCAATGTGCTGGACATCAAATGGAATCCTTTTCATGACAATATAATCGCTTCTTGTTCAGAGGACTCTTCTGTGAGTAAACTTGTGCAAAATCATTACAGTGTTCAAATTAGTCAGCATCATTTGAATAAACTGTGAAACACTTTTTAGTTATTGGTTACTTTTTGTTTTTGCAAATGGAAAACCAGCATTTACTTTTCTTGATGTGATGTGAAACCTTATTTATTAAACTTAAACCAGCACACCTAGATGTATATAAGGAAAGGCATAAACATTTAAATGGATAGTTCTGTCATTAATTACTCACCCTCATATCGTTCCAAACCCTTAAGACCATTGTTTATCTTCAGAACCAAATTAAGATATTTTTGATGAAATCTGAGAGCTTTCTGACCCACCAGCAGTATAATTACCACATTCAAGGGCCAGAAACGTAGTAAGGACATCGATAAAATAGTCCACGTGGCATCAGTGATTCAACTGTAATTTTATGAAGCTACAAAAAGACTTTTTGTGTGCAAAGAATACAAAAATAACAACTTTATTCAACAATTTCTCTTCTGGGTCAGTCGATGCATGTTCACAAGAGTGCCACAATGCATGTTTGTGGTGCTGCTGATGCAGGAGCCGGCGTTTTGACATTAAAAAAACTGGTGTCATATGGGCTATTTTAAAGATGTCAGTGAACATGTCAGTTGCGTTGCTGTCTATGCAGGGTCAGAATGCTCTCTGATTTCATCAAAAATGTCTTAATTTCTGTTCTAAAGATGAACAAAGGTCTTACGGGTTTGGAAAGACATAAAGGTGAGTAATTAATGACAGAATTTTCATTTTTGGGTGAACTATCCCTTTAAATGTCATTTTCATGTGTGTACCTTTTTTCACATAAAGCATAATAAATAACCCTGCAAATAATAACAATGTAAGTATAAAAGAAACGAATTTATAACTATATTTGTAATAAATATAAATTAAAGGGAAAAAAATTACATAAATTTAAAAACACACATACATGCACTCACTCACTAAGATGCCCAAAATGCCTTGCTCAAAATCACAATAGGAATAGAGCAGGTGAAAACATATAATGATATTCAAAAGTAATTTTTGTGTGTGTTCTGCATCTTTGTGTTCGCATGTGTATGTGAATGTGTCAGGTGAGAATATGGGAGATTCCTGATGGTGGACTGAGGAGGAATTTGACAGAGTCTGTGTTAGAACTGTATGGCCACAGCAGGCGTGTGGGCCTTATAGAGTGGCATCCAACCACTAGTGGGATTCTCTTCAGCGCTGGCTATGACTACAAGGTAAGTCTTTTGTAACAGAATTTGACGTTTTTAAATATAGTAATATAAACTGTAAAATTAAAACATCAAAACAGTGTAGACAGTCGGTACTATTGATTGAATGCGAAAACTAATTCTGATTGTCCATAATATGAACATGAGAGTGCCACTCGCAAAAATAAAACTGTCAAAAGACTGTATCTGAGGTTTGACTGTTGTGTTTTTTTCCTCTTTCTGTAGATCCTCATTTGGAATCTTGAGATTGGGGAGCCAGTGAAAATGATTGACTGTCATACAGATGTGATCCTCTGTATGTCATTTAACACAGAAGGCAGCCTGCTGGCCACCAGCTGCAAGGACAAGAAGCTCCGCGTCATCGAGCCCCGCTCTGGAAACGTGCTACAGGTGTGGATTTTGTGCGTTTACTAGAGATGCGCGGATGGGCTCAAATGTCAATTGAATCCCGAATCCGCAGCTTCAAATAAATTATCCGCCCGCTACCCACCCGCACCTCTATTTTTCTCTGATTTAGCTAACCGCACCCGACCCGCTCCCGATCGTCATATTATACTTTTTTTTTTTTTATTCTTAGTTTTGCATGATGATATGAGGAATGGATGGTTCATTTTAACAGCAGATTGATTCATCTGATCTGCACATCGCTGTGCACTCAAATACGTTTAATCACTCGTGATTTTAAGCCAAATCCACGCTGAAAAGTATAACGTTATTTTATCTGACATCTGGACGCGACTCTCTGCAATATCTGATGAAATCGGCCGGGTTTTCTCTGTATTAGATCCATATGAACGCATACTGGATGCTTGGACTTAAGTTTAGGCTACAGGGGTTCACCAGTTTAGAAATATTCTGATCGTAAAAATCTGCTTCTTTACATTGTTAAGGTATTGATTTCGTTATAATGTACTGATTCAAATAAGTAATCAATAATATGTATTATTATACCACTGCGCACCTCCCCTTACATGCTCTCGCGTATGAACAGGCAGCATCTGGAGTGGAGAAGTGGACAGAGCAGGCGCAGGCGCATCAGGCACAATTGTCAAATATATTTCAAAAGAAGCCGGCGCCACGGTCCTGACCACATCACTGTCTTTACTGGGTGGTTTTAGGGAATATTTGCATTTATTAACATGCGATTGAATTAGCTCTTCATGTGGTAGACTGTCATGATTTTGGATAATGCACCACTGCATTACCGTACTCAATACCATTAACACAGGCATAACTTGGAATGTCACCGTTTCTGTCACCGCAACTTCTCGAACAGGCGAACACACGCACACACACACACAAATGAAATTGTATGCCTGATGAAAGTAAAAAGTATTTAAAACAGGTTCATATAAAAAATGTAGTTAATATTGGCATCATTATTGATTTATCTCATCCACCCGCAAATAATCAGAATGCATTTTTTTATTACCCCACCCACCCGTTATTTCATTCGAATAAATGTGATTTTACCACACTATTTCATCTCTGTGTCTTATTTGAAGCGGGCAGAATGCTAGAGCTGCATGTCATAACTGACGAAAATAACCGTCTTTTTTACCCATTCGGTCAAATTTTGCGCTACAAAGAGCAATACTTGTCTATAACTTGGCAAATGACCATGGAATAAGCGGGATAATCAACGGTTTGCCGTTATAATTCGTCGTTTGTAGAGAGAGACACGCACATGCAGGCAGGTACACACACACACACACACACACACACACAACTGTCATCTCTCGCGAAGGGCGGTTATTAGCCTCCACGTCGTGCATTTAAAATCCTTTAATGCACGGCAAACCGTGCATTTGTTTCAGTGAATTATCGATCAATCGACCGAGAGAAGGCGATAGAGAGAGAGAGATGACAGGTGTGTGTGTGTGTGTGTGTGTGTGTGTGTGTGTGTGTGTGTGTGTGTGTGTGTGTGTGTGTGTGTACCTGCCTGCATGTGCGTGTCTCTCTCTACAAACAACGAATTCATTCAAAAACAGCAGTTTTACCACTTCGTTGCTGAGGAATATAATGTAGCGATCTAGTATCTAGGCTATTTTAATAAGAATCGCGGGCAAGATCTGACAAGAAGTGTATGTATGTGCGCAGCACAATGCAATCTCCGACCTCTTGCTCTCTCTCTGTGCATTTGCGTGCATCAATTAAAGCAGCGCATTAATATAGAAC
>NC_133363.1:40791777-40821739 GCF_049309525.1 Garra rufa | reverse complement strand
GGCAGTGGAGCAGCGCTTTCGGTTAAAACAGATGTTATGTTCATTCCAGTGCTTGAAGTGGGCCGGTACGCAGGTACTTCTGTATTTTATCCTTTTGCGTACACCGGCACTTCTGCCATATTTAAATGAATGCAAGCGGAGTCGGGCTACGTTAGGATTGTTGCTGTGGGGTTGATGTGTAAAGCCACATACGAGTATGCACGCGAAAACGGCGTATTATATGCACGTCAAACACATGCATAATTGCATATCATATGTACACCAAAGTAATTTCAGCTTGTTAATAGCACGCCAAATAGAAACAGAAAGTCGTGCTAGTGCGCATTTGCATGAGACCAGGCTCTCCAATCAGTACATTATAACCAAAACAATACATTAAAACATAAAAGAAGCAGGTTTTTGGGATCACATAACTTTAAATGGCTAAACTCCTAAAAAGTCAAAGTATCCTGAAGGCATTCAAACAGGAAGTTAAAAACAACGATAATAATGCAGGGAATAGTGATGCTGACTTATGTCCAGATGCCGGTAAATGATTATTTTCAGTGATTGAATCATGATCATAATTCTTCAGTTATTATTTCATATTACTTTGGCTGATAACAGAAATATTACATCAAAACAATGGAAACAGTTTTGTTGAGAACTTGGCTGCATAAAATGACAGTATGTGGGCACCAAGAGGCAGTGTCGGAGCTAGAATTTTTTACATGGGGTGGCCAGGGGGTGGCCACTGCTATTTCAGGGGGTCCTCACACACGAACTCTACTCATAAAGTTGAAATAATAAATTAAGGAATTCTAAAGTTTTATTTGCAAAAATAATGCTGAGTTCATTTACAAAAACATTAGCATAAAGAAAAAACAACTAAACAAAAAATACTGCAATTAGAGCATACATCAAACCCGGATTTGAAAACAAAAACACAATTTTAGTCATCACTTACAAACGTATCCTGGTTATGTTTAAAACAACATAATTCTGCTGTTCTGATGAGAACTGGCAAAACGTTTCACAAATTCATCCATGTTGAGGGAGCGTGCCCTCCTTGACTCAACACTGAGAATCCCTAGGTGACTTTAAGGTGGGTTTTAATAAGTTTTAACACAGAGAAGCTTCTCTCGCAAGTTGCATTGCTCACTGGTGTAACAAGAGACATTTTACAAAGTCCAAATAACATTGTTAATTAAACATAATAACTTATATACAGGGCACAAAATTCACTTTTTCACTTTTTACCAAAAAAATAAAAAAATAAATAAAAAAAATAAAAAATAGGAGCACCCAATTTCTTTTTTAGTAATGCACAGATATTGATTCTTCATGGTCTATTCTGATTGCCGATGTTTTACAAGCAAATGGGCTGATTCTGAAAGCCTTTTTTACATATTTATTTTATGCCTTAAGCAAGGGACAAGAAGCCATTTATAGGTACAGCCATTTAAATTTGAGACAACCACTGCATTTTTTAAGAATCTACATAAATAACAAAATATATTATAAATGACAAAAATAAATGACACAGTTCTTTCTTAGTCGTGTAGAATATATGCAGCCATAATCAAAGTAGGCTACTCTTTCAATATTCAATGTGCAAATAGAGACCGAATCTTTCAAGATTGCTTTTGAATGCGGTGCGCGTTTTGGTTTCGTTTTAATGATCGCGCGAAACTCTCAGCAGCGCTGAGCGTGCATTCTACAATACAAGAGATTACTTTAACAAAACCATTTGAAAGTGGGAGGACACAAACGGGATTTTGAAAAACGTGTCCCCAGAGAAAATTACGTCTCCCGCTGAGTTATCATATGATGTGAAGGTATGGCGCGTTGTACAGTAGCCTATATTTTGACTGATACTTAAAATGTAAAAATGTAAAGATTAAGTTCAAATGGTTATGTAATGTTAGAGCGAACAGCAACCTGTCACTGCATCAGCTCACAAAAGTAGTTAGGCTACCGAAAGTTTTGTAAAGAATTGAAACCAAGTTGCACCACAACAATTTCTCACTCTTGCATAAAATATAATTAGATTTTGGAAGCATATGCGACAAAACGGTCGCAATTTCGAGCCCTGTACATACGTGGTATGGTACATGGTATGTAGGCTACATATAATACCATAGCACAGATGAAGTATAGCGTTAACTATCTAAAGTGTGAATTGATCTCTCTAATCTCATTAAGTTAACTGATGTCGTCGTTGCCTAGTTAATTTACACAACGGATAATAAACGTTACCCAGCAAACAAACCTTATGATAAACTATAAAACGTACGGTATTTAAAAAATGATGTTTTATTATTCGTCTTACATTGATGCTCATGTCTTTGGCTTGTCTTGATTTGGAAATGGCTTAAGCAGCGTTACCGGCAAAATTCTATTACCGGCAAAATTCTAAAACGTCTTTAGACAAATGAGATGTCAATCAGCATCAGGTACTGCCAGCAGCAAATAAAATTTTGGGGTGGCACCCGGGGTGGCCAATCGGATGTCAGGGGTGTCCAGTGCCACCCCGGACACCCCTCTGGCTCCGCCACTGCCAAGAGGCAAACAAATGTAATAATAAATGTAGATTTTGCTTGTTCAGAAGAAGTGAGCTGCCCTGTCCTGCAAATAATGTAAACAGGCTTGTGTAAGTAAATTGCTCAGTGCAAAGAAAGAGAAGTAATGGGAACCTGGTGTTTCTATGTTCTTTTTTTCATGTGTCTAATAGACATGAACAAGTTATTTGAAAAACATCTATGCCATTTGAAACAAGTTAGTTTAGTCAAGTATGGTTTCACTGATAATAAACACATATTTGCTTAAAGCATCCATGCCAATGTTGATTAGAGAATTAAAAACTTTAAAAAGTGTTAATTTAAGGTACATTTAGAACAGATAAAAATGTGCGATTAATCGCGAGTTAACTCAAGACAACCATGTGATTAATCGCGATTAAAAATTTTAATCGATTGACAGCCCTAATATATATATATATATATATATATTATTTAAGCTTTATAATTATTATTTAAGCTTCTAATTAAAACAACAGAGTAAGTATAAACAAAATTAATTTGTGCTACAGAGGTAGTACAGAAGAACACAAAAGTAGCTTGTATGTGTATTTTCATGTTTAATGAGGCTCAGAGGTGGCATGAGTGCAATCATATTCATGAATTCATTTTGAAATTATTGTTTTAAATATAAAATTTTGAATACAGAAATATTAAACGATTTAAATAACGGAAAAGATACTTTAAAATTAAACTAAATCTGCCAGCAGGCAAGTCACTGATTTGATTACTGAATCATATCATTCATTTGATTCGTTGGAACGGCTGATTTATTCAGGAATAAAGCAAGTGACTATCTTTGTGAATGAGAAATTGAATCATTTCACTAGATTCGTTTAAAAACACATGTTTAAAGGATTACATTCCTAAAGGAAACACTGTTTAAATGGAGATGCGCAGTGGCTTAGTTGTGACTTGTTTTAGGCGATTTTTGATGACGAAATAGAGCAAAATCAAGCAATAGTGTTAAAGTCAAACAATGTAAGTCACTTAATAATAACTTCTTGTTTATTTAACTGTTGAATTAAATCAATATCTCACTTACAAACTTAAAAATTATTCAAAGCTGTCACTCATCTTAGTTCATTGTGATCTCACAAAGTTCCATTACAATCAACGAAGCTCTCTACACTGCACAATGAATCTCTTATTTACACTCTATCTACACTTTGTTTATGAAAGGATTCGTGAGATATGTCTGTGATACATTAGAAGGATCATGTGACACTGAAGACCACAGTCATTTCTACTGAAAATTCAGCTTTGCCATCACAAGAATAAATTACATTTTAAAATAAAAACTAATTATTTTAATATTTATATTTCACAATATTACTGTTTTGCCTTTACTGATATTTTGTATTTTAGGGAAAATAAATGCAGCCTTGGTGTATTTTTAATTTATAAGTAATTCATTAACAAATGGACTATACACAGAAAATGAAACTCTATTTAATTTATATAATATTCATAATTTTTCATTAATGATTTTGTAAATGCACTATTGAGTAAAACTGTTTGCACGACTGAAAATTTCACTTATTTTTGTTTGTACATTGTCAAGCAGGAGGCGAACTTTAAAAACCACAAAGTGAACCGTGTTGTGTTCCTAGGCAACATGAAACGACTCCTAACGACAGGTGTGTCTCGCTGGAACACACGCCAGATTGCTCTCTGGGACCAGGTGAGAACCTGTATGTGTGTGGGTCAGGTTTTGACCTGATCAAATGTCCCTACAAGGGTTCTTAAACCAGAAATCACCTACATTCGCTGACCAGTCAATGGTCTCTGTAAGGAAAATTAATAAACACAAAATATTATCTTAATTAAAATGTAAATGCTAAAATGTGTCTGTGAGGGTCAGGGCTGGGGGTCTGTGTAGTTTTAGGGGTTATAATATATCATTAGGTTAGTATAAAGACAAATGAAGTCAATGGAAAGTCTTCACCGTGACAGATAAACAAATGCGTGTGTGTTTTTGCGTGATTAATTCCCAAAACTCATCCAGAAATACTCATTGTCCCTGATGTCTGCATTACCCAAAAGATTACCATGCTGAAAGTCATTATGTTTTCTTCTCAGCATCTTCCCTGTAATTATTGTGTGATAATCACATTCATTGTTCTTTGTAAGTGTAGCTAAACAGCTACACTCAACTGCAATAATGAGAGAATGCGGGTAAAGAAGCTGGTTGCGTTGCCCTTAGTGCATTGTTAGAGTTCTGAGAAAGCCCTGTATCTCAAAAATGTTTTGAAAATGGGCAAATTGCTCTTTGCAAATCTGGGTTCAAAGTTATTTGCTCTCATTCTGCAATTTGTCTCTCATGACAGGAGGATCTGTCCATGCCAATCATTGAGGAGGAGATTGATGGCCTTTCAGGACTGCTTTTCCCTTTCTATGATGCAGATACACATATGCTGTACTTAGCAGGAAAGGTACATATTACTGCATTTCTCTTAAGGATTCTTACATGCTTTTTATGCTTGTACTGTAATTGGGCAAGACGGGTCAGTAAGGTGTTTTTTTAAGAAATGAATACTTCCATTCAGCAAGGCATTAAATTGTTTAAAAAACACATTTTAAATGAATTCTTTCTTTCTTTTGAACTTTCAATTCATCTAAATAATCCTGAAAACACAATGGTTCCCACAAAAAAAGCCCTCAATATTACAAGCAATAAAAAAGTAGTACTTTCCTCAACACAGAAAATAATAAATGACTCTTGAGTACCAAATCACCATATTAAAATGATTTCTTAAGGATTATGTGACACTGAGTACTGAGATTGAGACTCGAGTAATGGCTCCTGAAATCTTTGCCATCACAGGAAAAAAAACTATTTAAAATGTATTCAAGAAAACTGTTATTAAAATATTTGAAATTGTAATAATAATTCACATTATTACTTTTGATTATATTTAAGCCTTGATGAGCATAAGCATTAAAACATTTTAAAAAATCCCAACCCCAAACTGTTGAATGGTAGTGTATATTTAAAAATATATTAAATATATAAATATTTGGTTTCAGTTATATACTGAAAAGACATATTGATGCATCAGGGCATTATATGTTGATATTGCTGAGTTGCTTGCACTGCCTGTACAAATGATCACCTTAGAAAAAAACTGTTATTGTCTTTGAACTGACTAAGATGGTGTAATTGCAGGGTGATGGGAACATCCGGTACTATGAGATCACTCTGGAGAAACCCTACCTGCAGTATCTCATGGAGTTCAGATCTCCTGCACCACAGAAAGGGCTTGGTAAAGCTGAATCCACACCCTTCGATGATCACACTACACCAGCAACATCTGTAAAATGGTGTAGGAACTTTCCAAATTAACTCTAGAATGCCAAAAACCCAAACCAGAAACCAAAACAACCTACACACATTGATAAAAAGGGTTAAAATGGCCCATATTTGATTTAGTGGATTACATTTTTTTGATAATGTTCACTTTAACAACACTTTAATAATTTGTCCACTTGAACAACTTTCAAAATGTTATTTCTGAATCTGTGACCAAAAATATGTAAATCATAATGGTCTTGAGGAATATAAGGAGTATCACACAATTCCATTTTTTTAATTAACAAAAATATTCAAAAATCACACCCTGTCAAGTAATTTGACTGACTTTGTTAATGTTGTCTAGGGTTAAACCTGAAACTTTGTATGTATAACCTTAGCACTTTTATTTTCTTTTAGGTTCTCGCTCTTAAAGGTATAGTGCACCCAAAAATGAAAATTTTGTATCATTTACTCACCCTCATGTCGTTCCAAACCTGTACACTCTTAAAATTAAAGGTGCTTCATGATGCCATAGAAGAACCATTTTTGTCTAAATGGTTCCTTTAACATCTGAAGAACCTTTCTGTTTAACAAAAGGTTCTTTGTGGCAAAATAAGGTTCTTCAGATTATAAAAAGGTAAGAAAGAGATGGTTCTTTAAAGAACCTTTGACTGAATGGTTCTTTGTGGAGCCAAAAACCAGCTTTCTTTCAAAAAATCTTTTATGTTCAACATGAAACTCATACAGATTTAGAATAACATGAGAGTAAGCAAATTTTCATATTTTGGTGTTCTATGCCTTTAATAAACCAGCTATGTGTTGTGTTATGTTTTTTTCAACATGAAAACAAAGCCAACAATAAGCATGCCAGTTACCGGTGTCTAATGTTGTCCAACTTCTCATATGTTCCCCTGTCATATGTGTATTCTCATAGGAGTGATGCCGAAGCATGGGCTGGATGTAGGAGCATGTGAAGTCTTCAGGTTTTATAAGTTGGTGACTCTAAAGGGCCTGCTTGAGCCAATCTCTATGATTGTACCTAGAAGGGTGAGCATAAGCACTATGAAGCTATTAGTTCACAGTCCACGATTCCCAGTTAAATGAATCATTTAGAGTTCCATGGAAGGATGAGAAAAATTTGTGCTAGACACATCCCTTGTGTGAAGTCTGCCAAAATGTCTTCTTTTTTTTTAAGCAAGCAGTCTGACAGGATGGAGGAATCCATCAGCTCTCTGTTGCTGGTGTAACTGCCGCCTCAGTGAGATGAGAGTAGTGAGCCATGTAATAACCTCCATGTGAGACACAGCATGTATGTTTTGTGCTCTGGACAGAATGGGCAAGGGCAGGTTGGCCTATTATCGGAAGGCTTTGAAAACTGTGGGAGGGATAGCCTCCTATCAACACCACAATTTTAAAACACACCCAAATAAATCCAGTGCCAGGTCTGTTTCAGTGCAAACTGACCTTATACCTATTATTCCATAGCTATCATTCATGATAGATGGTGAATCAGATGTTGGCCAGCCAACAGTTTCACCCAGGGCTTTTAAAATCAAGACGCGGTGAGTGGGTGTTTTATAAATTTGGAAGGAAAAAAATTACACAATGCTTTAAAAGGTATGAATGTAGTTATGCATATTATATGCATTTTTTCTGTCCTTGGAACATTTGTATGTTAAAGAATTGTTTTTATTAGGGCCCGAGTGCTGGAGGTGCAAGGACCCTATTGGAATTGCTCAATTGGTTTGAGGGCCTAAACATGCTCGAAAACTCATGAAACTTTGCACACACACCAAAAGTGGTGAAAATGTACAACTGATTTGGTTTCAGTAGTAGGTGTGCCAAAATGGCTCGATAGCGCCACCTATAAAAGTACCGCCACAGAAGTGCCCCTCGAACTATGTTTCACATACATGTACGAAATTCAGTAACTCCTCCTAGAGATTTATTTAGATCATCACCAAATTTGGTCAGTCTAATCTAAAAACCTTTGTAATGTTTAATTGCGAAGATCTTGAGGTTGTGTTGAACTAAGGGCGTGTCCGTGGCGGCCTGAAAAAGTTTGATGTTTCGCCATGGGAATAGAAGATGTTGTAGCTCTGCCATACAATGTCCGATCTGCCCCAAACTTCATGTTTGGTAAGAGTCCTGGCCTGAAGACATCTAAAGGCCAATATTCAGTTAGAATCATAGCGCCACCTGTTGGCAACAGGATACGTCAACTCAAACATACCATCTACATCTACAAGATGTCTTCAGTATCCATTATCCAGTTATAATCATAGGGACACCACCTGGTAGCAGAAAGTTTGGCACATAAAAATGACTTTAACATATTACTTTTATATTTACCACTTTAAATGCATATTGCCCACTGTTTGCTGTTTTCCTAAAGCCACCGGATGGTGGTGAGCCAGGGTGTGAGGGCCTTTCAATTATATATATATATATATATATATATATATATATGTATACACTGCCCTCCAAAAGTTTGGAAACACCCCTGGCAAAGTGTGGTTTTGGACAATATCAGCGTAGTGTGAATCATCTTTGGGCAATCCTTCAGGAGGCGTGGAGTATGTCAATGTCAATGTTTGAATAAACTGACAGCTTGGATGCCCATATTATGCAGAGCTGTAATAGCTGCTAATGGTGGATAAGGGCAAATCGAATCGAAAATGTAAGTTTTTTCGATGTATAAACTGTTTATGTAATAAAATATGTTTAATAGTTTGTGTTGTCCTTTATCAGTGCAAAATTTTCACAAATTAAAAAGGATTCATCCCAATATTGTCCAAAACCCCACTTTTCTAGGGTGTTTCCAAACTTTTGGAGGGCAGTGTATATGTATATAGATTTAAATTAAAAATGTTTCTTTAAAATTTGGTAAAAAAAAAAAAACACACAGTAAAGGTAAATATTAATTTAACATTGAAGTATTTAAAGTAATTAATATTACTATAATATAATAATATATTTTGGGAAACAACACATACTATTTTATAAATACTATATATTTATCACACAATTCACATTTTTATATTTTTAGCTGCCTTTATCATTTTTGGAAGAAGATCATCATATTTGGAGGTCACAGGCATTAAATGATTTAAAAACCTATAGTTATACTCATACCCAAAACATTAGTAATTTTGTTTTTTATTTGTAGCAGAAGCCTTACAATTCAGCAAACCAACATGAACCTGTAAGAATAAGTCTCTGAATACCTGAAATTATTTTTTTTACTCAGATACTGAGTTACCTTTTCATCCAAAGATTTTCACAGAGCACTAATTACACATCCTGGAACATCCTTAAGTGCTCTGCACAATGAACACAGTGATAATAGTGTACACATATTAGTTTAGACTGAACATTTACCTGCCCAGAGCCTAATACATCACCAAATACAGAAATTAAGCAGAATTTAAAGGGGAAATCAGATGCAAAATTCACTTTTACCTGGTGTTTGCATATAAATGTGTCTTAGCAGTATGTGGACACAACCACCATACAATGATAAAAATCCATTCAGTCCTTTTTTTAATCCCCAAAAAACCTAAACAGTCTCAAATATCAAGTTGTTTTGATTTTCTAAGCAGTATGATGTCATATTGCACAAGTCCCGCCCACGGCCGCTGATGGACTGTCCCGTATTAGCATATTTCAATATTTTTCAATGTCCACCATTTTCTCCCCGCTCGAGCAGATGTAGCGACAACAAGGTCTTGTAAGCAATGCAGGTGTTTTGTATATGGATGTAAAAGTGAACATAAGAGTCTTCATTTTCTCCCAACATCAGAGCCAGTGAGGACGCAGTAGATTAGTTTTTTTTTTGATGGTAACACGACACCAACTACACAATAACGGAAGAGAGGGGCGGGGTGAGCAGTAGCTCATTATCATTTAAAGAGGCATGCACCAAAACTGTGAACAGAGAGTTTTTGACGGGGTAAAAAGGGTTGTTTTACACAATCATTAAGAAAGTTTAACCAAAGAATGTTGACCAAAGAAACCAACTTGTGGAAAATGGGCATCATTCGATGTCCCCTTTAAATCTAACTATACAAAAAACAATCAGTGAACAGTAAATTGAAAACCCTCTTTCTATGCAGTCAGAGACATATCAAGAGGACATATATCCCATGACTCCTGGGACAGAACCTGCTCTCTCTGCCGATGAGTGGCTCAGTGGAATCAACCGAGGTAAAGACCTGCAGTTATTTTCAGAATAAAAACACTTGAAAAGACAGTGGCTAAAATTAAACTAATTCATGTCTGCATGTACACGTCTAGGTCCGGTGCTTGTGTCCTTAAAAGAGGGCTACAACAGACCAAACAAACTGGTGTTCAAGGCTCCTGTGAAGGAGAAGAAGGGTGGAGTGGTCAATGGGATTGACCTGCTAGAAAACGTGCCTCCCCGTACAGAGAATGAGGTGTTACCGTGATTCCGTTTAAGATTTATTATGGCTGTTGAAAGGACAATTTAGCCAGTACAGCACTCTGAGAGGTGTTTATATATGTGTGTGTAACACTATGCGTTGTGCTCTGCAGCTCTTGCGGATGTTCTTCAGGCAGCAGGACGAGTTGCGGCGACTGAAGGACGAACTTACGCAGAAGGACATTAAGATTCGACAGCTTGAGCTGGAGCTCAATAACATAAGGAACAGCCCAAATATCAACAACAATAATAACAACAGCAGCAGCAGCAATGATAGCAGCATTTGACATTGGATCTGTGCTGTCTGTTGATCTCCTAAAGTGACACACTACAAGCCCTGAGCGCTGCTGAAACACACAGGCTTCCTTTTTTCCTAAAACTCCAATTTCCCTTCTTGAAGACCACAGGAGAGCAAGCGCTTGTCTTCATAAAGCAGTGTTTCACTCTGACCCCCAGTGTTGACCCCACAGCTGCTGTGTGCTAAGTCGACTTTATTGGAGTGATGATTCACTAACCCTGTGAAAACTGTCCCATCACATGACCTTCCGGTCTACCTGCAGTGGAGTGATTCTCTCACTATATGGATTGGTTTTGGTACAAGCTATTCATTGCATTATCATCTCATAATTGTAGGCTAAATTTAATTATTAGAATTATTTATTTCATTATTTTCTTTGCGCTACTTAAACAGCTTAATAAACTCCATATAGAGCAGAAACGTGTTTTAATAAGGTCAGCCAGACATGCTTCACCCATCAAGCTGTTATCTCATGTAAACACTAGGTCTGTTGCGTCATTTTGAAATGACCCACAGTGCTGTTCTAATGTAGAAACTCAAACACCACAGTGCTGTAATCTTACACGACAGATGATATTTATCCAATTGACGTGCTCCTAAGTCTAGAAGTATTGGGTTTGTACTAATAGAAGTTGGGGAATGTGTTGCTTTACATAATTTAGATTCTTCTCACACTGTGCAATCTGATTAAGTTCAAGTCAGTTTATAGAGGCAATTCAAATGGGTTAAATTAAATAAACTTCAGAATAATGTCAGAATACATTACACTTTGCACCTGATGAAAACACAAAAGTCCACAAATTGTAAAATCTAATTATGAAATGAATTAGTAATAGATGTAGACTGTAGTTCCTTAGGAAAATACCTAAAGTATGAAGAGAAAGAGAAATTTCAACAAATGAAATAATCAGACGGAAATTGTTACATTTTTGATTCTGAAAGTTGAATGAATGATAATACGTTTCATTTTTGATTTATAAAGCATAATGAGGCATTTTTACTTTTTTAAAGTAACATTTAAATCTAACCTATTTATTTTCATTTTCAGTTCATACTTTTAAATGGAGTGTCCTGAGTTGTCAGGTTTGTAGCTTGTAACTATGAATTTACTGTATCCTTGCTGTCCTCCCTGCTGAAAAAAAACAATAGAAACCATCACAGAAATTCTAAGTATTTAAATTGGTTTCCAGTACAAATACCATTACAAACATTACAAACCATCAACTTTTAACCATTTTTTTAAACCAACTATTGACAAATGGTTTCCTGTAGTGTGTTTTGGGACATATTCCATTAGGATTTATTGGTTTTAACAAGCCACCAATAGAGGGTTTGCATGTGCGTCACGATATGGTCAGTTACTTGGATGCGCAGCCATATTGGTGATACTCGGATGTAAACAACAGCATGAAATGCACGGTTAATATACTACTGAATACGTTGTTCTGCTTATTTATGCTGGATAAAAACATGTGGAAGCTGTTAAATCACATAGAGAAGTATATAAGCAGAAAACTGAATGCACAATATTTTGACAAACTAAAGTTAATAGGTGGTAAAGATACATACGAGCAGTATTAATTAAGATATTAGCCTAATATTTTACCTACCTGGCTGGCAATGATAAGAACAAACACAAAGTTGTCAAGATTCTTGCCCTGGAAATCCTGGTTCAGTTCGGCCAACCACAAACGCCTTTTGTCCCTCAGATAGTACTTTTGCACTCCTCTCCTTGATTTGATATCATTTTTGTCAGTCTATAGTCCTCCAAATGTTTTTCCCAGTCCAGCCGATTAGTACAACCCCAAACATGACAATAATTGATCATTTTCAGCAGCGGTCATCGTAAAAATATGCCAGTTTCGTTCGGTTCAGTGGCATTGTTTACATGCAGTGCCGCCATGATGGCCGATTGATGACGCGTCCTGAAAACACTCTATAGAAGGCGAATTACCAGTAGAGACCAATAGGCACTATTACAGTTTCCATTAAAACAATTTCCCTTATAACCAGCAAAACCATTACACATTTTGTGATAGTTTCTATTGTGTTTTTTTTTTTTTTTTTTAGCAGGGCTGTAACATTCAAATTATTGATCTTTTTAAACAAATTGCTTCTTAGATTGGATGTAAATTCTTATGAAGTGCTTTGTATTCAGCTTTGAACTTTCAATGTAAACCCTTTCAAATGTTTTATTGTAAAGTGGACAAATTCCTTGTGGGCAAATATATTATGCGCCACGAAACACTACAGGTGCAGTCACGCTCTTCAGTGCGCACTGCTCTCTAAAGGTTACCTTATTAATTATCATTTAAAACATTTATTTTGCCAGGAACAAACTGGACCAGCTCGTTTTTTAACGTTGAATGGCACATTTATTCGACCATCTATGAGGTGATGTGTTAAAACGTTATCCCTTTTAAAATATATCATGTCCCTAAATATATCACCTCTGAATTTACCCAAGTGTTTGACATTTTCCTCCTGTCGCTATTTAATGAAAACACTATGAGCCTCAAGCTTTGTAAATATTTTGTCTCATAAAACAATAACACAAACGCAGTTCCTGCTTCGTTATTGCATAGTAATAGTGCGTTTGGAGGGAGAATGAATGTGCAGTTGAGGTGTTCTGACATTAGGGGGCGGTAAAGCCACAGTTTTGCTCATGTCAACACAGGCCTACGAAACAGACTAACGTTACATAGCATCATCTTAACATGTTATAGAGCAATCAGCAGTAGTGTCTAGGGAACACTAGGAAGTAATACTACTAGGCTTAGCTAAACGGGCCAAACAGGGAGTTTACGTAGGCTGTAGCTATATATATTCCAAATCGTGTGCCTTGTAATTGTGCATCATTTTAGATGTTGAGGTGAAGTGGTTATTAATTTGTTCAGTGTGAGGTGCCAGAATATTTATGTTCCGCTCAGGCCTCTTTCATTTGGTGTCAGACAAGGCGCTCACTGCCTACACAAGCACAATTAACGCTGAAATATTTCGTGCTGACAGTGCCTGAAGAATTATGAGGCAAGACATTAGACTAACCTGTCTTTGATTAAAATAAAGAACATTAATAGGTAATCAGTACTCTGTGTTTCACTATTCATTATGATTAACTGACTACAGAACGTTGCACAAAAGGTAACTGCATGCAAAGTAAAAACCTCTTGAGGAAGAACAGTAGTGTGCCGAGTTGAATTTACTCAAGTCTATCTCTAGACTCATAACCTAGCTTAATTTACCTCACAAACTCAAAAAAGCAATCTGTTCTTAAGAGACACCTCAGTTACACTATATGCAATGCTTTCATGCTCATGTTAACAAAGCACATGCTTATACAGTAAATATTCATTTGAACAAAAATGCTGACTTTTATTCATGTGAAATCTTAAGTCTTCTTTTTAATAAAAAGTTCAATCAGTATGATCTGACAACTGGATACAGCTCAGTTAAAATCGCGTACGCTTTCTATTTAAATTGGCATGATGCTTCTGAATATTCACACAATATTCAGTCACGTATCATCAAAAATATACAAGCTATTTTCCCTGAGCTTCACAATGCATTTTCACGTTAACCCGCAATATCAGTGGCGAGATGATAAACACTTGTCACCTCTGCACAAGACTTCAAATACATAATCTATTGATCAAGTATGTAATCACATCTAATTACAATAAGTGGATTTGCTGTGGCTGTCAGAACAGAGAAGTTCAAATTACCATAGAGCCGCTTGCGTTTTCATTCATTTTATTACAGTTAATGGTTACAACTGAGATTATTTGTGAAAATGTCTGCCATTATCAAAGGGAATCAGAAAAAAAATATATTTGGTCATTATTTACAAAGAACACGAAACCTCTGAACTATCCACACAAAAGGGAGAAGGGGTTTGGGGCTCATTTGACAAGGGCAGACATTCGGCTCTGAACATTATAATTTTTTTAAAATAAAATAAAAATCACATTGAGAGGTCGAACTGTGCATGTCCAAGCAGACATCATGATGTATTCTTCATGCCTAAACAGCACGTCACATGGTGATGGTGGTGGTATTGGTGACGATGAAGATGATGAAAACAGCAAAGAAACAAAATACACAAATAAAAGATGCAATAAAAAAGTGGGTTAGAAAATGTTCTTCCTTGAAATCCAGTAGTCAACTTTAAAATAGAGTCAGCCATGCACTTCTAAAAGGTTTTTGGTTGTTGTTTTTTTTTTCTTTTTTTAATACATAAGTTCATCACCAGCATTTAGGCATCAACAGTAAAGACAGGGAAAAATTACAAGAGCATACTGGTCTTTTTTTCCAACAATAATAAATTTCCACACGGTGTTGTCAGCCATTTGAAGAGCTTTTGGAGAAAATGAAGGGAATCAAACTGAAAGTACAAACCAAACCAAAAGAAAACAACAACAACATCAACAACAAAAAAGCTAAAAACAAATATTTAAACTGTGTCCTCGTTTATACTAACCCACCCCCTACCATTTGAATACCTCCCCAAACCATCGCAGAGGGACAATAGGACAGATATACAGGGGTTAAACGGTCAGATCACAATGGGGGGAGTGCATGTTCAGTCATCATCTTCCTCCCCTTCTTCATCCAGATCTCTTTTCCTCTTCTGACCCCGCTCCTCCTCTGCAAACAGGAGGACCCAAAAGTTGTTTAATCTTACTCTCACCATTCAATTCACAGGCGGGTCAAACTTCACAAACACTTCATCTATTCACTTACCATAGTCTTCCTCATCATCTACCTCGCCGTCATTTAACTCTTCCTCCTCCTCTTCCTAAAAGCACACAAAAAAAGCCACAAATTAACATCACGTACATGCATTTGTTAATAACAAAATAAATCATCCTTAATTTCTGGCATTAACCTCTCCACTGATGTCCTCTTCTTCCTCCTCCTCTCCCTCTTCCTCATCATCCTCCTCTCCCTCCTCTTCGTCTTCGTCTCCTGGAGCTGCATCTTCATCATACTCCTCCTCTTCTCCCTCTGCAGACAAAATTAGGTCAATGACAAATTCATTTCTTAATCTCAATTAAAAAACTGATACATCTTCAATGACGTGGCACTCGGACTCGGATGGAAACATACCATCTTCATCATCCTCCTCGTCGTCTAGGCCTTCGACGTAAGCTTCGGCGTCAGAGTCTGGTGCTTCTTTATCCTCTTTGTCATAGCCGTCGAGATATGTCAACTGAGGGAGCAGCTTGAAAACATTTTCTCTGTAGTCGTTCAGGTTTGTCACCTCACAGTTGAACAAGTCTAAACTTTTGAGGCTTTCCAATTTTTTCTGTTGGGTGAAAGGACAGGAGGACAAATTAAAAATAAATTAGTGTTATTTTTATCTAAACCATCTAAAATCCAAATCAATTTATTTGTGCCAAGCAACAACATCATTATTTACATGTGTTATTCAAGAATATTAATAATAATTGAATTTGAAAGTCAACAGTGTTATCAGTGTATATATAATAAATGTTAAAATATATTCTTCAGTAAGTCCAATAGTTTACGACTTACCAGGGGTTCGATGGTGCTGAGGTCTTTAATTTTGTTGCCGCTGAGGTTGAGATGGGTGAGGTTGGGACATTTCTCTGCCAGTACCTCCAGACCCCCTGAGATTCTGTTATCGCTAAGCTCGAGCTGTGGAAAACATGATTCAGTGCCATATTTATAAGACTGGCAAAGACTTCACACAACCCCCAAAAATATTTTTAATACTTTTGAAGTAGAAAGCACCCATTACCTTTTTGAGTTTGTTTAGCTTCGGCAAATTGGCGACTGATGTTAAGCCTACATTGATTGTGCTTAAAAATTCCAGTTCCTCAAACTCATCAGTGAGGCCCTCAATTTTGCCCTCATTTGACCGACAGTTGTCGAGCACAAGCTCTTTCACCTGTTAAAGGGCACATGAGATGAATTATGATTAATGAGCACAGCATTTGTTACACTCTGCACCTAAGCAACTTCAAACCAATGGAGAGCTGGACAACGAGCTTTAAATTCAGTCACATCAGAGCCGTTTATAACTTTTGCAGCACCATGTGTGTGTTTACTTTTTATATTGACTGACCAAAACAGCATTAAAATGTGATTATAGTTAGAAGGGGGAAAAAAGGAAAATCCGTATTTATATAGTTCACACTGTTATGATCAATTACTAGGGTGAAGACCGAATCGGGCGCCAATCGGTTGTAAAGTTTACTCCAGCATGC
Source organism: Garra rufa (assembly GCF_049309525.1). Classification (NCBI taxonomy): domain Eukaryota; kingdom Metazoa; phylum Chordata; class Actinopteri; order Cypriniformes; family Cyprinidae; genus Garra; species Garra rufa. The sequence goes on along the minus strand of NC_133363.1, from coordinate 40,804,917 downwards.
GGTCTACAGTAAGAGATGGGGTGCGTGTTTCGGTGCTTTGACAAAACCTCACATTTGACTCCCTATCCAACAAAATGGCTGACTCCGCAACAAGCGGCGTACATTGTTTTCCTGTGGGTAGAGCATTTTTACTATAGTGCGTGCGTGCTCGAACAGCGAAGTAAAGACGCGTAAACGATAGCCTGGGTGTTACACAAATGCATTACATTGTCTTGGAAGAGCAAAGACACGAGGACGGACCCAAGAATTCACGAGTAGGAGGGGCAGAGAGGCGCATGATAATGCAACGGAGTCGCTCTTTAAGCGAAAGGTATTGACTTTCACGGAATAAAAATGAAATTTCCGGCTTTGTACACGCTGGGCTCTCTCTATGCAACGGTTCTGCTCGGTTCAAAGCATAGAGACGGCGGCAACGATTCTCTGCTCGATTAAATATCGTGCGTCTTTGTTGCTGGTTAAAATGGCGGCTTGTCCTAGATCTTGCAACTAGAGCAGCGCAGCTTCAAGTTGCGTAGCGCTCACATAAGCGCCCAGTCTATGTCAATAACAAGCAGAGCCACACGGATGAAAATCTCTTTATCCTGCCAGTGGAGACGCACAGAAGTGCTCACAACACGGTTATGACATTTTAATTACGAGTTCTATTACAGCGTATTTAGGTATGCGTAAAGGGGCAATAACAGGGACCTTGATAATGAGGCACCGAATTGATCAGAGGCGGTAGTTACACTTGTGGGAATTGATATATAGTAATAAAAACACGGCGAATATTTAAGAAGGAGAGAGTGCCGATTTGGTCTTTGCATTCTGGCAATGTCGTCGACATATAATGCCGTTTTAAATAGGTTTGGGTACCTTTACGCAACTAGATATGCTGTGACACGATTCCTTTCTATAACGCGAATGAACAACAAATGCGCTCGTTTTCCTATCCAAATCAAATAGGCGACTATTCGTAATGTGCAAGAAGCCCACGAAAAGATCCCGCCTAAGTATTTACACAACTTTCTTTGATTGAGAACTGCAAATGCTTTCGATGTAGCCTCAAATCCGTCAATAAAAGCCTTTTGCTGGAGAGATGCCACGAAATTTATTTGACCGATCGGGTTATCGCAAGCTATCTGTCAAATCGTCTGCACAGCAATTCACAAAATGCGTCCCACAACAAGTTAGCGAACTGGCCAACGACCACTGTGACTGGCAAGTATGAATGTTGAATTGAAAATGTATGTGCGAAAGTGTGAGAGAGGCATGAACTGACGGCAGGCGACTTTTGCAGCACTGAGGATGCAAAGGAAAAGGGCGCGTTCAGGGGCTACAAAGTTACAAATATGGCTTCTCACGCCGCTTCCCTTGTTTATACACTGAATGCATGGAGCTCTTGCAGTTTCCGAGCACAGCATCACCAAAAGCTCTTGCGAAAGTTGGGAAAAAATAATCAGTAAAACTGTTCAACTCACGGGCCGTGGATAGGCACAGTGAGATAACAATATCCAAGGCTCTAGGCTTGTAACAAAGTGGCCGCAAACTTTTCATTCAAGACATCAACTTGACGCGTGCACATCTAGCGTTGTCCATCCACGCAGAACTACTCTAACCAACAGTTTTATCAAAATCATATCACTCAGCAATTAATAAAGATGCTTACGTCTGACGGCGTCCGGTTCCGCAACTCCAGGTGAATTCTCTTTTTCATATCCATCTTATTGAACTCTAAATGAGTGATTTAAACCAAAGAGCGCAGTTAGACTTGGAGTCTTTGCTGCACATTCAGCTATAGCCTCTTAACAAACTAGCTATTGCGAGTCTCACAAACATGATGCCTCAGTGGGTGGGAGTTGGGTGTGGGATTGTCGTCACCGGCGACCAATTAGAAGCGCCGAATGGAATGTGAAAATACTCACAACTACACTGACGGCCAATCAACGCTCGGTCACAAACTGGGTGGGGTTACAGGAACAGTTAGGTTGATCCAGCGAATCTGTTTTAGGGTGACATCTATGCGATAAAAATCAACCGAACTGTCGAAGGCGCAGGGAATAAACAGGGGTATGGTAGTTACTTTAGTTTTGAGTGGGCTTGTCCACACTTAGAGCAGGACACAGGAGTTACAGGAATACAAAGAGGTGTTGAAATAAACCGACGTGGGTTACAATAAAATGCAACGGTTGTGTACGTGAAACGGGCTGTAAACCTATTAAATATTTTGTCAAACTACTGCTTCATGTTTCGAAGCACATAGTTTCCTGGCAGGTAAGTACAGTCACTTTGGACTGATGGATGGTAGACCGTCAGGAAAACACGACCCCTCCCCCTTTTGGAGGGAATGCACGGCGGCGACCACCGAGACTATCTGCGCTAAAATCTTTATTACTTTTCTAGTTTATGCAGTGGACACAGGGAATTTTTCACACTGCACGTCACACTAAAGGGGATTTCATGCAGTGAGAGCTCTAAATGAGTTACTCCCGTTTATGTAACGCTGATATGTAAATAGTATAATGGTTTAAACAGATGAAGCATAATATTTCAACGGTTGCATAACAAAACGCACTAGACAAAACATACAATAGCATGATGTCTATAAAGCGAAAAGTGGTCGTACGTCGACGTATTAGTTTAATTATTACAAACGAGCCCCGCTACGGCAGAGCCCATAAGTTACCAGTAGCCACTTGTCTTATTAAAAACAAGTTTGTCACATGCACTTGACTGCCACATCGCACACTCCAACCACGGACCCACGCTTTTTCCTACAGTTCAAACCAACCAATCGTATTGCAGGGGCAGCATTCACTTCCGCTTCTCGCTTTGACTATTGTTGGTATTGAGGGGGAAAAAAACAAGGTCACCTGACTGTGCTCGGCGCCATCTTGATTCGCAAAATACAATATATTCAAATAATTATAATACCATTTATTGACTCTTAAAACGAACAAAAAGCAATAGACTTTACCTATATTTGATGTCATGTCTGTGTGTCGCTCCGCTACCCCTTAGAAAAAACTGTAGAGCAACTGCTTGGCGCATGATTGTTTTCACAAGTGCACCGGCTGGGTTGTTTGTTGAGAGAGCGCATTTCACTGGCGACTCTGTCGTTTTACAACGTTATTTCGAAATCACTTCATACCAGGACATTTTGCCCTTGAAGAAAACAGAAAAAAAATCTTCTCCTCTCGATCTGGCCACTGACTCCAACCCGCGCAAGCGGGCTTTTCTCAAGCCCTTTTGATTGTACTTGCGCATTAGTTGAGACCATTTTTCCTCTGGGTGTGTCTCACTCGTTGTCTGAACGCCCTTGCTAGCAGTACTGCATCAACTGTGTGTGTGGATTGCATTGCAGAGTGCGTGCACGATGTGCGCAGAGCCAAATCGTATTCGCACGCTTTGTGGCACACAGTCGCTCCTTTTCACACCACCGACGGCTAACTTTTGTGCGTGAATGGCGAGGAACGTCATCAGGACAAAACGTAGAAAATCAGCGAACGTGCACCAACATGTTTGCTCATGCAAGGCACAAATCACATTCAGGAAACTATTTCTTGCGCGGAAGACTTTATCGTTTGGACAATGACAGTGAAGACCGCGCGTATCATGTGACTCGCAGAGAAGGGTTAGATATTTGAATAAAAAGCATTTGGAAAAACCCAGGTGTTATTCTAAGAGGACAAGCATTTGCACCATCTGCTATAATGCAAAAAGAGTGATGCAAAGGATCAGCTCGTGGCGTGTTTAATCATCAACCTCGACAACCTTTAAACAATGCTTGTACAATTTTAGTACCATCTTCGTTACAGGAGATCAGTCATTTTGTGAGGCAGAGTCAGAGGCTTTCATTGCGTTTGACAAAACTGGAGTAGCATGTGTCAAGTTTTATTTGTCACAACAGCTCTGTACATGAAAAAATGAAATTATGAAGTTCAAACAACAGTGCAGATCAATAGAGCAAGACCCCTGTTTCTGAATCATAATGTCAAATATCCAGTTCCTCTGAGTAATGCATACCTCATGACATAAAAAAACAAGTTAATCAAATTATTTACTCATTGTTCAGAAATTAGTCATAGCTAACCTTCTCTAACTGTATGCCACATTGACTAGCCTACCATTTCTTTATTCACCTATTAACCTCTTTAAAATACAGCTTATTTGATTCACACAATTGCAAATAGTTTCTTAACACATCACTCATGTATTTCACACTAAACTGCACTACATTCGAATATGTACCATGCTTGTTGATTTGACTAATGTTTCAGGGCGTTTCTGAACTGTCCTGGCACTGTAATAAAGAAACTTAAGATCTGACTAGTTTTCTAAATGACATCCTAACTGAAAATGTGTCTAATAACACCCCTGATCTATTATTTTGACTGTTTTAGCACTGTTTTCACAATTGGTACAATAGGCCGTTTTTGATGTTTTGCTCTTTGTTATAAAGCATCGGATAAGAAAATACCTGCAACATGCTGAGAGATTTGTCGAGTATTCAATACAGGCTAGTGTGAATGTTTAGTCCCATGCAGTGGCTGTTTAACCATACTTAATGATAAGCTGTTTTTGCACCAGCTGGAGTTGCTTTATGATTTAAAGCATCCCCTTGATGGAGGGTTTTGACAGTAATCTTGTCTCCACACTTCATCCCTTTTGTGTTATGCAGGGAATTGATAGAGGGCAGTTTACAGCCAGTGCTGTGAGAATGCATGCAAAATTGAAGTAGGACTGGTTGTGAAACATTTGCATAGGGAACATCCTGTATTACACTCTGTAAAGGTGGTCTCATGGCAGTGTTATGACACTGGCCTTTGGAAACTTGACTGTCTCAGTATTTCCATGTATCAATAAGTTAATGGAATTTGATGACATATGCATTTTTTCATAAATAATTTAAAAACTGTTCTTTAGATACAGATGATACAGCACATGGCTGCTAATCTGATTTAGATGATTTTCGAAGTGCTGTTGAGTACACACTTTAATACTTTAACACAGTTATTCAGAAAAAAATATGGGTAAAAGACAGTGACCTCAATGCTGACCCATGTGTTAGATTGTATAACCATGTTTGTCAAAAGGTTGCATTCTCCTGAAACACCACTAGATGACAGCCTTTCATAGGCTGAAAACTATAGGTTGGTGGTGTTACTGCTACATTCGATTATAAGTTATGATTTATGAATGAATCATGGAAATACATTGATATTTTTTCTAATAGTTTCTATAAACTTTTTTTTAAATTACACAAAATGCCGCGTTCTTAAAGAAACCTGTTCAGTACTATAATTAGGCCTATTAAAAGGATTAATCTGTATTATGTATTTGGGGTGGAGCAAATTTAGCACATAATTTCAGTCACCACTGAATTGATTATAACCTTTCACTAATAATACGATTTAAGGCTGAGTTTTTCTCTTAAAATTAAAAAATAATGATAATAAAATAAATACATTTATTCCGCCATTTCTCAGAAAGCATATTTAATACACCAGTGGCATATTGTTAGATAAACACACTAGAAAAACAGTCACCTGAATATTTTCACCATCTTTTTCGCTCCCTGCCAGCAACTGTTTGATTTTATGAAACCAAAATCTCCACCAAACATGACCTTACTATTATAAAGTACTGTAAAATGTCATTTTAATTTTCCCATTTTTAATAGACAGGTCCATATGTCTAACTTTTTTTAGCACACACAAAACTACAGTGATTTTGATAATGGCAAATTTGCTGTTGCATCATACATACAGCTAAGTATAAAGAATATAAAAAAAAAAAAATTCTATTGACTGTGCACTTTATTGGATCATCATTGCAGTAAAGTATTTTGACCACACGATGGCAGTCTAAGAAAACAAGTTAACAGTCTTTGGGAAAAGTATGAATATTGCTGGAAAGGCCTGTATTTAGGGCTCATAGATTTTGCTGCTCACAGCTGTCATTATTTGTCTCGCTAAATGGTCCCAGAGGAATCTACCGATAGAAAATGAGAATCATTACAAACCCTTTATCCATTAGTGTACAAAACCCTTGAATAAATTATTTGTTTCTTATTAAATTAATTCAGAAGCTATATATATATATATATATATATATATATATATATATATATATATATATATAGCCTACACACTACCTGACAAAAGTTTTTGTAAAGAAATGCTCACTGCATTTATTTGATCAAAAATACAGCAGTAACAGTAACATTTTGATTTTTTTTTTTTTTTTACTATTTAAAATAACTGTTTTCTGAGTAATTTATTTCTGTGATTTCAAAACTGATTTTTTAGCATCATTACTGCAGTAACATGATCCTTCAGAAATTATTCTAATATTCTTATTTGCTGCTCAAAAAACATTTATTATTATGTTGAAAACAGCTGAGTAGATTTTTTTGTTTTCTTAGATGAATAGAATATTCAGAAGAACTGCATTTGTCTAAAATATAAATCTTTTGTAACATTATAAACTTCTTTATCATAACTTTTGAGCAATATAAAGCATCCTTGCTAAATAAAAGTATTAATTTCCATAATTTCGCCTTAAAAATATACTGACTTTTATATACAGCTTTTGAATGGTATAGTGTATAATGTTACAAAAGCTTTTTATTTCAGATGAATGCTGATCTTTGGATCTTCTGTTAATCAAAGAATCCTAAAATAATGTACTCGGCTGTTTTCAGTGTTAATAATAATAATATTAATAATAATAATAATAAATGTTTCTTGAACAGCAAATCATTTCGGATCAAATAAATGCAGGCTTGTTGAGCAGAAGAGACTTTAAAAAACATTAAAAATCTTACTGTTCAAAAACTTTTGACTCATAGTGTATATATTTATTTTTCTAATAACTCTAAAGCAAACTCAGTGTCAATTCCGAATATACAAAAATAGAAATAGTTAGGCTATTAAATTTATAAAATGTTTATGCTGTTATAATTTGTAATAACTTTCAAAACATTTTTTTTACAAAAGCTGTCACTGAAGCGGTACCCTTTCAAAAGGTATAAATGTATCATTTAGGTACTAATATGTACATTTTAGAGACCAATATGTACTTTTAAGATACAAATGTGAAAATGGTGCAAAGGTGTACCTTTTGCAGAGGTACTGCCCTATTGACAGCATTTGTACCTTTTTTAACTGAGAGTGTATTATATTAAATAGGAATGCTTTTACATTTTCATTAGTGGTCTCAGATTTTTGGACCAACAAAGGGGTGTATACTGCTAATCGTCTTCACAAAATCCACCTCTTTTGGGACTGCATAGAACAAAGAGTCTCTGACGACATCAAGACAACATGATGGCCAAGAAGGGGAGGCTCGGTGCGGGTGGTGGGTGTTTGTCAGATGAAACAAACTGAAATAAACCCCTGCATTCATTATTAATGTTAATTGACTCTAGGATCAGATCTAAGATGGATTGTAATTTGATAGCCACTTAGAGGGCATGGATATCTTGCTCTACAATAAACCATGCGGCTGAATCAAATTATGCCATTTCATAGTAACATTACAAGTGGGTAAGATAGTTTCATGCCTTGATTTAGATTTGATCAATTTTTATTAATACCTTACTCAAAAATGTTAAATAGAGCTCTGCATTCCACAAAAATTCGTCTTTTGTGCTCCATGAACCAAATATCACCATACGGCTTTATAATGACATGAGGATGAGTAAATAATGACAGAATGTAACACCACATGTTCAGAGAACAAACATAACAGCGTTTGCACACAGATACAGTGCAATGATTCAGAAACTTTCCATGACTGACTCACATGGGTGACATGAACATGCCCACATCTTTTTTTTCTTGAGCACAGATTAGACAAAGTTTAGTTTAAAATGTATTTTGTGTCATGTTCATTTCTAAAAATGTGTTATTTTGTGACTATGTGGTGCATAACTAAAAAGAAAGAAACAGATGGCCACAATAAAGTGCTAGAATGAAAAGAAAATGCAAGATAAGTATAAAGAAAGTGTGCCTTTAGGGTCATGTTTTGTATCATTAACAGAGCAGCTCTCAGCCCAACTTCTGTCCAAAAGCATCATGAGAAGTTGTTTGTCTTAAACTGTTCTTTCTTCCTCCCCCACAGTCTTTAAAATGTTACCTCTCGCTTTCTCTCTCTAAGTTTTGAGTTTCAGTTTTAATGTGTTTTTTTGGCATGACATAATTGCACGTTTTTATTGCCAAAGCTTTTGCAGCTTACAAAGTGGCAAGAATGGCGCAAAACAAAGTTGGGAAAACTATCAAAAGACAAAATGTACACGTTAATTGAAAAATAAATATTAGAAAGTAATAGCATTAGACAAAAATAAACAATAGCTCAATAATGAGCAAAAAAAACCTCTCACACTCCTTCTTTGCCTTCTTGTTATTTGCTATTTTTTTCTCCATGTTCCCAATTCATGTACAATTGAGGTCAAAAGTTTACATCCCCCTTTCAGAATCTGCAAAATGTTAATTATTTTACCAAAATAAGAGAGATCATACAAAATGCATGTTATTGTTTATTTAGTACTGACCTGAATAAGATATTTTGCATAAAAGATGTTTATAGTCCACAAGAAAAAAATAATAGTTGAATTTATAAAAATGACCCTGTTTTACATCCGCTTGATTTTTTAATATTGTGTTGTTACCTGAATGATCCACAGCCGTGTTTTTATAGTGATAGTTGTTCACGAGTCTCTTTTGTCCTGAACATTTAAACTGCCTGCTGTTCTTCAGAAAACTTCCTCAGATCCCACAAATGTTTTGGTTTTCCAGCATTTTTGTGCATTTGAACCCTTTCCAGCAATGACTGTATGATTTTGAGATCAAACTTTTCACACTGAGGACAACTGAGGGAGTCATATGCAACTATTACAGAAGGTTCAAACGCTCACTGATGCTCCAGAAGGAAAAACAGTGCATTAAGAGCGGGGGGTGAAAACCTTTGAACAGAATGGAGATGTGTACATTTTTCTTTTTGTTGACTCAGTATCATATGTTTTCATTTAGTACTGCCCTTCAGAGGCTACAGAAGATAGTTACATGTTTCCCAGAAGACAAAATAAGTTAAATTAAGGCTGATCTTCAAAGTTTTTTTTAATGCATAATTTTTCCTTCTGGAGCATCAGTGAGTGTTTAAACCTGGGTTTTTCTGAAGCAGAGCAGGCAGTTTAACTGTTCAGGACAAACAAGGGACTCATGAACAACTATCACTAAACAAACCATAAGCTGTGAATCATTCAGGCATCAACACAGTATTAAGAATCAAGGGGGTGTAAACTTTTGAACAGAGTCATTTTTATAAATTCAACTATTATTTTCTTTTATGGACTATATGTAATAAATAATATATACTAAATAAACAATAATATGCATTTATATGATAATATGATCCCTCTTACTTTGATCAAATAATTAACAATTTGCAGATTCTGAAAGGGGGATGTAAACTTTTGACCTCAACTGTATGAATTGCACTTTCGAAATGAGCTTCCATTGTGTATTCCTTATTCAAAGGCATTAACAATAAATGATAAAAGTCTTTTGCTCCTTGTTTAGCACTCAAGACTTGAACTGTATCCACTTTCCAATCCCTCAGAGTCACCTGACCAAGCCACTGGTGATCTATTAGCAAGCGTTGTCATTCATCTGCTGGAGAGAGACTGGAGGAGAGAGCTGTGACAGCCCTCTGTGTCTAATAACCACATAAGACTGATCCACACAACTGCTCTTTCACTCTGCTTGCTTGCACATCATTTTGTAGGATTCCCCAGTGTCTTGTGTCTTCTAACACTGCTGTGGTGCATCAGACCTACTTTTTGTCTCTGTGTACTTAACAGATAGATAATAAAAGAATACATGTATATATAGGTAAGATGGGTGAAGTTGCCCCACTTAAAAACTACTTACCACTACCTGGGGCAAGAAGTCCACCTGGCTAAACTGTCACAGAATGTTTAACTACCTTTTGATATAATTCAGCGTTTATTCTGTGTACACAGCCATATTGGTGGCACAGAACATAAATATAAATGACACTGAACTGAACGAAACTTGCATATTTTGCTGATTATTGCTGCTTAAAATGATCAATTATTGTCATGTTTTGGGTTGTACTAATTGGGTCGGAATGGGAAAAACATTTGGAGTACAATAGACTGCCAAAAGTTATATCAAATCAAGAATAAAGTGCAAAAAACAAGGAACAAAAGGCGTTTATGTTTGGCCAAACTGAACCAGGGTTTCCAGGGCAAAAATCTTGACAACATTTGTGTTTGTTCTTATCATCTCCAGTCAGGTAGGTGAAATATTAGGCTAAAATCTTAATTAATAGTTTATTTACTTTAGTTTGTCAAAATATCGTGCCCTTTTCTGCTTGAGAAGTCCTTCTCTATATGATTTAGTAGCTTCCACACAGTTTTTTCCATTGTTTAGACAGCATAAATTAGCAAAACAATGTATTCAGTAATACATTAACCGTGCAATCAATGCTGGCTATAGCATCCGGGTAGCTGATATCGAGTTATCATGCAGAAAAGATATGTCATAATTGCAACACTATGAATGCAAATTGAATGATTTGATTAATGAAAGCTAATTTTATTTTTATTTATTTATCTTTCTGTTTTGAAAGATATCAGTCTGCTGTCTATATTTTTTCGTCCAAATATTTCTCTCTGTCTCTCTCTCTCTCTCTCTCTCTCTCTCTCTAACTCTTACTCTATTCAATTTCCTAATATCTCTCTCTTTATCTGTATTATGTGTATGACTCCATCCTCCAGCTTGTAGATAATCACATTGTAGTGCAGCAGCGGATTCATAATTGTATATTTACTGTCTGCAATACGCCTCACTGGTGCCAGAAGGACATGAACCAGACAGACAGTAACTTTGGGTTCTATAAATGGAAATCTGCCAGACAGTATGAGATATTGTAAGTGCGGCTCCCGCTATTCAGTTATCAAGTGATGAAGTTGATGGACTGATTTTTATTGAGGGAGAACCTTTTTAAATCTAACAATTCACATTTAAACGGAGGCCAGCGTGAGCTTGTTAAGAGGGTAACCCAAGGCTGAACACAATCATGGAAAACAAAGGAAAGGGTGATTTCACCCGCTATGAGTACAAACCATCTTATACCGTAATAAATCAGCACTGTCCTCTAAAAGTGTACTAAAGTTTCTCCCTGCAGAGAGCTCAAACTCTTTTTTTTTCTCCCAGGTTTACAGCCTGGCTTCTCTCCAAATGCTCCCTTGTCCTCTGTAGGCCGGCTTCACTATCATGAAAGTGTGATTCACGATTCATGATAAGGCAAACTGATTTACTTACAATGACAGTCATTGTGTCCTTGAGCACTTTCCTGCTGAGAACATCAGCATAAATGGTCACCGCTATGTAGTGAGTTTTAGATACTTGCCTAGAATGATATATGTAGTGTACATAGTGTCAATTTAAGATATTGGCATTGGCAATAGCTTGATAGTATTTAGTAAAAACATGCTATAAATCAAAATTTATTTCAAATACACTCCCTTTACACTCTAAAAAAAACAGTGAAAATAGGTCACAATGTACTGTATTAATTTGATGGAATTTTTTTCGAGTGTTTTAACTGTATTTTGAATTTGTCATTGTATTGTGTGTGTTTTTAATATCATTAATTTATTGATAATGTCCTGGTAATGAGCTGACAATATTTTTTCTGTTATTTTACATATTTATTTCTTACAGTGTATGTTGCTTCTACATTCATTTAGTGGTCCAATATATAAATAAATTTATGATTGTTCTGTATTACGTGTAATTGTGATTACACGTAAACATAAATACTGATCACATGTGCAATTAATTAGCTAAAATGTTTTGATTCTCAGCCAAAATAAAAACATAATATCAACAATACTTTAAAATAAAAATATGAGTCATAAACCAGTCAAAAGTTTTTGAACAGACATAAGACATAAGCATACGATTTTTAAGGTTTTTTCTAAGAAGTCTCTACTGCTCAACAAGCCTGCATTTATTTAAAAGTAAAGCAAAAACAGTAAAACTTTGAAATATTTTTACTATTTAAAATAACTATTTAAATATGTATTTGAATATATAAAATTATATATTCAAAAAATATATAAAATAAAATACCTGCAATTTCAAAGCTAAATCATTACTCCAGTGACATGATCTCTCAGAAATCATTCTAATATTCTTATTTGTTTTTGAAAAAAAAATATATATATATATATATATTGTTATTATTTTATTTTGAAAAGAGCTGAAGAGTAGAATTTTTTAAGGTTTCTTTGATGAACAGAAAGTTCAGGAAAACAGCATTTATCTGAAATAGAAATCTTTTGTAACATTATAAATGACTTTATCATCACTTTTGATCAATTAAAAGCATCCTTGCTAAATAAAAGTATTAATTTCTATATTTTATTATTTTTTAAAAAATTATACCGACTCCAAGCTTTTGAATGGCACTGTTACAAAAAGCTTTTTATTTCAGACAAATGCTAATTCTTGGATCTTTCTATTCATCAAATAATCCTGAAAAAATTTACTCAACTGTTTTAAATAATGGGATAATAATAAAAAATGTCAGCATATTTCTGAAAGATTTCTGAAGAATCATGTGACACTGAAGACAAAGTAATTATGCATAAAATTTAGCTTTGATCACAAGAATAAATTACATTTTAAAATACATTTAAATAGAAAACAGTTATTTTAATTATTTTTTTAATTTAATTTAATTTATTTTTTTCTGTACTTTGTAATAAATAAATGCAGGCTTGGTGAGCATAAGAGACTTATTATCTATCTATCTATCTATCTATCTATCTATCTATCTATCTATCTATCTATCTATCTATCTATCTATCTATCTATCTATATATATATATATATATATATATATATATATGTGTATATATATATATTGTAAGGGGATTTTTACAGCAAAAACCCAAGGACCAGATATGATGAACAAAAACCAGGAGTCAAAGATTCAATCAATCGAAGTCATGTTTACTGAAGAAAATAGTTTGCAGTTTCATCAGCAGAAGTCAGCTTCAACACTCTCGATGGAGTTCGTAGGCCGCCCTGCGTACATGTTCAAAACACCAGTAATTATACT
>NC_133363.1:40723196-40791277 GCF_049309525.1 Garra rufa | reverse complement strand
GGGAACTCATGATGAGAGTAAGAAAGTAGAATAGATAGGCAGCCGAGCTGTCAGACGTATAGACACTGAGGAGAGGATTTAATGAGTATGTGCATGTAGGGGGAGGGATGAGAGAAAGATGGAAATTTGATGAGCAGTAGTGGTCCCGTTGCCACCGTCTTCACAAGCTCCCTCACCCCCAAACCTCTCTTTTTCTCTTTCTCTCGCAGCCTTTCTCTGTGTCACCCAGGAGAGGAATGCACATCTGCTTAACATGTAGCAGATATAAACAACCACACACTGACATTAAGAAAGAGACTCTATAGGGTGAGCTGAAAAAGATCTGCAAAATCTGATGCATTTCTCTTTCATAGCAGGAGTTTAAATTGATAAAATGTTTATATTTATGGTAAAAATGTAGGCTGTAAAAAATCCGGTAATTGTGGTTGCTATGAATTTACCAAAATGCAGTGACAGTGTTTCACATTTTATCAGATTCCATTTTGTCTGTATATTTTAACTTATAAACTTATGTTTAGGTAGTATAATGTTAATATACCAATGACCTTGCATGTTAATATACCAATGAACCTGCCTGTACCTTAAAATGTGCAGATAATCATACAGGTGGTAGAATAAGCCATAGGGGGTGATACACACAAAGACAAAACATCTTTTAAGGGTAGAGTCAGGGTAGCATACAGTGCCCTCCATTAATATTGGCACCCTTGGTAAATATGAGCAAAGGCGGCTATTAAAATAAATCTTTCATTCAAAAAAATCAGAAAATTCTAACCTTTCACTGAAGTAAAACAACTGAAAGTGGAGAAAATTCACATTAAGAAATACATGTTTTTCTTCAATGCATGTTTGCCACAAATATTGGCACCCCTAGAAATTATTATGAGTAAAATATCTCTGAAGTATATTCCCATTCATATTTACATTCTTTAGCACACCAGGGTGACTAAGAGCCTGCAACTGTCCAGCCATGACGCCCTGTTCCACAGTATTATAAATATGAGGAGCACAAAGGCTAAATTCCCTTAATCATCCATTACAAGGAGTAGAACCAAATAATATAGTTCTGATGTGCAGAACAAGATTGTTGAGCTTCACAAAACAGAAAGTGGCCGTAAGAAAACAGCTGCATTGAAAATCTCCATTTCCACCATCAGGGCAATAATTAAAGGGGCCATCGAATGCAAAATTTACTTTTATATGTTGTTTGAACATAAATGTGTTTTGGCAGTGTATGTACACTACCACCCTATTGTCACATCCCCGGACTTTCATGTTGGTTTCTCCCATTCTCCCCCGCAGTTCAGTGTGTGTTTGGTTCCTCCTTCATTGTCTCCACCTGGATGTGTAATCAGTCTGTGTATTTAAGGTGTGTGTTTTCCCCTGTACTCTTGTCGGTCTTTGATGTTATATGGATATCTTACCCTGCTGTTCCTGTGTCTGCTTGTATTCCGTTGGATTTATTAAATATTCGTCTTTTACTACGTCGTTGTTCGTGTGTTCCTGCCTACATCGTGACACCTATAATGATAAAAAAATCTACCCAGTGCTTTTTAAAAAAAATCCATATTAATCATAACCTTTTTCAAATCAAGTCAGATTCTTGGCTGTGTGACGTCACACAGACCAAGGCCGCTCTCACTATAGTTGATTGACACGGCTGTTTTACCTTAGACCCGCCCTGAGTAAAGTCGGGCGCACACTGTGCAATTTTTTAAAAGTCCTTTAGGATTGTACTTGTCAGACTGTACGAATATGCTGATCATGTCACAGGGATCTCAGTTGTTATTAATGTCAGACTGAACCACGGTCAAGACGGGTGCGCACAAGAAAATTTGTCCGTAGTTTTACATTATCAACCTATAAACATTCAGTGACTGCGAGCTGCATTACACGCAGGGTTAAAATGTTGGCTATAATGAAAAGTGTACAAACGGCAGCAATACCGGTGTATTTAAGAAGAATAGTGTAAGCAGCATTACAAACCGACATGAAAACAGCAGTGCAACCAGTGTTTATTATAGCAAAGGTACCATATCAGATAAATTTTGTGAGTGGAGGACGGGAGCACTGGAAATTATGTGGATAGCAGAAACCTCTAGCATTAATTCTGATCATGGCTTGTCTTGAAAAATTACGACGCTTTGACGTTCGTCGTAGGAGATGTCACAATGCAGGATTGTGTGCCAAATCTTCTGACACTGCCAGAATTTCATCTGAGGTAAAATTTGATCTCAACAGCCATTAATCGTCGGTCGCTGAACATGTCAAACTAATGATCAAAGACTACAGATTTTAGCCTAGGATTATAGGAATCTTTTAGGATTTTCAAAATGTGTCTCAGGTGGCCAAATCGTGGCCAAAATCGCACAGGTTGCGTCTGGCTTAAGATGTGAACTGTCCGTCATTGTGTCAACTCCTTGCAGAGGAAGACAAGAATGTCTCAGATTGAGCAAATTAGGTGTTTTGTTGTTGGATGTAATAATGAAAGGCTGATTTTGACAAGGTAAAAAAAGGTGTTGTTTTAAACACCAAATTATTTGGTTGAAGTAGAAATTTCAACCAAAGTATGTTATAGACTTTTCATTAAGACCCCAAAGAATTGTATTAACTTGTGGAAAATGTGCATCCAATGACCCTTTTAAGAAGCTTCAATCAACAAAAGATGTTACAAATCTGCCTGGAAGTGGACGTGTGTCTATATCTTCCTAATGCGCAGTGAGAAGGAGAATTTGAGTGGTCAAAGACTCTTCAAGGATCACAGCTGGAAAATTATAGAGATTATATTATTTTTAATTATTATATTGCCCCTTTTGGATGCCCCGCTCATCCAAAACCAAAGTCCAGCATATTCAGTTGTCAGACACAACTGGAACTTTAAACGGGACTGGCTTCTATGGTCCAAACCAAAAAATAAAAGCTTTTTGGAAGCAAACCCACCAGATGGGTTTGGGGCAAACAGGGATAAAATGTACCTCATACCCACGGTTAAATTTACTGCTAGAACTTTAATGTCGTGGGGCTATTTTTCTGCGAGAGGTCCTGGACACCTTGTTCAGATACATGGCATCATGGATTCTGTTAAACACCAACAGATAAAAAAATCTAAACCTGACTGCCTCTTAGAAATCTTATATTGGGCTGCGGTTGGATCTTCGATCAGAACAGTATTCCAAAACAAACATCAAAACCAACACAAAAATGTGCCACTGTGCACAAAATGAAGCTCCAGCCATGACTGTCCCAGTTCCCTGACCTGAACCCTATAGAAAATGAGTGAAGTGAACTAAAGGAAAAAAAGCACTAACATGGAGCTGGGAATCTGAAGGACTGGAGAGATTATTAAGAATGGTCTCTGATCTCAGGTGACAGGTGTTCTCCAAACTCGCAATATAGGAGAAAACTGTCTTTGTTTGCAATGGATGTTGCAATAATTTGGTGCCAATAATTGTGGCCAACGTGAACTAGAGAAAAACATTTATTTCATAATGAGATTTTACCCCTACTTTCCATTGTTTTACTTCAATGAAAGGTTAGAATTTTGTGATTTTTTTAAATTAAAGATCAATAGGATAAACAATGCAGATTTATTTTCACATCCACCTTTGTTCATATTTACCAAGGGTGTCGATATTAGTGGAGGGCACTGTAAATTTAAGATCACAATTTGTCACAATATTGTGCATTATAAGTTTGAATATCTCTCAACATACACTGAATAAAGTTTTTAATGACACCAGTTAATGAATTTGATGACAGAGAGAACATTGCCACAAAAGTTTGGTCTGTTGTTGCTGCTGTCCTTGTGATGTCAGTCTTGTTTAAGCAGATGTGACAGGTTGCCTAGAGTTCAGCAAGCATGTCTCATGCAATGACCCAGAGCTGTTTTACCTGCTCACTTTTCTTTTAGAATTTTTGCAAACAGTGTGTGTAGGTGTGAGAGAGAGCACATGTCTATACTTATTTATTTCCAACTGACAGATAAACATGATGGGTCTTATTAAGCGTGTAAGCTTTCCAACTGATCAATAAAGCTCTGACGTACTTATGAGAAAACCCCAACAATTCCTAAAAATGAATATTCTCTTCCACTCTGTCACCATTCCATCCGTTCAGATTGCATGTTGTCAGCCAGTGTCACTTTGGCCCCCTCATGGTGGCGAGATCTCAAAAACAGTGTGACAGCAATAAGCAAAGAAATACAGAGAAGAGGAAAGCAAAAGGAAGAAGAGGCCAGGCGTAGTAAATATTTATGAAGGGGGTGCGGATGCTCACTGGCTGGGTGATGCGGCGCGTTGAAGTACATTAACAAACACAGTAAGCAGTCCGCATGAATCTTTTATATGCTTGGAGGTCAACGACAATAAAAGACAACAAAGGATTGCAGCAAGCACACACAGCCTGAAATCAATCAGCTGTCAGCCCCCCTCACTCTCTCTGCAGACCAACAGGATGTACCAAACTAACTGAAACCGAGCTGGAGCTATTGTCTGGAACGTCTGAAAGGATGGATCTTATGTGGAGAGCCACAAATGTATTCTGAAAGAAAACAAAATAATGTGCAAGGGCTGGATTTGACACATTTCTGTGGATTATTGTAGTAGGAAAATATATGTGCATGAAATAAAATGTGTTAACATGTTTACTGCACACAGAGAAAAGGAGAATAACTATGATTCAATCAAAATAAAGCTTTGTGGCATTTAGTGCATGTGTTTCGAGGCCATCTACAGTCAAACTAAAATTTATTCAGACACCAGGTATAATTTTTGAAAAATTTTTTGTACTAGTGGGTGCAAAACGGTGACATATTATACCCAAACAATTTTCATACAGTGGACTACCAGTAAAATTGATAAACATTTGGGACCAAAAATTTGATTTGACACTTTGACCTGACCATGTTTTGTTACATACCTTTCTATTAAAGTTATCCGATATTGTCAAGATGAATTTGTTCTGACACAGTTTAACTCTTGAGTTGTTGTCATATTTTATTACCATTTTCTAAACTAAAGCGAATAAATTGTGATAATGTGAGAAATGTTGAAGGTGTCTGAATACATTTTGGTTTGACTATAATTCATTTGTGATTATCAAGATGAATTTGTTCTAACACAGTTTAACTCAGAGTTCTTGTCATATTTTATTACCTTTTTCTAAACTATAGAGAATAAACTGTGATAATGTGAGAAATGTTAAAGGTGTCTGAATAAATTTTGGTATGACTGCTTCTAAAAACTGATTAAAATTAAATTTACATTTAGCAGGTATATACGTTTAAAATGAACATTCTTTCTCTTCAGGAAAATTGATTCCAAAAATATTTTTTTATAAAAATAAGCAATTATATTTAGATATGTTTTGCCTAAATCCGATTTTTTCTTATTATTATTATTGGATGGACAGTCTTAATATTACTGTTAAATAGCATTATTATAAATAGCCGGAATCTTCATATAGCATTTAAAGGGAAAAATTAAAATTCTGTCTTTTTATATATAATGGAAGCCAATGTTAAACATTTGGTTACTGTCTGGTTACCAACATTCTTCAAAATATAGGAAGAAAATCATACAAGTTTAAAACAATGTGTGGGTGTTTTAAACGATAACACAATTTTCATTATGGGTCAACTATTTCTTTGAAAGAACTGCAGTTTTAAAATCTACAATATTCTAGAAATGTCTCATATTTTCTTCTAGATGTGTTTGAATGTTATTGGATTTATTGCCTTAAATCATTTCTTTCCACAACTCTCTTTTTCTAAGCTGAGTGTTTTCCATTAAGGTGATAATCACAAAAGGACACTGGAGCATCAAAAGGGCCATCATCACTGTCCGAGAGAAAATAAGAAGCTGCAGTGGACTATAAATATCCAGGGTCTATCTTATCTCTGCCATTCAGTTTTCTTTGTTGAATTACTGAAACAACAAATACCTCAAGAACAATGCCCTCTTTTCCTCTCAGTGGCTCAGGCCAGCACACACACACACACACACACACACACACACACACACACACACACACACACACACACACACACACACACACACACACACACACACACACACACACACACACACACACACACACACAAACAGAGTGAGATAACATCAGCCATCTTTGTGTTGAGCATTTCCAAACTGCCTTTTTCCTCTCACTTGTAATTCTTCTGCAGCTGTGGAAGAGCAAAGAAACTGCAGTCCCTGAGGATTACTCTGACTGTGGTGACTCAAGAACTGAATGGACCATTTTCCAGACCGAAGACTGCCCTTTCTTCAGGACTGTTTTTCCGGCTTACAGCAAAACGACAGAGGGAAATAGAGTTCATAAGCATTATGTCAAATATCAGAATATGCAGTTTAGAGTAAATAACTATAAACTAGAACACAATCTTTGTCAATCTAGTTCCTAAACAAACAAACAAACCATAAATATATCTTTATATTACTATAAAAGTTAAATATTATTTTATATCACTAAAATGACAGAAAGTGGAACAACAGCTTAGGGCATTTATTTGTGGTAGCTGGGATGACATAGACATGTCTAACTAAAACAACTGAACACAGATATAAAAAGACTAAAAAGACTCCCACTCTTCCCAGAGAGAGCTGTCAAGATAAAAGATTATGCTTTTAAAGTTGTTCTAAAGGCCTTTGTTTCTTAGCTTTGGCATATTTTAAAAGGAGGTAGTTAATTCAACATCACAGCACTGTGTGCTGGAACAGTGAGTGGGTGCATAATCACAAGCATTTTGTGACTGTTGGCGCAGCTTGACATGTTTTTGCTGGGGAACTCATGAGGGTCATGGGGCTGGTCATTAGGATTGCTTCCAGATGGATCGTGGGTAGTGATGCAGTACAGTGGCAGTGTACATGATCATTGTCATGCTCCTTCACTCCGCAAACTGACTCATTGTGTTAATCTGTGCACCACATGCACATGTTCTAGTAAGAGAGACGTCAGTGTCTCTAATAATGGGTCTCTTGGGGCAAACAATTCACAGAGGCAGCAGATTAAAAGAAAAACAACAAATGCTGATTTGAAGCCTGGAAACTTACATTCACTTGTAGATGTTAAATGTGCTTCTCAAAAACTTAATAGTTTGATTTAAAGTGTTTACTGCTGTTCTCTGTCAACAGCATTTGTGGAACAATGTTGATTATTAAATGCCATGAATCTGGAATATTTTCCTAAAAAAGTAATTAATACTGTCATAGTATATACACAATACTTCATTAGCTTGAAGGAATAGTTCACCCAAAAATGAAAATTCTGTCATTCTCACTCTCATGTCGTTCCAAAGACTTTTGTTCATTCAGATCACAAATTAAGATATTTTTGATGAAATCTGGGAGCTTTCTGACCCTGCATTGACAGCAATGTAGCTACCATGTTCAAAGGCCTAGTAAGATAGTAAGGACATCAATAAAATAGTCCATGTGACATCTGTGGTTCAACCTCAATGTTATGAAGCTACGAGAATACTTTTTGTTGTGCAAAAAAAACCAAACGACTTTATTCAACAGTTTCTCTCCTCCGTGTGCACCCTAGCGCCTTTTTGGAGAGTCATGAAGTAAATATAAGAGTAACTTTTATATTGTTAGTTTCAATATACACATTTACTAGCCTGAAGCAATTTATAGATTCTCCCATACATGTTTTTTCTTTTTTTTTTTTAAATATGATACATAAGGCTTTTGAGGAATATTTATTAGTACATTATTTGGCAATCATCATTGTATTGCATTAGATTATATTATATTGCCCCAGTTAAAACTACAGAGCTTTAATAGAGGGTTTGCACTTAGTCACGGTTTGGTCAGTTACCCGGATGCACGGCCAAGTTGGAGATACTTGGATATAAACAACAGCATGGATTGCACGGTTAATGTACTACTGAATATGTTATGCTGTCTAAACCACGGAAAAATGTGTGGACGTTGATAAATCATATAGAGAAGGACTTAATAAGCAGGAAAGGGCATGATAATTTGACAAACTTCAGTTAATATGTGCTAAAGATATGTACAAGCAGTATTAATTAAGATATTAGCCTGAAATTTCACCTACCTGACCGAAATGATAAGAACAAACATGAATGTTGTCAAGATTCTTGCCCTGGAAATCCAGGTTCAATGTGGCCAACCACAAACGCCTTTGTTTCCTCAGTCTTTTGCACTTTGATTTGATTATAACTTTTGTCAGTCTATAGTACTCATGTTTTTCCCATTCTGATCGATTATTACAGCCCAAAACATGACAATAACTGAGCAGCAATAATCAGCAAAATTTGAGTTCTGTTCGGTTCAGTGGCATTGTTTACGTTCAGTGCCGCCAATATGTACAATTGATGACACATAGTGAAAACACTCTATAATCAAACCATGGGTTTTTCATTGATATCAACTTGCTAGACATATTATTGAGTGAAAACTGATACTGGCATTTTATATATGTAAACTGTTTGCTATACTGTAATAAAAAAGTTTTTTTTAAGACTTACATAACAAGACTGAATTTCATCTTACTTTTTGACCATGTAAATAACAACATCTGCACCAAGCTGCATATTTATTTATTTTTTGCGCGGTTTTGCTCGGTTTGGGATTCTTATGACTATTATTTCATATCTCAGGGAGCACAACCTCTTACTTTTCAAGCAAAACAATTCACTTTTATGAAACTTTTGCAAATCAGTATTCCTATGTTCAGTTTGGCAAAACTCTTTAACATTTCACGCACTTTAGTTCCCTCAGTGTCTCCCCAATCCTGTAAACAAACTGCATGATTGAACTCTATAAATTACTTTCTACGATGTCAATCTTAGTGAACTGACCAATAAAGCTGGGGATGTCTTGCCCTCCGCTTCCTTATTGGTCGACGTGTCTTGAGTATGATTGGTCAGCCCAGAGCCGTCAGTAGTGTTGTGATATCGCGATATTTCAGGCATATGTTCTCTCGCTGCAGCGCTGTAGCGGGCTGAGTGTGGGTGCTGACTGCCAGTGGAGCCACCGTCTTTCTCTCAAGCGAAGTGCAACCTGAGATATCGAGGCTGTTTACGTTGCCTTTCAACTTTTGAAGGGTCTGAGGAACAGCGTGCTTGGACGTTGCGAAGGTGAGGAAATATTGCTTCTCTGCGTCCCGGCGAGTATGAGTCTTTTTGCTCATTTAGTTGCAGTGCTAACATGTCGACAGTGCAGTGCCTTTGAGTTGAGCATCAGGACTGCTAGCAGCTAGTCTCAGTCATTCTAGTTCGTTGAACTCTTAAATCAATAAACGATAAACTCTAGTTCCCATAGCAACATCACTGTGCTTGTCCCTTTGACAGCATGTCCTTGCGACTGTCGGGGAATATAAAGAAGTTTCCGTATCTTTGCTAATCAGCGCTAGTGTGGAATAAACAGAGTTAAAGCTCACATCTGTGTGATGACAGTTCTGTAACATTGATAGAACAACGGAAACCTCTTCTTTCTTTCTGTAAACGCTCTGACAGTGTTTGTCTTGCGTGAATGTGGCGTGTGCTGTACTGTCTGACAGTGGTCGGACTTTCACTGATAATGAATCTTTGCAGGATTGCCTCATTTGGGTATATATGGTGTTGCTTATAAGATACAATAGATTCATTGATAGGTACTTTTTGTTTGACTGTCTGCTTGTCACTGAGATGACAGCAGTAAATGACAAAATTCGGATATGTTACTGTCGCTTTTATAAGCTGAAGTAGTCTTTGGCATTGTGCATATATGCCATTATTAACACTAGTCACAAATCAGAATCAGTCATGTTTTACAAAAAAAACCTCTCTCTCTCTCTCTCTCTCTCTCTCTCTCTCTCTCTCTCTCTCTCTCTCTCTCTCTCTCTCTCTCTCTCTCTCTCTCTCTCTCTCTCTCTCTCTATATATATATATATATATATATATATATATATATATATATATATATATATATATATATTTATACATGTGAACATGTATCGGGCACATCATGATACATCACATTGTACAGTTCACTAAGTGACTTGTTAATAATAACAACAACATAAATAATATGTTTACTTTATTTATTACACAGCTCTGTGGAATACTAGATTATGATAGGCCAGTGGTCAGATATTTTCTAATATTTGCTGTCATTCACTAGTTGTTAGATTGCTCATCCGGGAAACTGAAACTGCTTTATAGTATATGACCCTGGACCACAAAACCAGTCTTAAGTCGCTGGGGTATATTTGTAGCAATAGCCAAAAATACATTGTATGGGTCAAAATTATTGAGTTTTCTTTTATGTCAAAAATCATTAAGAAATTAAGTAAAGATCATGTTCCATGAAGATTTTTTGTAAAATTCCTACTGTAAACCTATCAAAATGTAATTTTTGATTAGTAATATGCATTGCTAAGAACTTAATTTGGACAACTTTAAAGGTGATTTTCTCAGTATTTTGATTTTTTGCACCCTTAGATTTCAGATTTTCAAATAGATGTATCTCGGCCAAATATTGTCCTATCCTAACAAACCATACATCAATAGAAAGCTTATTTATTGAGCTTTCATATGATGTATATATCTCATATCTTCATATGATGTATATATCTTTGTAAAATTTAACCTTATGACTGGTTTTGTGGTCCAGGGTCACAACATTATAGTATGTATTACTATTTTGAATTTGCTAATATTTTTTCCTGTTTTTATTTTATTTGTAGTATTAGTATTTTTATGTGCTCAGTTTAGTTTTAAAAAATAATTATGGTTAGCTGCTTTTTTTAAAGTTCAGTTTTAGTTTTTTTAACCTACACTTATTTATAAATTTTGTTACAGTGCAACATGGAAATGTCACATGAGCGTAGTGTATAGTATCAACCCTGTTTCATTCACAATACAACTGTAAAATTACATCTCTAGTAGTTTTGCTGTCTTTTTTTGTTCTCTTTTAAACATTAAACAAGCCTAATAGTTTTAGATATTATAGTTTTAGTTTAGTACTTTATCTTACACTTATTTATTAATTTCCAGTGCAACACAATTCAGTTTGTTTAAAATGTTCATCAGTATTTATATATTTTATATTTTTAGTTTTAATTAACGATAACAGTCTGCTTTTCACAGACTGTCGATGATGCATTTTCACAAAAAGGAACATGGCGAATATAAGGCACTTTTGCACCGGAGGAACCTTTTCATAGTTCCTAGAACTATTGGCAGAATTCCTGCATTTTGGTATGTTCACATAGGAGCTAGAAATGTATTTAGTTTAGGGGTGGGCAATAAGGCAAAAATATCATATCACGATTTTTTTGTCATGTTAGTTTTACTAAGTTGTCTGAGCAGCACTAATTTGCCTATTTTAAAACTAATAAGGTAACAAAATATAAAATAATAAGAATGGCAGATGTTTAGGCTAAATTGGACAAAGATAAAAATCTGTCATTTTTTTTAATCTTTGTTATTAAGAAAAAGAAGAACAAAGATAGGCTACATGTTACAAATACACATCATATACATTTTCTCGCAGCCGTTTACTTTCACTTTAGACAAAACTGTGTTTATATGTAATCCTTGTGTGGTTTTGACAGTATTAGCGAACCAGACGTGAAAGATAGCTTAGTTCAGTAATTAGGCGCTGTTTAACAAGGCTTTTTGCACGCGCATGCCAGAACAGCGTGCAGATGAAGTCAACGTTAATTAACGGCAAGGCTTTAAATCACATGCAAATAATGTGCTTTTGTGATTACGAATAAGTGCACGCTATAGCATGATACTACCATGTTTTTTCAAAAGCAGATCGTGGAGACATTTTAATCGTCCACGATCAAAAATCGGCATATCGCACACCTCTAATTTACTTCTAGGAACTCCATTTGGGGGGACCTAAATTAGCTCCTCCTTCAGAGTAGGGTCTAAAACAGTTCTATAGGAACTAGTAGTGACGTAAATGTACACTGATTGTCCAAATGCATACAAAACAACGGCTACCCGGCATTTTTAAAAAAGCTGCGTAAAAATATTTACTCCACGAACATGGAAAACAGTGATAACGGCATTTATCTGCCTGTTGTTTGCAGCGTTGCGTTCTTTTCTCAGCTTCTATGATATATATAACACTGTCCTTTTTTTAATTGCTTAAAATGTGTGTTTACATTCCATCTTTGTTATCACGAAACCCAAGACACACAACAAAAACAGCTCAGATCATGGCGTCTTCCATTCACCAATTGTTGACGTTCAAATGCCGCAAATAAAGGTGTCACTATCTGCCGTTTCAGAGTTCCTGCTGCCAGTGCGAATTCAACATGAAAACAGAACCAGTTTGAGAGTTCTTAAAATTATGCGGTGCGAAAGCACCTATAGCAATTTAAATATTTCTTTTTAGATCTCTTAATGTTTTTTTTTAATTTTTTTTATTTTTCGGAAAGTCAAAAAAATAAGATAGTGGATTTGTTTTTTCTTTGGCTCTTAGAGGAAATAGGAGTAATGATATATGTTATATATCATTACAGCATAACATACAGCACTACACAATTTTTCTACAAGTTTGATTGCAACACATAATCATTACTATTAGTGTTCATCATCTGTTTTTGATTACACCATTACTTTTTTTTAATATTTATACCATATGTACATCGACTTAACATACAGTAGTCACCACTAATAAGCTACTAAATATTTTGTAGTAGCCTACATTTTTTGTACAGCTGCTTTGCAACGATTTGTATTGTGAAAAGCGCTATACAAATAAACTTGAATTGAATTGAATTATAATCTCTCATATTAATCTTATGAACTTTAGCCTGCTATAGTTTTAACGTTTCAACCTGGAAATGTGAAAAGGCTCCATAAAGTGCAAAACCATACACTTGAAAGAAGTCTGATGTTGTAGTTAAAGACTTTTATATCAGGAAATGTTATGAACAGTTCATTGTGCATCCAATCGGATTGCCACTAAAATAACAGCTAGCACCCAATTTTGAGTATGCATACTCATTTGTGCACGGCAGACACCTGGACCAGTAACAAATTGGCTGCGGTATGAGCTTTACATTAGCTAAGTGCTATCTGAAATGGCTACATGAGTCGGTTATAGTTTCAGGGATCAGGTGTTCAAAGGACAGAGCGGAGTCATCATATTTGAGCCGTGTGGAATTGGCAAACTGTCCATCTGATAGCCTCACTTGTGGAAAAGAGTCCAGTCCAGTATAAGGTGAGATTTGTGCAACATTTTTTTTTAGTTGTAGGCTGTGCCAGCTCTGCTGTCTCTAGAAACAAATAGCTATTTTGTTCTGCTCTACTTCAAGTAGAGATCTTCATCTCCTCTCTGGAGTCACCACGCGAGTGCCGAAGTGTGAATGGGGCAGTGAATGTGTAGAAAAAGAGTGGGTGAAGTCTTCAGTTAAAAAAAGGTTAAAAGTTGCTGATAAAATTGTGATCATGGTTTAAAATGCGTTTTTGTTTTAAAGAAAAAAATCTCTGTATTTGCTTTGCTTGCTTTGGCCAAAATGTGGATTAAATTTCAAAATGACCTTATACATTTTTATTATTATTACATGAAAAAGCTTTAAATATAAAATTTTGCTGCTAATTGCACACAAATAGTTTAAAATAACTGCAAAATGGAAATGTCACTTGAGCATAACCACAAAAGACACGATAGATCAAGTTGACAAATTTCGATTTATTGTGTCTACCATTAAAGTACCAACCCTGTTTTACTGCAACAGTCAAGTATTTAAGGGAAAAAAAATATTATTTCACAATACACTTGTAAAATAACAGCGCTAGTAGTTTTGCCCTTTTTTGTCCTTTTAAATATTAAACCATCAAGCTATTATTTTGGCAGAAAACCACTGGGGGAGCCTTTATAGCTTTTCTTTTGTTGACACCAGCTGGTTTATAAACACTTCTTAGTACAAGTTTGGTTAGTTGTTTGGCACATGTTGCGTTGCCAAAAATGACATGACCCAAATGCAGAACTGATGCAAAGAAAAAACACTGAAACATGAACTGCACGCATTTAAAAGAAGTGTTGTGCTTCACTCTAAAATCCATGGTGCATATTTATTTAATTAAATCACAGCCTTCTAAATTTGATAATTGCAGCCGTATCACAATATATCTTTATTTCGGTTTATCGTTCCACACTAATAGGGATAGAGAGTGTTCCTGACTTTGCTAATGCGTCTTCAAACCTGGTAACTATCTGCCTAGACCTGTAAATGAGGCGAGCAATTCTCAATGGTTTCACTGTCTCTGATCAGCTTTATCACATGCGGCACATTTGCACTCCAAAGAAATGAATTAAAACAATCTAAATCCATTTTCTAGCATAAGCGTGACGAGTTAGTCTCCTCTGATAACAAAACACAGTCTTCAATTTTCTTCAAAGACGTGATCTCTTACCTTACTTGTCTTTTTATCAACCTCTTATCACAACTTATTATAATGGGGCTGCTTCAAACCCCATAATTCAGTTTGATCAGGAAGCGTATGATTTTTCGTCACACTAATTGTACTGGAAAGTGCATGAGGGAATTCTGGCTGATTTTGGCCAGGGGGGAAATTTGGAGCACAAAAGAGTGTAGTAAGAAAAGAGGGCGAGTAAATTGGCACGAACTCTGACTCATTATGAGGCCTGGTTTTCAAAAGGCCGCTGAGAGTACGTCAGTGTTCAGTGTCTGTGGCTGTATTGTTATGTGGGTGGAGGAAGAAGACCTTCAGCTGTTCATAACAAAAAAAGCTCTGTCATAGTTATCATGTGGGAAAGTGTCTACAATGATAAAGTCATTGCAGAGAGAGCATTCAGGGCTGCTGTTCACTACTGTTAGTATTATTTAGGCTTTAACATGAAAAAGCCACTATTATAAAAGTAGTCGTTTGTTAATTTAAAAAGGCCGTACTTGTGCTGATGGAGTCTCTTCTCTGTGATGCTGTTGTAAACACATGGCCAGGGACTCCTGTGGGGACTAATATCAGTCAATTGTGGGAAGTCGGTCTCACTTGGCCCTTGGCTGGACACTTCCTGAGCCCTTGGACACAGGGGCCACTCGTAATTTGGATCACTCGGATGCTCTTGATGACTGGAAAGCTAGCCAAGGAGCAGTGCTAGCGCAGGCCCTCTGCCAGCACCACTAATCCAGCGCTGCTGCTCTCTCCCCCCACACAGGCAGGTTTAAAGGAAACTCGAGCGAAAGCTTGCTCTACCAAACTGGGACAGAAAACACTATGTATGTAAAGGGCGTTAATGGATTTCGGGCATCCGAGATCAATAAAACCAGGAGACAGAAAGGTTTATGGCTTTCTTGTAACCAATATGCTAACCGTGTTGCTGGCTTTGAAATTGACATACTTCAGCTGTGTTAGGGCTGGGCGATATGGAGCAAAAAATATATCTCTATATATTTTGCTATATCTCGATATACGATATATATCTCTATATCTTTACAGGATAAATAACCCGCCAAAAACTACTGCAAAAACAAATATGCCAAATTGCAAAATCTTTTTTTATTGAAACTCAGAGGTAGGCAGTTCAGAACAAAGTGCTTCTGCGAATTTTCTTTTAAAAATCCCTGTATACATATTAGAGCTGCACGATTCTGAATAAAATGAGAATCACGATTTCTTTTTGCTTAAAATAAAGATCACGATTCTCTCACGATTCTGGAGAACTTTTTTATTTTAAAGATTTACCCCTGAACATTAGGTTATCAAACAGCAGTAACATAGCAGTAAAATAAGACATAATAAACTTTGCTTTAAATTTAAAGAAATTTAATGAAAAATAATGTAAAGAAAAAAAATCACCATTAAACATTAAAAAACAAACATACAAAGTTATTGTGTCAGAGTAAAGCGATTTAAAGATTCTTAGCTAGAAACACTTGCCTATCAACATTTTATGGCTGTCACCGTGCACTCTGTGGGATGCCCAAGTTTACTTCACCATTTTACAAATAAATCCAAATCTAATCATGACAAACCATATAATGTTGGAAAGGTCTAAGTCTCCTAAATAGATATTTGACATTTTGTTGTGTTACAAATTATGTAGAGTGCACCTTAAAAATCTACTTCGTAACAGGAGTTCTGACCTTTTTCACAGACATCCTTGTTGCCTTTTTCCCTTTTACACTTTAGAAATAATAAGAAATTATATATCAAAAGAAAACTTACAATTTCAAAATTCATCCTTTGAAAGCTAATTTAAAATCAGACATTGCATTAACATGGACAATGTACATTAAAATCAAATTACAAAATGTTTTTGCCCATGAATTATAAAGATTTAAGTTTCAGTTCTTCATTTTCACGTCTCTGTTCAAAAATGGGAGTAACAGTTAAGGGGTTAATGGATCGTCATGCTCGTATATGGTTCCATTGCTCTGCTGGTCCATAAATCTGGTACGATCAAAGTACTACTCTTTTAATATTCAAAGTGCAAATAGAGACAGAATTTTTCAAGCATGATACAGAGCTATCTACACAACTACACAACTTACTATAGCCCACATACTAATAACAGCCTAGATATTTTATGTAGCCTAATTTGCGCATATTGAGGAGTCGCTCTCTAAATGCAGGGTATTAAAATTTTTACTTTTGGTTTCGTTTAAACGATCGCGCGAAAATCTCGGTTCGTGGTGCTAGAAGCTTTGGTTGGCACCAACTTTCGGCATTCACGGCAGTAGATGTCCGACGCCTTAAAACCAAAGTATCTCCATGTAATGGAGTTGTCCTTTTTTTTTTACAACGAGTTCTGTAGCCTCCGGGCTGGTTGCGGGCGCCGCCATGTTGAATGAGACGACAGGCGAGGGGAGGGGGAGTAAAAGCAAGGAGGCGGGGGCGAGCACAGCACAGAGAAGGCAAACAAGCAAAGGGGCGAAAATTAAATATAAACATTATATCGATATATACGATATGTCAAAATTCATATCGAGTTTAAAAAATATCTCGATATATTTTAAATATTGAGATATCGCCCACCCCTAAGCTGTGTGCATAGTCTTTTGTTTGTTTCCCATGAAAGATATTCATCATTTTTGCAGTGTGTTTTTGAAGCAGGGATGACCTTTTTCTTCCAGTAAGTGTGGGGTGTGGCCATTTGTAAATTGTATGGGTCTGGCTTCCGGTCTTATCCGAATCAAGCTATTTTTAGCTGTACAGAACAGCTTGTTTTGCTGCTTGATATTGCCAATTGGTGTGTCTTATATTTTTTTAATGTATTATTAATCTTAATTATAAACACACTGGTTTGTAGAGCAAACAGTTTTACCATTTACTGCATGTTGTTATAGATCAATTCGTAGTAGACATCACTTGCAGCTGCGTGCATAGTGGTGGCAGAAAAACATTGTTGACAAGTGGAGTGAAATGGGTAAAGTCCATGGAATAAGAGAGAAAAAATGTTTGTGCTTTTTGATGCCAGAATCAGAATGCAAATAATTTAATAGAATACTGTCATCAGAGATGCCAATTGAAGTTAAACGCAGATGTTTAAATGAACAGACTATGGATGATAACTGCTATGATTACTCTACTTTTAAAGCATAAATTTGTTTTAAACAATATGTCTACATAATATTCACATATGCTGTTTTTAGGGAACACATTTTATTAGACCTACAGTTACAACATGACATAATATTTTAAACCTATTACTATTAACGTTTTACATTTTTACATTTATTTATTTTATCTCAAAATTCTGACTTTTTCTCGCAAATGCAAGTTTATATCTCCTAGTTAGGACTTTATAACTCGATTTAACTCAACAATAGTGAGTTTGTCCATTCTCAGGGGAAAAAAGTCAGAGCCGAGGGCAAAAGAGAATGACAGGTTGTTTTTTCATATTAGAATTGTGAGATTTAATCTCGGAATTCAAGAATAAAGTATAAGAAATGAAGAATTTTGAAATACAAAACTCAAATGTACCTTTTTTGTTATTTTATTAAATGGCTCCATATACTGCTATTTGAAAATCATCATTTTCTGCAACCAGATCCAAAAAAAAGTCATCACTGTTTGCAAACACTGAATTGGTCTGTTCTTCTTGTTATTTGCCTATAGCAGCAAATAAACCAAAAGTCCCACCATTCCCCATTAAAGAAAAAGGTGGATACAGATTGTTTTTTTTTAACATAATACTGAGATTTTGGCGCATTGGTGTTCTTTAATGTGGCACGATAGATCACTGTAGCTTAAAACTGGATACTTGCCTGGGCGTAATCAGATGCATAGCAAAAGATTTGTGACAGTTTCATTTTTGTTCTGGACCCCGTGCTCTGCTGCCACACTGGAATGCACTTGCCTGGACAGGGGTGGGAATTACAGTTACAAGTTACAATAGATTACCCTCAGTGTAATCTATAAAATGACGGACGGCCTTCAGATGTTTCTGTCACTGATACAAAATATTCCATAAGTGACGGACAATCTGTATCTTTGGAATAAAGTCACTATTTTTTATTTATTTTTTATTTTTTTGCACACAGAAAGTGTTCTCGTAGCTTTATAAAATTAAGATTGAACCACTGATGTCACATGGACTATTTTAACATTTTTAATGTTCTTACTACCTTTCTGGGCCTTAAATGTGTCAGTTGCTTAGCTGTCTATGCAAAGTCAGAAAGCTCTCAGATGTCATAAAAAATATCTTAATTTGTGTTCTGAAGATAAAGGTCGTACAGGTGTGGAACGACATGTGGGGGAGCAATTAATGATAAAATTTACATTTTAGGGTGAACTATCTCTTTAAAAAAACAGAACAATGTTGCTCAATTATGAGCAACATGCTCACTATCACTGGAGGAACTGATTTTAAGTCCTTCTCTTACTCTAGTCATATGATTAGTCTTCATCTTAGTATTTCTGCTTTTTGTGTGCATCTTGGACTCTCTATCAGCCTTTTCTCTTTACAGTCAGTGTGCATAGCTAGCAGTCACTGCTGGATAATTTCTGTCTGTTTGGTAAATGACACTCATCTCATTGCGTAAGGTCTGCTCTTAAAAGTCTTTTAAGCTCTGCATGTCAAAGGCCTCTAATGAAGTTGTTTTAGTGCAGCACTGTCTTCTTTTTTCCCCTTTTAGGTCTGGTTTTAGCTTCTCTTTGAAATGCTGTCTTCTGTAGGCCACAAATTGGTTGTTAGATTCCTGACTAAATTGCTGCTCAAGTGTTAAGAATTTGAAAAAAGGCATTTCTTTTTTCGTATTTAATTTAAAATAAACATGTTCTGCAAGTTTTTCTTTTGCTTTCTGCTTTGTAACCTAAAAAACAACAATAGGCTTGTGTATTGTGATCTGAACTCACAGAGACACTGTAGACATCTTGTCTGTTGTGCTACAGTACATAAGTAAGTGTCATGGTCCATGGGGATCATCTGGGGGGGTGTTTGTTTATCCTGGCAGTTGAGCCCCTTGCTGTGTCACTCGAGGCGCCTCCAACCCGGTTCACAAACGCACCCATTCATATTTCAGTAATGCCCGACTATCCTAACCTCAACAGTGAAAATCCCACCAGCCCTGTAACAAAGACCTTGGGCCCTGTCTATTCAGGCATCAAGGAAAACAGTGTTTTAATAACAATACAGATGGTGTTGTTCTTTCTCTTATCTATTGTTTTAGCTGCTGAACAAACAAAGCAAAAGGAGGGGGTGTCATGGAGTCCAGTCTAGCAATTATTATTTGGCAAAGCAGACACCAGCCAGACTTTCTAAGTGCATGCCAGCTTTGTGACGTTCTTAGAGTTATGGTAGTGATCAGACTGCACACACTGGGTTCTGATGGAGGAGTTCTCGTTGGCCTGCTATGTTTCCTGCTGTCCAATAAGCTGTCAAGCTATTGACATGACTGTTGGACATGTCACACCCCACCTGCTCTGCTCCGCCACCCAGCTGAGATCAGATGCAAGGGCCTGGACCCTTCCCAAGCTCTTGATTTTTTCAGTCTTTTTAGTGCTCCAGTGAGTTTTCAGTAGCACATGAACTCGAGCTAGTCGAGGCATCACTGACGGTTGAGTTGATCTATGAGTTACTGTCATGCACCTGCACAGCCTCTGGCTTTTTGACGAAATTTGCTGTTTCGAAACCAAAATAAATCACTTACAGGATTCCTGAAGATCTTAGGATAGCATTGTATTTTTTCCTCTAGTTTTTCAATTTTCGGGCGAGGTGTGTTGCCCTCGGACCTCCTACAAGCATATACTTTCACGCCATGTCGCCTCTCGATATTTTGCAGGTGTGAAGAGACTAAAAATCTTGTGACCTTCTGTGAAAGACAAGGTGCAACTGTCTTGATCTTGAAAAATTGAGCTGCTGATTATCCTAGCTTCTTAAAACCCATCTAAGGCTTGTGTCACATGAGAGCTTCGGTGTCTCGTGACAAGCATGAACCAGTGTTGTTTTCGTCAACGATGATGATGACGAAATCATTTCGTTGACGCCACTTTTTTTCATGACGATAACGAGACGATGACGAGATAAAAATGGCTCGTTGATGACTAAAACATGACGAGACGTGTGTGAGTTTTCGTTGACGAGACGAGAATAGACGAAAATGTTAGTGGGTGGTCCGTCAGACGTTTAAAATGCATGACATTTCCGCTTATTGTGCATGCCAATTAAAGGTTGTATCAGCGATTTCTAGCCTAAAACATAAAGTGTCAATTTCAGCTGACCTTTCTTCACGATCCGCTCGCTGCCTGCCCTATAAATTGTCTGTGAAAAAAACGCGTCTCTCTGGTCAGCCTAGGGTCCGAGATATGCCAAAAAAAACAATCGGCGCTATCAACTATTCCACAGAAAAACAAACAGTGTTCCAACCAATCAGCGTCAGGGGTTTGGTGTTGTGGACTTTCCTACTGGTGCTGGGATGTGAGGGAGGCGGAGCGAAAGTCCACAACACCAAACCCCTGACTTAAAAAGTATCTGACGCTATGGCAAGCCGTTTTAGCATTAAATACTCTTTGCTATACTAGTATGGCAAGCCGTTTTAGCATTCCATCCTTGTTTGTCTTTTATGTTCTAAAACATTCCATCATTATTGTAATTATTGGTGAAAATAGTCGATCCGGAAGCTCACATTGTGTTGAAGTATAGATCTGCTATTTTCAGAACTTATCAGTGACACTACCCAACAGCAAAATACTTACTGACCTACATTAATTTGTTAAAAGACTACTTTTTTCCCTTTTTTTGACTAAAACTAGACTAAAACCTTTTTGACTTTTCGTCGACTAAAACTAGACTAAAACCTTTTTGACTTTTCGTCGACTAAAATTGGACTAAAACTATCACATATAGAAGTGACTAAAATTTGACTAAAACTAAGAAGCATTTTAGTCCAAAAGACTAAAACTAAGACTAAATCTAAGATGGTTGTCAAAAACAACACTGGCATGAACCCTTTGATTTCAGCTAATACAAAGAAAGTTTTGCAATTTTGATGTGCTGGATTTACTGTTGACTGAATATGCCGTATTTTTGAAAAGGACAGTTCTGCCCATACACTGCTGTTGGGCATTGTCAGTTCAATTTTGTTATTACACTCTACTCAATGCATGCTTTCTGAAAGCAGCTTTAGAAAGATCAATGGTTTAAAACCCCAGTGACAGCAGAAAGAAAAACTCCCTTTCTGCCTATATCATCTAAGGAGAAAAACACCATGACTGGGAACCCATCCTCTGGTTGATGCTTATTTGTCTTTTATAGTTCTAGCCATATAATTAAAGGACTTTAGCAGTTAAAGAGTACTGGAGGAGAGCTTTGAAGTAGTGTTATTGAAGGGATGCAGAAAATAAATGGCGTAGCCCCAATCAGTGTTTAGACCTCACAATTACCTTTTGAATAAATTCTTTTAATCTGTCAATAAAAAGATTTTCAAACTTACAAGGAAGTTAGCCTCATGAGTCAGACTCATTTACATGAATCGTTCAGAGTTTCTCATTGAACCAGTCATTTTATTAAACCTTTACATTGTACATATCCTTTTTAATCAGGCAAACTATTGAACCTTCTATGACCATCTATATCAAACAAGTAAAAAAATTGGTACTTTAAGAAATGTCCTAACATTATCTAAGATATTAGAGCAATAAGGGGTTTGTTCCAAAAGGAGACTGGTTTCCCTTTGCTAAAGTAAGGAAACTTTGCTTCCTTTGCTCCTGTAAACAAACATTGGATTTCACGAGACTCGCATATAATTTAGACATTTTTTTTTTATATAACTTAGATTGGATTCATCTGACAGAAGAAAGTCAATAATGGGTTTTTTGGTGAACTAACCCTTTAAATAGCCCTAATATCACATTTAGAAGCAGAATAAAGATAAACGAATATCTAAAATATCTGTTTATCATTTAAAATGAATAGTCCCTCAGCAGTAAGACTTTAGGTCTTATGATAATGCTTTTATATGAATTCAGGCTTCCTTGTTTCTAAACTTCTATTTATAAAGTTTGGCACTTTTTCCACAGGGGGGAAGTAAGGCTTTCTTTCTTACAGTGCTTCAGAAGGGCTGTCTGAAAAATCCCTTCAAAGTGTGCCGCTCAATCGTTTGCACTTATTTGCCCATCTCACTGCATGCATAATGGCTCTTTTTTAAGCGTCCTTTGTGCTGCTTTTGGCTCCTTTGGCGGATGGAGTGCTTTGAGGTCAAGAGAACTACTATTTATCAGGCCTTCTTTAGTGAAACCTATAGGAGAGTTCTTGAAAAGCACATTTAGCCAACATTTGAAGCTATGCTTAAATGGATCCCTCTCATAAGGAGCCTGCCTAATCAAAAGAAAGCATTCTTGAGTTGTAGTGTGGCTGTTTTTATTAAAGGTGAATGGGGCTCGAGTTTGTGTGGTCTGTGTGATAGGAAGTGGGGTATTTTTATGTCTCTCAACCACAGTCACAGAAACATAAGCAAAGCCTTGGATCTGTGACATGTCCTGTTCCATTAGGCCCATGTGTTTGGCCTGCTTGCGTCCATTTAGTCTGTTGCAGAGAAGAGGGACACGCTGAAGGGTTATATGTACAATACAGTCAAACCAAAAATGATTCAAACACCAGATATTGTTATTGATTGATTTTTTTTTTTTTTACTAGTGGGTGCAGGAGACTATAGTTCATAATTTTTATATATATATCAAATCAGTGATAGAATCGAATCATAAGCTTGTAAATCAGAATTGAATCATGAACTTTGTGTCAAAACCCAGGAACAGTGTGAGTGTATAAAGAACTCATTTCGTTTTCATCCTTTCAAATCTTTGGTTCATTTAAGGAACTGAACTGAGTTTGGTTCTTTTAAAATTTGATGTGAAACATCCTATATGACCTCTTTGTATCAAAAGACATTCAAAAAGTTGCCAGACACGATAATGAATGGAAACAGTATCATCTCTATTTGAAGATTGCTTTAAAAAAAAAAAAAAAGCCTGTTGTCTCTTTCTTTGGCAAGAAACGACGCTGTTGAGAAAACTGAGGATTTTCACCAGGAAGTGTTTTCCAAGCAGACAGCCTTGAAATGAACCCTGCTGTGCGCCCTGTCTTTAGATATTTCGCACAGAAACACTCATATACACGGGTAAGGAAAGCGTAAACCTTGCAAATACGTTTTTGCGCTCGCTTTGAAGAAGAGCAACAGCTTGGATATCTGTTAATGTGGTGAGTGCCCTGAAAGCCCTCTGACTGAAACATGTCATTTCCACAGAAGGCAGGAAGTTAGATTCAGTTCCAGCAGTGTACATCAAAGAACGCTCTGAAATCTGGAAAAGCTCTCTGTGGACGGCGCAGGATGATATGACTCATATTGGTGGATGTTTACTTTGCTCTGTGGTGTTTATGCTCTCCCGTTAAGTGCCCTTAAAATCCAACTGAGTTTTGTTAGATTTGAAAAAATTGTGTCAGATTTGTTTTAATAGTCTTTCTAATTTAAACCTTTTTTTTTTTTTTACCATGCATGTTTATTCCAGATTCAAAGGGGCTGAAGCACATTTTCACCTCCAAATGACCCACTTTAGCATGGTATTTGAGTCATGCACTAAAATTCTGCTCTTTGCTTCTCATGGTGCTGTACTGCAGGCGCACACACGCTCTTTGAAACTCATTGCACCTAGTTAGTTGTCTCTCTCCCCGCAGGCCTGTGTGGAATATTCCAGCTTGTTTGGAGGGTGGGGGGTGGGGAGCCCAGCGTGAAGCTCTCTCACTAGGGAACAGAGTTGTTCACAAGCTCAGTAAGAAGATTTTTCTCCCTGTTGGCTGCCATGATGCCAGGTAGGGAGCTCAGCAATGAAGGGGTGGGTGTGTGAGTTTTTTTATTTATATATATATACATATATATTTGGGTTCAGAAAACAAGCATGGTGGAGAAGAGTCAAACGGTTTCCTCATATCACACTTTATTGTTGTTAAACTCATCGCTGCCCTAGAGACAAACAGAAGATGAAACTGCATTCTGCTTTATGAATATTCATAAATGTTTTGCGGCATCTCTTGTTAATATCAAGACCAATATTAAGTATAATAATGCCTCAGTGATAGTTTTAGACTAGTCTATAGAGCTGTAACTCGGCTTACAGTACTTAGATTGTTGGGTTACAGTGATTTGTTGTTAATTTATTGTGTTTTTTTTATACCTTGGTTATGGAAAAATTTGGGTTTCTGGAGTTCCAACATTATCTTGTTGCCTGACATAATTTTTTGTAATTTTTTTTTTTTGAATTTTGTGAAAATGAGTTGTGATAGACATCATTTATTCAATTCATTATTTGATAATTATAAATAAATGTGACCCTGGACCACAAAACCAATCCTTAGTAGCATGGGCATATTTGTAGCAATATCCAAAAATATATTGTATTTAGGCAAAATTATAAATTTTTCTTTTTACTGCCAAAAATCATTAAGATATTAAGTAAATATCATGTTCCATTAAGATACTTAGTAAATTTCCTACCATAAATATATGAAAACTTAATTTTTTGATTAGTGATATGCATTGCTAAGAACTACATCTGGACAACTTTAAAGGCGATTTTCTCAATATTTTTATATTTTTGCACCCTGAGATTCCAGATTTTCAAATAGTTGTATCTCTGCCAAATATTATCCTATCCTAACACATCATATGCCAATGGGAAGCTTTTTGTTTAGCTTTCAGGTCATTACACTTATGACTAGTTTTGTGGTCCAGGGTCACAAATAGGGCATTTTTGGCACCACATGATGTAGTTTTTCAGTAGAGAAGTTCATGACTGTCATGGAGTTATATTTATGAGTGTAAAATATTTTGTAGTTATTGCAAATTAAATTAAATGTTTTGTATGTAAAATATTTAGGGATGCACCGAATGTTATTTATTTGGCCGAAAATAGCAAAAAAAAGCTCTTTCGGTGTTCGGAAGAATAAGCAAAAAAGGCTAAAAAAAAATTTAGTGAACAGTGCCGTGACATGATCAAATAGAGGTGCGCACTAATGCAGCAAACATGTCGGCAGCGTGGAAGCATTTAAAACAATCATTACAAGCACAGACAGCGAAAGACTGTTTAGAACTGCATTGCATGTCTTCGATAAGAAGAGAAAGGGGTGGTTGTTGCTGGTTACTGTTTGAT
Source organism: Garra rufa (assembly GCF_049309525.1). Lineage (NCBI taxonomy): Eukaryota > Metazoa > Chordata > Actinopteri > Cypriniformes > Cyprinidae > Garra > Garra rufa. The sequence goes on along the minus strand of NC_133363.1, from coordinate 40,765,680 downwards.
GGCTGAAATCGTGAAATGGCCTTAAACCATTAGTAAACAAACTACAGAATGTTATGTTGTCTAATACACACAAATTGTATTTATTCTGACAGCTCTGCACAAGCTCCTTAGCCAGGCTTCAAAGTCCAGAGCACTGAAACAGTGTGATGAGAATCATTCATAAATCTGATGCTGTCAGCAAAAAGTAGTGCTGAGGTTGTCTTGTGGGTTTCCGCCAAAATAAGTCAACATTCATAAATGTTAGCATTGTAATTTTAAGTAAGACAAAAATAATGATAACAATCATTACAAAAGCTCTATTAATACTAGGGGTGGGCATAGATTAATTTTTTTAATCTAGATTAATCTAGATTAAAATGGCTAATTTGAATTCTGCTGAAATTCTGCTACCCAAATAATGACTTAAAGTCTTTGAGAATGGATCATAAAGCTCATAAAGCTGTTCTATGATAATTTGTTGATGAAAATAAATTATGTTCAATTAGATGTACTTGTGTTTACTAACTAACTAACAATGAAATTATTTTTTCTCCCTATTAGATTGTGTTTTTTTAACGTCAACACCTACCCAGCCCATTACATGTTACACCGTACTTTTATTTTGACAGGTTGCCGTGAAGTTTCTGTGTCATACAGTATGATATGATGCTAGTTTTCTCAAATGAAACGGTAAAAGTGACACTCACAGCAGTTTGGGAGATTGAGTTTATCTGTTCATGTAAAATTAAAATGCCAAAAATTACCGGGAGCGTCACGTGTGTTTCAGTATGTGTGTAGTAAAAGCTCGTCTCCGCAATGCATACATACAGCTAGGCAAACGGAACATATCGGATTCATCTTAAAACGGTCTTTTTTGCATTTCAGTTTTCACATACACTAGTCCATATCGCGATTTGAATTAAGTGACTGACGAACATTCGATTTATGAATCCCAAAAACGACGAATTTACGTGGCATTTCGCTATAGTGGATTCGGTTTTTATGAATGGAGGGCGACGTGATCCCGTCTGTGTTTTGGCGGAGGAGACTTAAACGCGCGACCATATTCTACAGTCTTCGGTATACATCCGCGTTAAACTATCAAGGTGAAAGTCATCATATCTTGCGTAGTTTAGACCCAGCTCCCAACCCAAATTTGAGAATAGATTAACAGCGATATTTTTTTTATCGCGCGATAAGAGTTTCACGTTAACGCAGCACGTTAACGCCGATAACGGCCCACCACTAATTAATACATTTATTATAACATTCTCCTTTGCTTAGCAAGGTTGCATTTATTTGTAAATTAAAAAACAAAAAGGGGGTCTTAAAAATAGGCAAAGAATATTATTTTGCTAACTTAATATTTTAAGTTAAGTTGTGCTTTGTTGGTAGGCTATAATGTCTGCTAGAATGTTAAAAATGTTAAGTGTTAAAGGGGTCATCGGATGCGAAACTCACTTTTACATGTGATTTTCGGAAATGTTTGAGACTATGCAAGTACGGTGCAGATTTAGAGTCATGCATTTTTTTTAATGGTTTCTGTCACAGTCACTCATGTTTGGCCTGTGAGAACTTGCCATATGCTGCTGTCTGAACGCATACCAATGGCTTTATATAGACTCGCTCTCTGATGTGTCAGCACTGCTTAACTCTGTTTTGTTTGCTGGTTTGTCAGCTCTAATTAAAGTCGCTGAGTAGTTTTGACTTGTCATAATGGTTGTTTGAGCAAGCTCTGAAAACACTGGAAAAGCTCTGAAAAGTGTTACAAGTCCCTGCATCGGGATTAAAGTTAATTCCTAAATGTCACGCGCTCCATCTTATCCATCAGAAAAGACTTTCTTTGTTCAGTAGTTTTTCTTTTTGTCACTGTTAGATAAGCTTGGCTAATCAAGCCGTGGCGGTCCTCTCTGAAAGTCTGTCTGTGAGCTGTTTCCTGAATTCATTTTCCCCTGGTTTCTAATGGCATTGTAGATTAGATGAGAATTAGGGATGATTTTAGTGACACATTCATTTTACTTCTGGGAATGATTTAAGAAGATTTATATATCTCTAGAAGGAAGGAGAACATTCTTAATAAAACCACAGTGAACCTATTATGAAACATTACATTTGACATGTGCGTTTTTGTCTCTGAATATGAGTTCTTGCAGTACCTCATATTATTGTGTTATAAGTAGCCATAGGACTCCTCTTTCCAACTTTTTATTTGCCTTTTGTTTAGTCTTAAAATGTGTTCTGTAGGAATTTACAATATCAGTATTGACCAGTAGACACTTTGTAATGTTATCAGTGTTGGTCCAATTTGTAAACTGATTATATTTATGCAGATTATTTTAGGCATTGGGCTGGATGATAAAGCAATAATGATAATTATTGCGATATAATTTTCTTTTATAAAATTAGAACAAGAGTTTGATACAATGTTTATGAACGCAGCAACGCTATTCATTTGAACCACGTCACACAGAGGATTTATCCACTCAGTTCAAACGGCAGCGTGAGTTTACTGGAGCAGATGCGTTTACATGCTGATGAGTCTCGGTCACGCGACCACTAAACAGTGCTGTGAGATCAAGTGTGAATTCAGCAAAGAACATAAATGACTAGGCGATTCAAACTAGTTTAAAGCCAGATGAAACGGCGCTAACAAACATGAGAAACTTATGCAACGATACAGTCAGAAGACTTTTCTTAATCTACAAATCCCTGTGATTTACTATGGATTTACTGTAGTAACACTAACTGCACCATGCTTTTGTGGCAGAAATGTGGGATATTCATATAAAATTGTATTATATTATATATTTTAACATATTATATATGTTAATGTAGACATGCATTAAATGTATTTATGGAATATAAATACAGTATTTTTGTGATATAAAGATATAGAGTTTGTGCATATGTACTGTATAAACAGTTTCATACAAATACCTAAACCATAGTTACATTTTTACCGTGCTATTGAGGTGCTGTCTATGTGTGGTTATCATAATCTAAATGTATGCTACTATGGAAGACCAATGGTTAATTTTAATACAACTCAAAGAGTCAGAATAATTAATTTCATATGAAAATTAGGTTGTCACAATTTTTACAGACGTTACTGTTTTTGATAATGAACATAAATTTACATTTGCATCCTAACTCTAGCTACTGCTACTGTCAACTCAAGCTACTGTCAAATGTGGCAAAGAGGCAAAAAATTATAATATTAATTTAGCAGGCTGCACTGCAAGCTGCAAAGTCAAGCAACACAAACCTGATCATGAAAACCATATCACTCATTAGAACATGGAGAAACTAGTTTTTCTATTCATATATTTATTTTGTTAAGAAGAAAAATGACTGGAAAAGTGGAAAGAATTCAAAAACGTGATGTGTTTGCCATGTTCTGATCATAAAGAGTAGTTTAAAACCACAAATGTATCGTGATAATGATTGATATCGACTAATATGAAAATTGATCATTGTTTTGGCCATATCACCCTTTTTATGTGTCATGCACACAATGTGACCAGTAATGTCTGATTAATCAACAGTTGCATAGACTGACAATAATTGATAACCTGAAAAAAAAAAGTGTGGCTTAAAATGCTTTCTGTACAACTTGTGAGCAGCCCGCAAAACGCAGCACAAAGCAATAATTAAAATTTATGGGCTTACATCTCTCTCATTCAACATGAATCCAAATTTTCTGTGACTGCGATGTAACATTTGGCTGCTAACCAATTATTTCCTTTGTAAACAAAGCTTTGTACTAGTGAAGTAGTTGAGTACCCTGCATAGACAGGAATGCAACTGAAATGAAGATTTGTTGAATAAAGTCGTTGATTTTGTTTTCTTTGCGCACAAAGTATTCTCATAGCTTAATAAAATTATGGTAGAACCACTGATGTCTCATGGACTGTTACCTTTCTGGGCCTGGGAACATTTCAGTAGCATTGCTGTCTGTGCAAGGTCAGAAAGCTTTTGGATTTTATCGAAAATATCTTAATTTGTGTTCCCAGGATGAATGGTTATATAGGTTTGGAACGACACGAGGGTGAGTAATTAATGACAGAATTTTCATTTTTGAGTGAACTATCCCTTTAATATTCACATCAATACTAGGGATGCTCATTTCGGTTAACTTTCCTGACCGACAACCGCTGCTCGTTATCCGAACATTAACCGTTAACTGATAAAATTAGAATAATAAATTAGTTTAAAATAAAAATAGAATGCACGAGTATCTGTGCATGACATTAAAAATACAAGCAAATGTTTTATTTTAACGTGCAAACAGCAGCATACAGAGCAACAACAAAAACTGTATTGACATATACTTAAATTATCACGCATCAGCAGCGGTTCTGAGAACAGAGAAAATCTGAATGAAAAAAAAAGAATAATATAAATAGGCCTACATTAAATATGTATAAATTAAATAACTACCTAATTAAGATGACAAAACTAAAACACACTGAATCCTTTTATGCACTTTGAAGAACTGTACCGGTCTTATTCTTCTCGTCGGACATAAAAATATATAGCAGGCCAGCCAATACCTCAGTGTGCCTAGTTTTTAACATGTCCACATGCTGTACGGAAAGGCAGGACCGCTGCCTGTTAACTCTTAGATCCGCGAAAAAAACACCATCACAAAAACCCTTTCAATTTGCGGTTCGGGACTTCCATCCACTGTCATATGCGTGTGGAGAAGTGCGTGTTTTACAGCGTTCAGCAATAGCCAATCACAGACATGTATGTTGATTTGATTATCGCTGTGGCCAATCAGAGGAGGCTATGTTACAATCCACTCACCAACCAAAGTGCCGGTTTCAGTTTTGCTGATTTCTACACTTTCGCGAACTCTCTTATTAAAACAAAGAAAGTGTTGGCATTATATAAATATGAGATTAATTGTGCAGTGTAAAGGTTATTTTATTACTTTTTAATAACTTTATGAGATTGCGATGAACTACTCTAGGATGAGTGCTTTCCAGTGATTGTAAAGGGAGCGCCTATTGCGCACTTTCTAGATTATAATCCATTCAGAATTTGAATACATTCACTCACGGATTCACTCTCTGATAACCCAATAACGCCACTTGCCATTGTGTTGCATATACTACATCTGTTTACTAAGTAAAGGTGAAGTGAAATATGTCTGTACAGCCACACTGCACGTGTCGACACACACGCGTGAGTAAACAGATAACTTACAAATAGCATTATTTCTTTCACCATGCAGCAAACGTAAAAAAAAAAAAAAAAAAGAATAGAAAAAAAACCTTTTAAACCGTTTAACTGATAGTAATAATCGGTTAAAATTATTACTGTCGGTTAACGGTTAAACGGTCAATATGAGCATCCCTAATCAATACCCATTCATATATGCAAAAATGTGTTTTGTTATCATGGAAGGGTAATCGTCACACCGCCCAGCACAGCCTTAGTTTATACTCGACATTGTCTATAAATATTTTTGGCTTATAATGAAACACTTGATATTTTCCAACTAAGGCCTTTTTTTTTACATTTTGGTATCCACTTGGTTCCGCAGTACCAGAATATTGGTAGATTGTAAATAGTGGATTGTCTTGCACCTCTTTCTCACCATCTCTGTGTGTGCTGCCTTTTGCATAGAGAAACAGCATTAAGAAACAGAGCAACAGTACAGACATGCTAGAACACTTCCAGCTGTCGTTTGCAGCCTCTGTGCAGCGATGCTTTTTCACCATGACAAGAGTGGAAATTTTAGACGGTTCTTCTGTGCTTGTGGGGTTTTGTTTCAAGCATTTGATTTGTGTGGTGTCAGCCCCAGGCTTGGTAACATCCATTTGCTGCACTGAAGAGACCTCAAGAGAGACTGATGGGAAGACTTGATTCCAGATGCTCACCGAAGATCATCATCATCTATATCTATGAAACGGCTTCTTCCATCTTCTAGTCTCGCTCTCTCTCTGGCTTTGATACCCCCCCCCCCCCCCACACTGTAACGGTCTCTTTTCATGGAGTATGAATTATAAATCCTGATATGAACACGAAGCCTTTGATTAGTAAATAATGCCTTGCACTTATGCAAAGTTCAGATATGGATGAATAATCCTCCCCCTCTTCCTGTCTGCTCCTCAGAAGCTCTTTCCTGCTGCACTGCACTTTGTCCTTGCCCTCATATCACCCTTGCAGAGATGCTGTGATATGGCTTTTTGAAGCACTCTTCGCTCAAAGGCTTTTGATTTCAAGCATCAGCTGATAAATATTCCATGCAAGTTCCTTTCATAAGCAAACAAGGTGCAGAGAATGCGGCGCTTATCTCTTCGCCGACTGTCGGAAGACGTGCTCCCGCTCTCAGGACTGACACGAGGGTCAGAGGTCACGAGATGCACCTGTGCCTTTGTGTGTTTTCGGGCTTGTATCTCTGTAATCAGCAGAAGGCTGCCATGAGTAACACTCCGTTCGGGCTGGTGGGTTGCGAGTGGGCCTGCTCGGTGCCGTCACTGAAGCATTAGCCCATGTGAACTCGTCATCAGTGAATAATCGCACACATGCCCCCGTAGTCAGGCACGAGCCCACGGCCGTCTGACCGATCGTCTGTTTGTTTTGTTCGAATGATTCCTATCTTGGTTTTGAAGGGAGGCTGAGGCATCCTCCTGAGGCACAACTTTGAAATCCCATTCTCACTGCAGCTGTTTAATGTGTAAGATTGGAGGCTGTTTATGCATCAGGAGAAATGCAGCACGTCTAGCCTTGACTTAAAAAGGAACTTCTTTCTTTTTTTAATTTGCAGGGCTTGGGGGCTTTGGTGACTCTGATGGAACCAATCTGGATTGTCCTTACAGTCCAGTTCATACAGAGCTTGAATTTGCTGCAGGTTTTTCTGCAGATGTACGGGTTAGAATGAACCATTTTGAGTTTTATTGTTTATAAATGTTTCTTCAATTTTAGCCACTTTTATGCACCAGGGGTTGATTTTTATGAACATATTTTAAGTTATTTTTGTTACAGAAAGGTCACATTAGCCTTGGAAACATTTATACATAATCTGTTAGAGTTCCACCTTTAATACATGTTTTAGATGCATTTAGAAAGTAGGTAATTTTCATTTTAGAAAATCAAGTGTGAAAAATGGGGCTAGGTAAAAAATATTGATTTCTTGATTTTTAATCTAGTCTCTCCTGTTTTCAGTTAATGAATAGAACATTGTAGCGCACCTCCCATCCAATAAATTGCAATACGCTTTGTGCTATGATGTTTTTGATTTGAAACAAAGTCTCAGATTTCAAATTCTGTCCGTTTTTTTTTTTTTTTTTTTTTGATTCAAACACGGGACGCCCGGAGCACAACGGCGCTGTATGTCGGCGTGCTGCCCACAAGGCTATCGGCGCCGACAAATTCTGTCTGTTTTTGTACAGTATTTAAACAATAAATGTTGTTTTGCTGCTGTTTAATGTGTCTCCTCTGCTTTAAAGGGATGGTTCACCCAAAAATGAAAATTTTATGTTTATCAGCTTACCCCCAGGGCATCCAAGATGTAGGTGACTTTGTTTCTTCAGTAGAACACAAACAAAGAGTTTTAACTCAAACCATTGCAGTCTGGCGGTCATATATTGGCAGTCAATGGTCACCAAATTTTAAAAGTATAAAAAACATACACAGACAAAACCAAATTAAACCCTGCGGCTTGTGACAATACATTGAGGTCTTAAAAAAAAAAGAAGACTACAACTTCCCAAAATTCTTATCCTATTCCATGTAATTGCTCGATTAGTGTTTCAACCGCGGAAAGACGTCAATATACACCAGTCAAAAGTTTTTGAACAGTAAGATTTTTAATGTTTTTTTTAAATAAGTCTCTTCTGCTCACAGAGTCTGCTTTTGATCCATCTATTTAAACAAAAGCAGTAAAATTTTTACTATTTAAAATAACTGTTTTCTATTGTAATATTTTTTTTTCTGTGATTTCAAAGGAATAACATTTTTTTTAGAATCATTACTCCAGTCACATGATCCTTCAGGAATCAAGAGATTTGCTGCTCCAAAAACATTTATTATTATTATTATTATTATTGTTGTTGTTGTTAAAAACAGCAGAGTACATTTTTTTCCAGGTTTCTTTAAATAAAAAGTTCAGAAGAACAGCATTTATCTGAAATAGAAATCTTTTGTAACATTATAAATGCCATTATTGTCACTTTTGATCAATTTAAAGCATCCTTGCTAAATAAAAGTATTAATTTCTTTAACCCCCCTCCTTTGATCACAGGAATAAATTACATTTTAAAATATATTCAAATAGAAAGTTATTTTAAATAGTAAAAATATTTCACAATAGTACTGTTTTTGCTGTATTTTGAATCAAATAAATGCAAACAGAGCAGAAGAGACTTTTTAAAAAAATATTAAAAACGTTTTTGACTGGTAGTGTAACAGCTTGTAAACATAACATCACATTTACCTCAGAAAAAACATATTCGGTGACCATAAACTTGTTAGTCAGCTAGAAAAAGTCTAGAGAGAAGGATTTTGCTAAATATATGCTCCATATTATTAAAAAAAAAATTCAACGAGTGTAATTTAGGTGTTTGTATGCAAATCAGTTAACTTTACCCTCAATATTATAGTAATGTAGTACCAACTGGCATTGGTTGAGAATTTTTTTTTTTTCCTTGAGAAAATTTGGCTTGTAAATCGTGAAATTTATGTCAAAACCCAGCCCTAGTAAAAAGTGTGCTTTCAGAAAGTTTATTCTCTAAAAGTCCTCAGGGCCAGAAGAGCCCATGGGTAAAGCAACACCCATGACAAGCTTATAAAAAATAGTTGATTTGTGAAAAGCTGTCAATGATTCACGTTTGCTCTTGGTGTGAATATCCTTTAAGCTTCCTCAGAGCCATGTCTGCACTTGAGCACTCACTCCAAGAGAGCTTCCTTCAAGGCAGTTATTTGGATGGACTTGGAGAACGCCTCAGGTCTTCAGTTCACAGTGCTGCTGCTGAAAAGGTCTGTTGTAATATGTGCATTGGAGAGCTTCTGCTTTGAATTGATTTGTACTTCAGCTGAACTCGGTTGTGTGGCATTAGTGCAAAGATGTCAAGAAATGAAAGGGAAAATACATTTCCATTGCTTACTATTCCACTCTTTTTCTCACTTGAAGCTTCCTAATTTACAACGCCTAACTCTCACAGGGCTCTGAGATTAGATGATGAGAGGAAAGAGAGATCACCGTTATGAGAAACTAAGTTACAGCGTCTACCATAAAGCCTTGCAGAAAGAGAGCGATGGATGAATGAGAGAGAGAGGGGGAGGTTATGAGAGAGAGAGAGCTGCTGGAAATCATGAGATATCTTTAGGTAGAGACACTCGGCAGGGAAGCATTTATGAAGCAGCTGCTAAGGTGTCTCAGGCCTTTCAGAGTGAGGATCTTCCATCACTGTTCATATGGAGAGATGGAAAGAGCGTGAGTAAGACCAAGGTCCAAAATTAACACTTGGCAAGTGCCAAATGTGAGCATGAATTTATTTAATTGAGTTGTCTGGTAATGCTATTGGAAACTGCAACATTACATGGTTTAAGAGTGACAGACTCGACCCATTCTGATATAAGCGACAATTCAGATCAAACTGTCTAATTATAGAGCTCAACAGTAAAGATGGCCCGCTGGCCTGAGGCCAGTGTAATAACATTTCAGGCCAGTTAGCAGAACAGTACTTGCTCTTTCAACCCAGTGCTGCACTGACATTGAAAAGGTAACATTTATTGATCTTGTACATGCCGTTTTATGCTTTGCGAATTTAAAAAATAAACCGTTTCATGCCTGGTAAGAACATTTCATAGCCAGTTACAAGTAGTGTGCGGTTGTGTTATGAAATGAGGAGGCAAAGTCTTCAAGTTTTTTTTTTTTAATGAAATGTAAATTCATGTCCCAGTCACACTTTCTTGATTAAATAAACATTACCTACGCTATCAACAATTCAAAAACAATTATATTTTATATTTTTACATTAACAATGTAATCAATATATATATATACATATATAAAATGTACTTATACAATATATATTATATATATAAGCCAAGTATGAATCTCATCAAGTTAGTTTTTTTAAGCCTTTTACAATTATTCCAAAATAACATCTCATATATTTTTTTAATAGTTAACTTTAATAGTTAGCTATTTTTTTTAATAGTTAACTTTTAACTGTTTTTGAATTTTTTAGATCATCAGTCAAAGCTCTGTAAATATTGGTCACAGATTTACTTTAAAGGGTTACTCCACCCCAAAATGAAAATGTTGTCATTAATCACTTACCCCATGTCGTTCCAAACCCATAAAAGCTTTGTTTATCTTCGGAACACAATTTAAGACATTTTGGATGAAAACCAGGAGGCTTGTCACTGTCCCATTGACTCCCAGGTACTGGGGAGTACTCAATAAAAAGATGATTGGGACTCATTTATGAAATGCATGTACGACAAAAAATCGGGCGTGCGGTCATTTCCACGCAAAACTTTTTTCAATATGGAATATAAAAAATTTCTCCTAAAGAATGAACTGATTAACAAGAAAAAAAAGAGCCCCATTATGTTTTCATGCCATTTTAAAACTTATTTTGATGTAACAAATTAGTTATCTACATGTGTAAGTTGTTTACTTTTTAAAATTAGTTACACATTAACGCCATTATATTGTTAACTCAGACTGATTCGCAAATGCAGAATGCGCATAAACACAAGAGGTGAGATTTATTGCTTGAACCAATCACAGCCAAACATAACCAGTCATATCCAATTATATTGCGATAGAGGCATTGCCTCATCCCACGTGAATTTCTGCTCATTCATTGTCAATTACCCCCCACCAAACTCTCCGCACGGTTTAGAGGGTCTGTTAAAACCATAGACTGTTAGGGCTGTCGCGATAACCGCAATATCGCAATACCGCGCTATTGACAAGCATAACCGCAGAGGAATGCAGCAACCGCAATTTTTGCGTGTTTTCTTTTTAAGGTTTTGCCCTTCTCACTTTACTCTTAATGCATGTGTACTGAATATTAAATTAGTAATAAGTTAGTAACGGTAACATAATGTGTATCATGCTGATTTGTACAGAGGCTCAGTAGATGCTGGTCAGCTGAGCCTTTAAAAGTGGCGATTAAAGTTCATATTATTTCAACAGCGTGTTTCATTACGTCTCTCTTTGAATAAATAAGCGTTTTTGAACGTGTAGTTGAATGAACGGTTTAAAGACTCACTCAAAAACAGCCCCTTGCCTCCATCTTGTGGCGTAACAATGAAACTGCACTGACTGACAGCTCGTCTAGAACACGCAGGTGAAATATTAACAGAAAAACTCTCTTGTACAGTCAGATTCGAGGATTCGCGCTAACTGTTATATATATGTGAAGAGTTCAGATGCAAAAGCATAGTACATCTGACATTTTTCTTTATAATTTGCATTTCTTTCTGGCTACTATGTATAGGTTTCTCTGTAAGTACTGTTTACTTCATTTTATGTTTCAACGTGATTTTGTTTCGGTTTACATATATATATATATATATATATACACACATATACATATATATGGCCGTAATACCGCATATCGTGCTACTGAGCCACTCGAAATTACCGCAAGGGAAATTCTTTAACCGCGACAGCCCTATAGACTGTAATATGGACTTAGTGTCTGTAACTTCACCCATAGGTTTCTGAAGAGCGTTTTTGAAGCCCATAGTGGGCGGGAGTAGGCCGTTGCCATCTTGGAATCGGGCCACTCCCGGATAATCGAAAATGGGCAAAGAGGCAGACGAAGAGGTGCAAAATTAGCTGTATAGACCAAAATCACTTTTTATACCAGGCTGTAAACATGTTCATTTCTGGTGAAAAGTTGGGCATTTTAACATGGAGTTTATGGGATTTTTGGAGCCTTTTGGAGCCAGTCTCTAGTGGCCAGTCAATGAATTGCATTGTAACTTTACCTGCTGGAATCGCTGTTGGACAGGGTTTCTTTAGAAAAACGAGTGGTTTATACACTTTTTAATGTTGTGTTTTGTAATAATGTTTTGTTATTGCTATTGTTGGCATTGTTTTATTTTTGTACTACGAAGTTTTGAGGAGACACTGCTTCTCTTGCCTCCTCATAAGAAATGCCCCAGGAAGTTACCCACCTTAGCATGTGAGGCAAAAAGTTTATTTTGGACCCTGAGTAGGACTATGAGATGAGACTGAGAATCCCAGGAGGCTGTGTAGAGATATTGGGAGAATGTATGCAAAGCCTCTTCAAGAGCCATAGGAATTTTACAGATGAGCACCATATCCCTGAGAGACTATGACAGGCCCCACACATCTCCCCTACTGCGACACTCAAACTCCCAGCTTCTCTTTGTTCCCATAATCCACTGTGACGTGGAGGGTCGCATTTCCACTGCAAAGGGTCGGACTGGAGGAGGGGCTGCAGGATCACATGGACCATTTATAGGGCCACAAAAAAGTGCTGGGGCCCTGGATATGTGTCCACAGGGTCAAACAAAGAGGTCTTTCTCCTTTTTGAGACACTTGATGTTGCTTTTGTTGCTGTTGTTTTGGCTCTCTCTCAGTGTTGTCCGTGGTATACATGGGTCAAGATGAAATAAAGCAATTCAGCACAATCTTCAAGGAGGGGTTGCTTCCGACTGCTTTCAGCAGGGTTTGTTCGGTTTTTCTATTTGAACACAAGCCTGAGCGCTTCCAGAATCTTGTGAATCTGATATTAAGATGTTCTTGTCCAATCCATCCTCACAGGCACTGAATCTGCCAGCCCGCAGTAAGTTAAGAATGGGGTGCTTTCAAGTGCACATCTGATAACTGGCCATATTTTATCCGCCGCTCCTCTGTCGGCTTCTTTCTGCCGCTTTCCCACCTTCCCCGCTTTCATTCTTTCTATCATACGAAGCTGAAACCTCCATTACTCTCGAACGCTGAGCTGGGGAGATGAAGTGTGAGATGATTTCCTGTGAATGTGGCCATGTGCTGACTCTCGTTACTCTCGCTCTTAATGGATTCCACACTTCTGCACATTGTGAACGTACTCGACAAGGACTCCTGGATGTGTCCTTGTTCTCAAGAACATCATAGTTGCTTTTGTAGAGTAGACATGTGTGGGCGTTGTTTTGATATTCTGTGTATTTCTCCCTCTCTATGTCTGCCAAGGGTGTGAGAGCCATTGATTGAGTCTGTAATGCTATGTTTGGGAAATTACCCACACATTGCAGCATAAAGTGTGTTAGTGTTAGTTTATTCTGTCTGTACAAAAGGAAAATTGAAACAGCTTTACTGTTGTGTATTGTTGAGAGTGAACTCTTCAACCTCAAATTCTTTTTTCCCCCGCCCCCACCATCTCAACTCTTCTTTAAAATCTCCTCCTCTCCCCTTAGCCTTTGAAACTCCACTCTCTTCTTTAGAGATTTGTTTCAGACTAATTCGATTAGCTTTTTAATTGCCTCTATTCATAAGAGTGTGTGTGGAGACGTGTGATTGAAGCTGGGTTTAGAAGGACCACAGTTCATACACACATTTCAGTGTGAGAAGTGTCCTGAAGGATCTGCCACGTTAACAAGAGAAGTGCATCTCTCTCTCTTTCTCTCCCTCTATCTTACGCTCTCTCTCTTTCTCTCAGACATATGGCATGTGCTCTGAACATTAACTAACCCTCTGGGGCTTTTAGCTAAAGTACATCCTTATTTGGTGTATAGAGAACATTAGATGCAAACATGAATGGTATTTATTTATGTATGTAGACAGTGGGGACTGTGTGAGAGTTGTGTATGGAATAGTTCAACCCAAAAATGTGGGTTGAATGTGTCACTCACTTACACTGTTTGGGTTTCCGCTCGCAGCCGTCTTTCCATATAAATGCAGGGCTAATTCGTTGTTTTGTCCGCTGCGAGCGGAAACCCAAACAGTGTAAGTGAGTTGTTCAAAACCTTTCTTTTTAGTAAACTCTGTGTACACAATGTTCTCAATGCTCGAGTTCATGTGTAGAGACCCAGGCGATACTTCGAGCAAAGTTTCATGGTGTGTCGAGCCTTCTTAGTGTTGTAAAAATATCGATTTTGATGCGCTCAAAGTTATGCCCCTAGTATTCCCATTCACCGGCCACTGACCACAAAACAAAATCACGGTCAATCTCAAAAACGGCTCGTTTGTCGTAATTATGCTTTTAGATATAAGTTTGTCTCGTTTACAGTAAAAAAAAAACAGCCCAGGTTGCATTTTGGCAATAGTTATCCTTAAAAAATGACAATTTGAAAACCAAGACTTTGTTTCATACAAGAAGTAACCTGCTCTGTCTGTTGCCGTGTTGTCAGTGTCCTCTTTGCTCCACAATGTATTTTTCACTGTGTGAGAACGTGTGGCTTGTCGGATGTATCACCAGTAACTAAAGCAATTTTTCAGACTGGTTTTATGAACTCATCACTGTAAAGATCAAGCTCAGAAGAATGATCAGTTCACTTATTGAACACTGCGTCCTATTTAAATGGTTATTCCACCCCAAAATGAAAATTTTGTCATTAATCACTTACCCCAATGTCGTTCCAAACCCTTAAAGCTTTGTTAATCTTCAGAACACAATTTAAGATATTTTGGATGAAAACCTAGAGCTTTGTGACTGTTCCATTGACTGCCAAGTAAATAATGCAGTTGACAGAGAACAGCGTACGCTGTTTGCATCCAGCGGATACTCTCCAAAATGGCGCTATGGTGATGTGGAGGAGACGAATTGTTGAATAGTCATTATTTTTGTTTTCTACAAAAAGTATTCTCATAGCTTCGTAAAATTATGTTTGAACCACTGATGGCAGATAGGGCTGCAACTAACGATTATTTTGATAATCAATTAGTTGGCCAATTATTTTTTCGATTAATCGATTAGTTGGCTTAATTCCAATTTTGATTTTTTTTTTGTCAAAATCACACTATTCCACATTCTGAATCCTATGAGAACACGGTGCTTTACAATTTATTAGACCACCTGTCATAATAAAGAGAAAAGACAAATATCTGAAGAAAAACACATTATAACAAGCATAAAATAGTGTTTCTGCTATTTATTCTGCCGTGGTGGTGTTTAGTGTCCCGCTAACAGCAGCAGCTTCAGCGAGCGCAAGTGCCTTCAGCAGAGTTCCGCGTTCAGATGCACGCAGTAAGCTTAAGCTGGCCGCAAAGTCCCAGCTAAAGCAATTACCATGAATTTGCCAGGGAAAAGGTAAGGAGGTATTCAAATTTTTTATTAATAAACTAGTATTTTCTGAGTCAGTGTCACAAAGATGAAGTTGACGATCCTGACTCGCCATCTGCTCACTGGACGCGCTTTTAATACCTAAATGCATCTTTATGAATTAGGCCTAGCTAATAAAATTGTTTTTGTTTTCGATTTGAATTATTTCGTTTTATAGTAGTGAAGTAATAATTTAAAGTCAATTTATTACTCTTACCTTTATGAGCAAAAATGAAGTTTCACATAGCGCTGACACCTTCATGTCCTGCAAAGCTTTCACTCTCCACACAAACGATTGGAAATGCTCCTAGCACACATTTATCTTGTTTAAACGAATAAACTAATATTGTGATATGCTTTAAGTTTTTTATATCTAGACATTTTAATTTAAATCGTGATGACCTGAGAAGGCTAAATTGATCTGTCTGCCGCTGGCCGCTGGTCGTTACTTTTAAAAAACAAAAACTTGAATTTCACAAAAAAAAAACGTGTTCCAAATCTATTTCTAAATTAACTTTATAAACTAAAGAAACGAAAATAAATGTCATTACTTTGCTATTAAAAACAGCAGCTATGCAATGGGGACGAGAAAGAGAAAAAAAGCCAGGTTTCAGTCGGACTCGGGCCAGTAATTCTGATGAGCTGTCGAGGTTGTTAGGAATTTTTTTGGAACGAATGTTTGTTTAATAGCCTATGTAACACTTATTTAGGCTACTTTCTTACTTAAATGTACTATTTCTTTGATTTATTTTAGCGTTTTGTAGGCTGCTTGTTCACCGACGGAATTGCTAAAATATACACGCACGTTTGTTAATAATGTTTGAGCCTCATTTATATAAAACACTGCGCCACCGCGGTGGTAAAAATCTGCCCTACAGTTCCTACCCTCCATAAATAGGTATGTGCACTACATGTTGTATTTAAAATCTAAATTTAACATTCAACGACAGATGTTTCAGCACAATGAATGTTTTTGCGCTGAGTAGTAATTGTCTCCCTGTCTGTGTTCCAGTCTGACACGCTCATTCAGTAAAGATTTAAACTTAACACAGACTGTCAGGACGGACTTTATGCATAAATGGAAATGCTTGTGTGAATGTGTGACATTTACAGATAAGGATATGACTGCAAACTGAAAGTTTTCATGCTGAGGATGCAAACGGATCTGTCAAAGCGCCTCACAGGGCAAGCCATTACGCTATAGCTTAAAGTTTGAAATAACGAATTCTCATGTTTTGGGCAGCTTGGATCACGTAACTCTCCTGGAGCATCTCATTCTGTTTCCTCTACTATTTTTAGATGCATTTTGTCTATAGAAATGCGTCATTCAGTGCTGTAATTTGACCTGATTCTCTGAAGTGTTATAAGTGCACTGTGGGCGGACCCGATTAATCGATAATGAGAATCGTTGTCGACGAATTTCATTATCGATAATAATCGATTTTATCGATTAGTTGTTGCAGCCCTAATGGCAGATGGACTATTTTGACGATCTCTTTCATATTTTTCTGGGCCTTGACTGTGTTATTTACTTGGCAGTCAATGGGACAGTCACAAAGCTCCCAGTTTTCATTTGAAATATCTTAAATTGTCTTCCGAAGACGAATGAAGCTTTTACGGGTTTGGAACGACGTGGGAGCAAGTGATTAATGACAAAATTTTAATTTTGGGGTGGAGTAACCCTTTAAGCGATTACTATCAGTAGCTTGGGAAAAAGTGAACCAGCGTGATGAGCTTTGCTAAAGTTCTCATTGGTACTTGATGGCCACTGGGGTAATTTGAAAAGACTGTTTAATGTCACGCTTCTATTGTCTGCAGCCCTTCTTCTTTTCTAGTCCATGAGAGTATGACCTGAAGGAATTAGTAAATTGCTGGAATTTCATCTTTGAGCTTCTCTGATTTGGGTGAGAAGCAGGCATGAAAGATGAGGCTTTTAATAGTAACTGCCGACAATGCCCCGCAGACAGCCACACGTAAATGAGGTGTTAACTAGCACTGACATGCTGAGATTTTGCTGCTGTGACTCCCAGACAGGCATCCTGAAGATCAGCCTCCGTGACTTTTTATTAAGTACGTGCGGTGAAAAGCATTAAATAAATTTTACAGAAAGGATTCATGAAAATGTGTGTTGTTTAAGCTGCATTTTAAAGCCCTTCTTGGCTGAATCATCATAAATTATGTACACCTATCTGAACATTCCTGGTATACCTATTCTATTTATACGGCATAACATTGTTACATTGTGACGAATGGGAGCCTCGTCAATGAGGCTTGTATACCGACGGAACGTTATAAACTAGCAAATATCTGATTTAAGTGCTTCGTCAATATTCCCATTTTATAAAAAAAGATCAATATGCTCTTTACGGTGTGATTTACTGCAGTTTTTAATTTAACAAGCCTCTCCTCGGGTGCTGGAAGACTGTTATGGTGAAGATTAATTGTGGGGTGAAGAGTTGCAGTCACTCTCCACACACTGTGGCTGATGGATCGTCACTACATTAACGACCGGGCTGTCGACAAGCCTGTAAATTCATCATGAATGCAATTACTAATATGTATTTGTTTCTTCTCCATCATTTATAGTCTATTTAAAGCCTGTAAGTCAGTGTTCCTTGACGTGAAAGTGTACTTAACGCCTAGGCCAAATGTGCTGTGCCAGTTTCATTTGCACTCAAAACAGATTTCATTTATGGATAACTGCCTAATTAGCTTGGAGTTGATCTCGTCGTAACGTCCTACAACAATGCTGCCTTTGCCATTCGTTCGACCAAACATTCAAACACCTCAAAGCGCCTCCAACACCATCAGATGATATTTGATCGTATGTTTAATCTGTGGTTTGAATAACTTGTCCTCCTGTGAAAGCTGTTTGCAATCAGATGTTTACCAGGAATGGGATATGCCTTCCACGACGCAAACGGGCAACCAATAAACAGGCTTAGCTGGTGTTAATAGATGATATCTGAAATTGGGCCACCACCTCAGAAGAGATAAGGACACAGTGATGACTTAGTCCTCAGGTTGTAGAAAATGTATTTAGTGAACTCTGCCATGGATCAGGTTATACGTTTCTTGAATACAAGGAAAAATTCTGTAACAGCTTTTTAAAATTTCAGTGTGATTTTTATGTTCACACAGCTCAGCTGGACCAATACCTTACTGTTTCTGTTTCCTCTGTTTCAGGTATGACAGACTATTTCATGAAACAGATCTCTAAATGAACTGGAGCAGAGGATCCAAACTGTGGCATAAAGCGCAATGACGGCACAGTCACACGTTCACTGGTGATTGGAGCTGGGTAAGAAACAAGAACCAATACTGTTATTTAGAAACCTGAAGTTAGCAACCGATTAAATTTAATGTGTCCTGAATAAAGGTATTAATTAAAAAAAAAAAAGACTTTTGATGACGTCTTTTGTTTTAATGTAAAAATCCCTATGGAAGCCTTTTCCACTACTAAATAAAAAATAAAAAAGGTAATTGCAACTTTTTATCTCACATTTCTCAGAAAGTGACAACAAACTTGCAATTCTGACTTCTTTCTGACTTCTTTTTGAGAATATATAAGTCGTTCTGCCCCCTCAAAATGGGACTAATAAACTCGCAGTTCAGAGGGGGAAAAAAAATCACAATTGTGAGATAGAAACTCGCAATTCCTAGAAAAATTTGTTAGTTTATATATCGCAGTTCAGACTTTATAACTCCTATTTGGGAGTAAATCATGCATTTCTGAGGGAAAAAGGCAGATTTGACAGTTTATATTTTGCAATTCTGACTGTATAGCTCGCCTTTGGGAGTAAATCATGCATTTCTGAGAAAAAAAGGCAGATTTGAGTTTATAGCTCACAATTTTGACTTTAGAACTTGCAGTTGTGAGTTAATATCTTAATTCAGATTTTATTTCTCAGAGTTGCGACTATTTCTCGATATTGTGAGTTTATGTCTCGTAATTCTGACTATAACTCACAATTGCGAGTTTATATCACGCAATTTTGAGGGAAGAAAGGCAGATTTGACCGTTTATATTTTTTCAATTTTTTCTTTATAACTCACATTTGCAAGTTTATATCACACAATTTTGAGAAAAAAAGGCAGAGTTGTTAGTTTATATATCGCAATTCTGACTTTATAACTCGCATTTGGGAGTAAATCACACAATTCTGAGAAAAAAAAGGCAGATTTGAGTTTATAGCTCGCAATTCTGACTTTATAAGCAAATGGGAGTTTATTACGCAATTTTGACGAAAAAATGCAGATTTGACAGTTCATATTTCGCATTCTGACTTTATAACTCACAATTGCAAGTTTATATCACGCAATTCTGACAAATAAAGGCATAGTTGTTTGTTTTTATAAATCACAATTCTGACTTTATAACTGCCTTTTCGGAGTAAATCACGCATTTCTGAGAAAAAAGGCAGAGTTGTTCGTTTATAGCTCGCAATTCTGACTTTATAAGCAATTGGGAGTTTGTCACGCAATATTGAGGAAAAAACAGCAGATTTGACAGTTTATATTTCGAAATCCTGACTTTATAACTCACAATTGCAAGTTTATATCGTTTATATCACGCAATTCTGAGAAAGAAAGGCAGAGTTGTTAGTTTATATATCGCAATTCTGACTTTATAACTCACAGTTGTGAGTTTATATCTCAATTCCGATTTTATTTCTCAGAATTGCGACTATTTCTCGAAATTGTGAGTTTATGTCTCGTAATTCTGACTATAACTCACAATTGCGAGTTTATATCACGCAATTCTGAGGAAAAAAGGCAGAATTGTTTGTTCATTTCTTAATTCTGATTTTATTTCTCTAAATTGCGACTATTTCTCGAAATTGTGAGTTTATGTCTCGTAATTCTGAATATAACTCACATTTGCAAGTTTATATCACGCAATTCTGACTTTATAACTGCCTTTTCGGAGTAAATCATGCATTTCTGAGAAAAAAGGCAGAGTTGTTTGTTTATAGCTCGCAATTCTGACTTTATAAGCAATTGGGAGTTTGTCACGCAATATTGAGGAAAAAACGGCAGATTTGACAGTTTATATTCTCACAATTGCGAGTTTATATTAGGGCTGCAACTAACGACTATTTTAATAGTCGACTAGTCACCGACTATTGAAACGATTAGTCGACTAATCGGATAATTATTCAATTTTTCTCAAATTTAGCATGAGATTGCTTTAATTATGTGGAAAATTATAGTAAACACAAGAAAGAAGGGGGTACTTCAATAAAAAAATGCATATTTTGCTGCTGATAGGCCAATTCATACTAAAAGTAAATAAAAATGCCCTGTCTAAAACCAATTAGGCACAGTGCTCGGTCAGTACAGACATAAATGCATAAATTATGAAACTCTATAATTTTTTTAATGGACAGGCACATTTGTTTTATAAGAAAAAAATAAATTAAAATCAAGTTAACATTTTCTTCCTGTAAACCATCAGCAGCAATAAAACAGTAAACAAAACTGTATATCCAAAACAAAACGTATAGGCTTCCATGTTATTTAAATCTTACCGAGGCCAGCCAAACTCCCTTTCATTCAACTGTCCGACGTGCTTTCGCTTTAAATGTTCGTGCATCACAGAGGTGCTGCCGTGATGCGCAAGGACTGCTTTACAAACCATGCAGGTAATATTTTAATTCGCCGTAGCAGGCTAAAATGCTCCCAAACTTTACTCCTGTTTCATACATACTATCAGTCTGCAGTGCGTCTACAGTCCGTGTGCGTTACGTATGCGGTGCAGAAGAAGCACAGACTCGTTTTGCTTTCACACAGAACGCGTTTGCAGTCCGTACATTGTGAACGTTCTAATCCGTTAACATGGGTGTGGAAAAAAAAAAGCACTGCAGACGGAGTATGTGTGAAACGGGCGTGTTTTGGTACGCGCAGCTGCTGCGTTGGACGCCGCCATTTCTGTATGTTATCGCTCAGCATAGAAGCTGCGTATGTGCGACTCTCGGCAGAAAGATGCCTCACTCGGTTGTCTGGCGACAACATCGACAATGAAATTCATTGTCGACTATTTCTATTATCGATTTTTGTCGACAACGTCGACGAATCGTTGCAGCCCTAGTTTATATTACTCAATTCTGAGGAAAAAAGGCAGAATTGTTTGTATATATATCGCAATTCTGACTATATAACTCATAATGTGGAGTATATCATGCAATTCTGAGAAAAAAGGCAGATTTTAGAGTTTATATCTCGCAATTCTGACTTTAGAACTGGCAATTGCCAGATTATGTCACACAATTCTGACTTTTAGAATTGCGACTATATGAGTTTTGTCTTACAATTCTGAATGTATATCTTGCAATTGCAAGTTTATTCCAAGCAATTCTGAGAAAAAGAAGGCAGAATTGTGAGATGAAAAAGTCACAATAACCTTCAACCTTTTTATTTTATATTCAGTGGCAGAAACGGGCTTCCATAAATCCCTGATACTAACTTACTGATGGAGCTTAATTTACATACTACAGATGATAACAGATCTAAACTACAAAACTAGGCAAAAGTACTTGTGTAAATGAAGTAAAGGTGGATTTAGCAATGAGTCAGTGGAGAAAAAGACGTTTTTACATCCTCATTAGTCAGGCAGTACAACGGTTAGACTGTTAGGTGTGTGTAAATGGGACAGTGTGGTCTGATTTAAGTTTAAGCCTCATATCATGTCAAATCATCCATGCAAGACTCTTACGAATGTCGTTCTGTATTGTTTTACACGCTCCATCTGACTTCAGCTTGATCTGATGATCAGCCTCTTTCCCATAAAGCCCGATCACACTGACAGAGATTAAATCACTGGAGGTCGCAGTCTCTGTGCTGATGCATGCAAGCTGGCAGTATCAAGCCTATATCCAGTCCTCTTTCCCATTGGTAGTTGCTACATCGTGTTGTATCGCATCTGCTAAGAGTGGCTGCAGTATGTTTGCTAGTGCTGTTTATGTGTGTGTAGGGGTGGGGGTGGGGGGGTCATAATGGCCCTGTCAGATGGTTTGCTTCTCCTGTCTTCATTTTACGAGAAGTGTTTAATCCCCCCGTTGGCCGTAAGATCGTAAGCTTTTTGGTAATATAACAGCTCTAATCCCCTGACTGCTGATGAATTGGATGAGGGGCATTACCTTCAAAGCAATTTTTCTGTTCACCCGCTGCAAGAAGAGATATGCCTATAAACACTGGTTTATCACTAGTTGAACTAGTTGAAATAGACCAGTGACCAGTAAATTTGAGTTCGGTTTTGTTTTATTTACTTTAGTTATACAGATTTTTTAATCATAATATGCTGTAATGCAAGAATATGTAAAATATGCAATAGAAAATGCATTTCATTCAATTAAACTATCTGCAATCATCTTCAACTATATATATAGGGCCCTATGAAATCCGTTTTATCCCCCAAGTTCAGTTTTTTTTTTCATTACAATTTTTCTAGACTGTGTTTTTATGGTTAAATAAAAAATATTAATCAAAAAGAATGTGTAATTAATATAAATAATGAAACGTACACAATTTACCAGAAATGTATTCAAAGTTTAACAAATATATACATATACAGTGCCGTTCAAAAGTTTGGGATCAGTAAGATTTTTATTGTTTAAGAAGTTTCTTATGCTTATCAAGGCTGCATTTATTTGATAAAATACACAAAAAGGGGAAATATTATTGCAATTTTAAATAACAGTTTTCAGCATCATTACTATAGTCTTAAGTGTCACATGATCCTTCAGAAATCATTCTAATATGCTGATTTATAATCAGTGTTCGAAACTTGTGCTGCTTAATTTTTTGTGTGGACCTTTCAGGATTCTTTGATAAATAAATAAAAAGTTAAAAATAAGTGTTTATTCAAAATATAATTTTTATGTTACAATATACACTACTATTCAAAAGTTTAGGGTCAGTATTTTTTTTCGTTTTTTTTTATAAATTAATACTTTTATTCAGCAAGGATGTGTTAAATGGATAAAAAGTGATAGACTTATACTGTTAGAAAATATTTATTTTGAATAAATGCTGTTCTTTTGAACTTTTTATTGATCAAGGAATAAAAAAAGTATCACAGGTTCCAAAAAAATATTAAGCAGCACAAGTTTCAACACTGATAATAAGTCAGCATATTATTAGAATGGTTTCTGAAGGATCATGTGACATTGAAGACCAAGTAATGGCTGATGAAAATTCAGTGCTGCGTCACAAAAATAAATTATAATTTAAAGTATATTTAAAATAAAAATAATGTCAGAAATTGCAATAATATTTTACACTATTACTGTTTTTTTCTGTATTTCTGATCAAATAAATACAGCCTTGATGAGCATAAGACACTCCATTTTTAAAATGATCCCAAACTTTTGAACAGCAGTGTATATTTTTAAGGCCCTATATGAAATATGTTTTATTGGAATGTGTGTAGTAAATGAAACCGCATGTCTGAGCCTTCAGAATTCATATTTAAATAGTATTTATGTGGCTTAATATTCACAAACACTAGTCTATATCGTCTTTTGATGTAAGTGTACTGACCTACTTTTGATTTATTCATTCAAAATTTGCCAAATTCTGTGACATTCCGCTTTATACAGTAAATTACGTGACTAGATTTTCATTTGCGTTTTCCATATCACGGAAATCATAGGGCCCTATATAGTTAACTAAGAGTAAACAGCTTTCTTAATGAAATCTCTTTTATCGGTCAGGTATCTTCATGGATTGTACACCACTCTATCCAGCTGTCTTTAGTGCTACTTCTGAATATGCTGTGGTTAATTGCATTCATGTAGAAGCCAAAGTTGTTTTTCCTAAGGCCTTCATGGTGCTGTTGATGGAACAGGTGTGTTGATTAGATCATGAATCACAGCCAGAAGCAGATCTTTGCAACATCTGCTCTTTGATCATCTTGCTTTTCCAGCTATAAACTGGATTTGCATCTTAGCAGGAGAGTAAATAGCACTGTACCTCAGTCTGATATCAGATCAAACCTGCAAAGTGGTTCAGTTCTAGTGTGTCTGGTTGGCTGGGCTTGAGCCTTACTCTCCTGATGTTAAACCAAAATGAAGGCTAATTTTGAGTCTTGACCACAGTTACTGTGCGTGTGTGTTTTCGTTCATGTGTGTGCGTCCTCTATAACTGCCGTTTTGTTGATACGGGAGTTCTCCTCTACTTCCTTTCTAATGAGAATTAGACTAAATTACACCCAGTGCATTATTATTAGCCTGTCAACTGTGCTTATTATGGGCTGCATCTGTTACACAGGGGGGAATCCCTGTGATGTCCCTCTGGCAATATCTTTTTCTCTAATGAGCCTAATAATGTAGCTGTTTCACACTGGAACAGAGGGGATTGGTGTGTTTTTGTTTCATTGGTTTACTTCTTTCATTTATCTGCACCCATCCTTTAGCTTCCAGGTCTGGCATCAGTAATAAGCTCCCTTTTGAAGCTGCTGATTGCCCTTGATTCATCCCCAGGCTGATCAGCAGTTCAGAGGAGTGGAAATGTCCAGAGTTTAGTTCGATCTGACACACCTGAGCTCAAACACATGACTCACTTCTCAGTGCTGCCCAGAGGGCAACACATCTCCTTGGCATTGGACGTGTACTATTTCTGCTGTTCTTGGCAGGTCAGACTATGTCCTGACTAGAAGTAGGGCCCATTAAATCTGTTTTATTTTTTTTCCTAAATTCAGTTTTATTTTTTCTGAATTTTCTTTTCTGTTTTAACTGGATTAATTTAACAAAAATTTTAATTTTAAGGCTCAATGAAGTACATTTAAGTTTTTTTTTCTCAAATTATTTTTTTATTGCTACCAAATTCTGTTTTCCATTAATTTTCTGCTTTCCATTTTAATGGTTTAATTGAATTAATAATCAAAAGCATCTCTAATTAATTGATTTTATAATAAAAAAAAAATAATAATAATAAATACAAAAAAAAAAGATAACATTTTCTGCTAACCAAGGCCCTGTGAAAGGGGAAAAATGACTATTTGGTCTTTAATGGGACAGTGATGTTTATTCCAGCTTTAGTTGAGCATCGTCTAACTTTTTTCTGGTTCTTAGTCATGATTGAACAACAAACTTCTGTCGGCCATTGAACGCTCAGCACTAGTTGGGTCGCTTGTGTTCTGATCACAAATTTAGCCAGTGATTTCTGTTATGCTTACAATTTTGTGCAGCTGTTTGCATGCAGTTGGCAAATAGCCGTCTACGGTTCCAGCCAACCAATGAGTGATAAGACTTCAGCATGGGCGTAACTGCCCTTTTAAGTCTTGTTCTTCTTTTCCAGAAGCCATGCTATATATGATCAAAATCTTACTTTAAGAGACTCCTGTTTCCTTCCTGTGTTTGGCTTGAGATGTACGAGCCAGCGCAAAGGCTCATATTTGAGGTATTCTGTGATTAATATGTTGTGTAATAGAGCAGGAAATCCTATTCCCTGTGGCATTTTAAAATGTGGTGGGATACCATTTAACCCTTATTAGGTTTCCTTAAATAGGTCTCAGATTCTCGATCTGTTTCCTTCACTGCCAAACCCTTGTCACAAAACCTTTTTAGATTTGACATGTTTCCTAGTGAATTAACAACATGAGCTCATTGGAAATATGTGGCTTTGTATAGGGTTGGGCGATGTCGACCAATTTGGCATCGTACGATGTCTAATGTGAAACATCGCGATGGACGATGGCATCGTCGTCGGGGGGCGGGGGTGAGGGATGGTTGTTGTTAAATAATTAATTCTTCATAAATTAATTAATTGTAGCCTACTGTTTCCACCAGTGCTTAATTTGAGCCGGTTCCTGCTGGATCCTGTTCCGGAAAATGTCAGATTTTGGATTTTTGCGTTGTATTTGTTTTTAAAGATCCGGCATTAACAAGTGCATTAGATCGTGACAGTGCGTGCGTGCGTGCATACGAGACAGAGCAAGCGCGGGTTTATGTAGATGTATTTGGAGGATGTGTGTTGGTCCTTAAAAAAGCTGATTGGTCGAAAATATGTTACGTTTGAAATCGCTCTCTTTGATTGCTTACTGCTTAACCCACTCTCTCCAAACGCATTTAATAAGCAGCGGAATGTTTAGACAGAAAGTGTAATATCAGAAATAATACCAAATCAAGCGAAATATCATTATGTATTAACATTATAAACACTATAAACATAGCTATAAGTTAGTTACCCTGACTCCAAAACGAATAATTTAAATGGTATTCAGAACAGAACAGGAATGAAACAAAATATATAAAGTTAAGAAACCAAAACAAAGCGAAACTAAAAATAGCAGGCGTTGGGCTCACGTACCTCTGTAATTCGGCACAAATCCAAGTGTTTCCATATTCCCAATGTATTTGAATGATAAACCGTTATTTATAATGTATACTAGGCTTTGTATTGTATGTTCGTATTTCGATGGAAAAAAATATATTCTCTTGTTTTTTTTGTTCCAAGCTCTGTTCTTTATGGTAAAACCATGAAAAATGCATATTTGGTGTAGTTTATTTAATCTAATTTAATTAAAATTATTTAGATTTTTTTTTTCTGCTGTTTTTGTATGCCTAATTTATTAATGTAAACGAACTAGTTTGTGTAATTCGTTTAGAGTTCACTGTAATTTGTATTGTGAAACAACTTCCTTGTTATTATTTTCTCATAATAATAATAATAAAATAAGTAAAGATGCGGAAATTGAAAGCATGCATTTCATTTGGCTATATAGTGTGTGTTTTTCGTGGCGGGGGCGGGGCGGAGGATCGCGATGCCGGCTCAACATCGTGATGTCTATCGGCCATCGGCGATGGACGATGGCATCGTCTATCGACCCAACCCTGCTGTATACAGTTTTGCAAAATGTACCTATAAGTACGAATCACTGCAGTTTCCATTTGAAATGAACACTAGAGGCAGTAAAACTCTGACAACTTTTATTCCTTTTCAGACAAAGTATGATTTATACACAGAGTTTTGATTAATAAAGACTAATTTTCACACAGTTACTTCCAGAATATTATATTATGGCTTCAAAACAATCCTGTGCAATTTGAAAACTGATAGTTTTGAACGTTCTAGTCACATACAGCTTCAAATGCATGAGTTTTCGAATTTAGTAGGTTTGCTCGGTGTCTCAGGGGATACAGTGTTGCACTTGAAGAGCTCTGGTAAGAATCTGTAAAACTATAATGCGACAAAACAGCTCAAATCTGCTTAAGGATGTTAAAATAGTTAAAAATGTTACAAATTTTAAATCACTTTTGCATTTGTTAACACTATTGGATAGGTTTAGGGTAGGGTTGGGATTGGTTTAGGGGATATTCCCAAAACGATATATCATTAACGACACTTCCCGGATTTGAATTCTGAACAGCCGCAATACATACCACAAGCAGCGTAATAAAATGCAGCAATATGTGCCTGTACCAACGTAATAAAATCGTGCCACGGTCATGTATCGAACGTGTGTTTTTGCCTCACTCTCTGAACATTTCACTAATAGATGTTTTTCCTGAACACGGAAGTAAGTCTGACTCTTAACTGAAAGAATGCTTTGCATTTCCGGTCTGCATTGTTTCTAGTCAAATTAGGGTGTATTCCCGAGCTAATAAACTAATGTTAAACCTATTAAAATGTTTTTAAAAAGCACATGGCTCCACAATGACCGTCATTTGTCAGTGCCTCACTTTAATGAGTGTGTAGATGACACGAAGCAACGGACGTTAGCTACATTAAAAACAGATAGACGCTATTTGAATGGGTTCCTATGGAAACCGGAACAGAAAAGCATTCAATCTGACGTTAGAATTCGTAATGGCGGCGCTCATCGTTTACTCAGGAAAAAGGTCTATAAGATGTATAAAATGAAATGTATATAGTGGCATATTTCCAACGAGCCTGGGTTGTGAATTAAACATGCACATTAGTAAATAACCTTTGGTTTGATTTGTCACTTTGTTTGGCATTCTAAAAGTTTCTTATTTCTAAATCCAATATTTAATTTTCTTTTATTTTCTTTAGTAGAATTGATTGTGATTACCATAACTTGGAAATTATAAGGTGTGCCGTTAAAAAAATAATAATAATAAAAAATCATCAATGGGGCTCCATCTCCTCTCTGCATTGTCTGGTGTTGCATGAAGAGCCCGTGGCAGGCCTGAGTGGGGAGGACAGGCGTGCAGTCTCGGGAGCAGGTCTGTGTGGGTTGTGGTGACAAATGAGCTGAAAGCTTGGTATTCATTGCACCCAGCTCTCCTGTGCCAGCCCTGTCCTCCCTTCACTGACAACCTTTCATGTGTCAACAATTCCTCCCACCGTTCCCTAAGCTCAAGGTGCCAGCAGAGGACAGCAGCCCGGGAAGGTGCGGCCTAGGGCTGGGCGATAAGACTGTGTATATTGTGCCATGTAGACGTATCAACCAGTAGAGATTCACACTTTCTTTTACACCCTGTTAGATGTATTGTCAGTGGGCTGGACTGCTTGATGTTGTTTACACATGATGCTGAAACAAAGCAATGCAAAAATACAGAGTGAAACATCTGCCAAAGAGGTCAAGACAAGGAAGAGTTTTTTATACTAATACCCCCAAAAACACACACACACTAGCTGTGTTTACAGGCACCAAAATAATGTTTATACGACAGCTTGATGGTTCATTCAGATAGAAAAGCCTTCATGTAAACACAGCGATTGATCCAAATGGGCTCGAACTGAATGGATTTTCAGTTGGATTGAAAGAGGTGGTGTAGATCAGTATTAATCCAGCCAAAAACAAAAAGTAAGCATGTGAATGTCTGAATCTGACTATTTTTTTAATCAGATTCGGGTATCTTGTTCACATGTGCACAGCCATGATGCATATGTTTACATGTGTTTTACATCATACAAATGTGCATATGTCTTATTTCATGAACTGGTCAGTGGATGATATTGAATATTTACTAAATATTTGCTAAAACTACTTGTGGTAGCTCCGGTGACATTATTACTGTGGCTTTCTCCCGTCGATTGATCTAATAAGCAATACAATGATCTGTCATGACACATTAAAGAGCCACAAAACTATTTATTGTTTAAATTTATTAAAAACTAAATGACATTCTGATGCTGAGACCTTGTCTTCTACCAGAAGTAACCTGCTCTGTCTTGTTGACGTGTTATCAGTTTCCTCTTTGCTCTGTGATAGTGTGAGAGCAGCATTGTTTGTCGAACATAGCAACAGTAACTAATGGGGGCAAATTTTTGCGAAGAGTCAGCTATGTTGATTAATTCTGATATTTAAGTATATAGATACTAGGGTTGTGCCGATAGACGATAGTATCGTGTATCGACGATAGTCAAATATATCGCCTGTTGCTGATGCCTTTGACGATAGTAAGACGATTATTATTATTATTATTATGCGTCAAAAAGGCACCTAACTTTAGCGATGCAGCGCGGAGAGTCGGTTCTAGGATGCCTCAGAAACTTGCCGCGGTATAAACGTGCAGTGAAAATGGGTAAGAGATTTATTCATCATACAGTGTACATAGATTAAGTGTAGACAGTCATTAGGATAACAGAGGTAGTAAAATGTGGTTTAGGCTGAATTAAATACGATATATGAGAATCCGTCTGTATATAGTAAACATAAACATTCACCTCAGTAACATCTGTATGCGTTAACTAGAATTATGATGCGATAAAATGGCGCTAAACATATGCACGTGAATTACACGGGCACCGTTTCTCCACAATCAATATGAACTGAACTATAACATGAACTGATGACAAAGATCAGAGATACAGCGGTAACATTATTACAATATGACGGGTATAGAAAGATACATTCATTTGCATTCAGGCACGCACATTTACCGCTCCCTGAAGACAGCAGAGAATGAAACCGAAAGTAAACTTAAACCTATCCGACAGAACTACCGTCAGCGCTCTGTACACGCACAACTTATTCACATGCACTACTTACAAAACGAATAAGGAATTTATTACATATTGACATATTTACATATCATTAAATAAATTAGCACGATAGTATTGTGTATCGGCGATCTCACAGGCTGACGATAGGACGATATGAAAATTTTGCATATTGCCCAACACTAATAGATACTGTATATAAGTGACACAAGATTACAGTTATACAGCTGAGTTTGGATTGACCAGGGCAGCTGTGGGTGTTGATGTCCTGATCCAGGTAGCAGGAAACGACTAAAGATGTGGTGAATCGATAGCGGCCTGCATAAGATGAAAGAGCCGCTCATGAATCAACGTGATGAGGATGCAGAGGGGGCGTGGTCAGCGTCAGGTCGTCTCGGCGACGGAGACAGCGTTAAGCGCATTCTGATGGGGAATGCGCTACTGAGATGGATGTGCTTGTTTTGAATTCAGTTTTGGAGAGCACTGCGTTTAATAAGTCAGCTGAACCCTGCTTTCCTCATAGGAGCCGGTCGGCCACAGCTGTAGCTGTGGGGACGGCGCATTGTTAAACCGCATTCATCCCTGACTCCTATTACCAGCCGTAAGCCTCTCTATGAAGCCATTTTCTTAAATCTAGCATGGTATGATGCTCCCTAGGACGTGGCGTACTCTTCCTTTAAGTCCGCTGTGCCACTTGTTCATAGAAGGGATTACATCTGTGTTCCTCCTGTTTTTAGTTTGATCTCTGGATTATACAGAGCTCAGCCATATCTCCTGCATATTAGTGGATTTGAATGCAAATTATCCCTGTACACAGATGCACCCTGCACTGCGGTGGGCCGCCGGATCCAGATGCTCCATCAGTGAGGCTTGATCAGGTGCTCTGTGTTAGGATTCAGACAGCACTTTCCGAGCATGTCCCTGAATCTCAGAGTAACGGTGTCTGAACTCTGCCTGCGAAAGCCACAAAGATCAAATTATTTATAGCCTCGGCAAATGAGATGAGCTGCTTATCTTTCACGGTGCAGTTAGACGCTGCTACGCTCTGAATAGAGGATGCCGAGTCGACGTGGGGAAGACGAAGTAACGGCGGGAGTCGGAGAGATTAGAAAGAGATGGAGCGCAGGTCTGTGAAACAAGTGCAAAGTCTGCATAGAGGATTAAACAGGAAGATTGGAAGAAAGAATGATTCGCTTGCCCTGATCTTCCATCGCAGTGAATATTTCGGGAAAGTGCATGAAATCAGGTTTCCACCTAATACATATGTAGGGCAGGTTAAGGCATGTACGTACTGCTACCATTCATCATGCCTGTGTCCTTTTTGCGAGGTTCGTTAAATATGGAGTGTTTGGCACTATGCGGCACTTCGTTTGGGTTGATGGATTGATGCGTTTTCTTTCTCCGTTGACCTTAGACTTGGCTTTACATTCACAGTGGTGTGGACTGCTAATGATGGCATTGGCGTGTTGTCCATGCCAAAGCCAGCACAGTAATTAGCTGTAGTAAGAGGCAGTGCTGTTCTGCTTATTGATTTTTATTCTTTGTGAGGAAGATAACATGCCAAAGAGAGAAGAGAAGATGTGAGTGAGAGACTGCTTATTTGCGGTATGAGCTACGTTTACAGTTAATGCGATTCTCTCCTTAGTACAGAAACCGCAGCAGCAGAATATGATTTGTGAAAGAGGAAAGATCTGTAGAGAATATTGAATTCTTTATTTTCTCTTCTGCTTATGACTATTGTAAGAATAGTAGTCATTGCGTAAACTACCAGTCGGGTTTGCATCCACATGTTTTTATGCAAGTTTTGAGCTATTGCGTCAGAAATGATGAATGGAAAAACCAAAATGAGACTGAAGTTTCCGAAGTGTACAAAAAACTTCTATGCTTTTTTTTGGTGGATACAATTTTTTAAG
This sequence comes from Garra rufa, assembly GCF_049309525.1. Classification (NCBI taxonomy): domain Eukaryota; kingdom Metazoa; phylum Chordata; class Actinopteri; order Cypriniformes; family Cyprinidae; genus Garra; species Garra rufa. The sequence continues at coordinate 40,733,633 of NC_133363.1, read as the reverse complement.
TAAGAACACACGCACATAAACTAGAGTGGAAACACATTTACCGAATAAAGACCTAGATGGGCATTTTAAAAAAATTATGTGACTGCATAATTCATTTCAAGAAGATCAATATTATTTGACTAGTATTAATGTTTAACATCTTAAAAGTTTTTTATGATGTAATGATAATTCTTCAGTGGAAATGTTGAGTCCCACCCAAATTGTTATTGTTAACTAAAACTATTATAGTTTTTTGTTGCATGTTTTTGGTGAAATGCTGTTTCATACCTTTAATGGTAAATATATAGTTGAAAAGATTAATAAATAACTAAAACTAAAATGATTATAGTTATTGTCATTGTGTAATAAAATAAAATAAAAGCTAAAATCTAAAATAGAATATAGTAAAATATAATATAATATAATATAATAAAACTTAAAATAAAACTAACATTTGAATAAAAAAAACTTAAAATGACAAAATTTAGAATTAAAACATAAATTTCAACAAAAATGAAGGTAAATAAAATTATAAAAGCGCAACTGAATGACTAAACCCTGAAGTAAAATTAACATGAAAACTACAAATATATAAAAAAAGAAAGCCAATTCAAAATATTCATAAATTATATAATAGTATAAATAGCATGCAGAAGTTTCTGTTTTAGTAAATCCAGAAACAGGCTCCATTGTGCATGTTTTTTGGTCAAATGCTACATTTTGTACCTATTTTATAATGATAAATATGTAGTTAAAAACAAAAGCTAAAATAAAATCTAAAATAAAATCTAAAATGGAATATAACAAAATAAAATATAAAATTAAACTAACATTTGAATTAAATGTAAATTACAAAATTCAAAATTTGAATATGAATTTGAAGAAAAAATTGGAAAAATGTACTAATTACTAAATTACTAAATATTAATATATTGTAGTAACCTGAATTTTCTGTACAGCTGCTTTGCAACGATTTGTATCGTGAATTGATTTGAATGAATTGAATTGAAAAATTTTGCCTTGGCTCCATTGTGCATGGTTTTTGGTCAAATGCTACATTTTATTAGCCTAGAATCTAGACGCGCCCCTAGCGGCAGCAAATTACATTTGCTTCCAAGGGCAGTCTAGTTACTCTCCGTTCACTTGAGATTTCTAAAAATCCAAAATCGACCGGGCCAATCACGAGTCGGTGGGCGGGTTTAACATGATGACGACTGACGTGCGACCATAAGTTCTGTCAGACATTCTCTGGTTCTGTGAATTATGCGTGAGAAATAGAGCGATGGCTCTATTGAGGATGAATGGATGAATAATACGTTGTTTATATTTATTGAGTTTAAACGTGAAAATGTCTAGTATTATTGTATTAGTGTACTGTGATTAAAGAGGATCACAATGCTGAAAAAGCATGTTTGGATTTTAAATCAAAATAACGGATAAATGTTGTGTTTGTGGTAAAGAGCCGCGGATCAGTTACGGACGCTGTGTGAAAGCAAAACGAGTCCGTGCTGCTTTTGCACCGCATACATAACGCGCACGGACTGCAGACGCACTGTAGACGGAGTATGTGTGAAACAGGCGTCAGACATTCTTTGGTTCCGTGAATTACGCGTGAGAGATAGAGCGATGGCTGCCGCTAGCGAACAACTTTCTTTCGAATCGACTTTGGCCGCCACTCTAAAAGACTTGAAGTTAAGCTTTTCCACAACACACATGCAAGGAACTCGCTTTTCCGTCGCTCTGACTACGTAGTACGTCACCTTCTTCGTTGCTCTGATTGGTTGTAGCGCTATCCTATTGCGTGGAGAGGGAGTTTGAAAGACAACCGTTTATCCCACCCCTCTGGTTGAGCTCTGTCTATGGAGAGTGCCCAGACCCTACATTTATGTGGGTCTGGCTTGTCAGGCTAACATTTTATACCTTTAATGATAAAAATGTAGTTGAACAAAATAAATAAATAAATAAAACTAAAACTAATTGAATAAAGTTAAATAAAAGTAAATCCAGTAAATTCAGAAACAGGTTCATTGTGCATGTTTTTGGTGAAATGCTCATTTTATGCCTTTAACGATAAATATGCAGTTGAACAAAAAAATGCTTTTCCTCTGCTGTTATGAATTTTAGAAGCAATATGCAAAACAGTGTACGCAGTCGCCCAGACAGATATTGAATTTCTCTAATGCTGTGTTTGATTATTCATGCAGAGGGAAAAATATTGATTAGACCTTTTAAACTCTGATTAATTCCATGTAGGTATGCATAAAATTTCCTCTGACGGGATTACTGATTACTCCACAGCTTTAATCTAAAATGTCACTGGTGTAGTGTGGGAAGTGCAAGTATGTGATTGCATGTTTGCCTGTTATTTCAAATCAGTTTTATAGAATGTGTTTTAATGTATGATTGTGTGTTTCTCTTATAGGTAAGCAGTGATGATGCGTTGTCTGGCAGCCCGCGTTCACTACAAGACCCTGATAGTGATCTGCGCTCTCCTCTCTCTGCTCACGGTCGTTCTGTGGAACAAGTGTACGAGCGAGAAAGCGCTACGCTTCCTGCCGCGGCACCCCCAGCCCCCTCCCAGCCCGAAAATAGACAGCCATCCGCAGCAGCCCCAGCCCCCAGAACCTCCACCTGTGGTCGGCGGAGTACGCTACGAAGAGATCGACTGCCTGATCAATGACGATGCCACCATTAAGGGCCGGCGGGAAGGCAGTGAGGTATACCTGCCCTTCAGTTGGATGGAGAAGTACTTTGAGGTGTACGGCAAGGTGGTACAGTACGATGGCTACGATCGATTCGAGTTTTCGCACAGTTACTCCAAAGTATACGCCCAGAGAGAGCCATACCACCCCAATGGCGTCTTCATGTCCTTTGAGGGGTATAACGTGGAGGTGCGTGACAGAGTCAAATGCATCAGTGGAGTGGAAGGTGAGTTATGTGGTAATGGCTACACCTCTTGACTTCTTATCGAGCTTCTCTGATAATGGTTGCAAAGTAATGCTATGCTGCGGTGTCTGAACACATGTAATCAGTTGAGATGGATGGCAGTTTACACCTGGTATTACAGTGGTGGCCAAAATTATTAGAACACTAGTGTTTTTACCAGCTAAAAATGATTTTAAGAGTTATTTCTATCTTTTGCTGTAGTGTGTCAGTAGGAAATAGCAGTTTACATTTCCAAACATTCATTTTGCCATTAATTGTAATAACCGAGTGGGATTTTTTTTTTGAACAAGGAGTCTGACAACAGCCAGTGCTCCACACAGAGATCTGTTCTGAGACAAAGACTAAATCCAAACAAACTGAGACAGACTAAATCCAGAAGAACTGTGGCAATGTCTCAATATGCTTCAAGAGATCTAACTGCAAAGCTACCTGAAAACCTATACACAAGTGTAACTAGGGCAAAAGATGCTTTAAACGCAAAGGATGATCACACCAAATGTTGATTTAATTTAGTTAATAATGTTAATTGATAAAAAAAAAATCTATTTAATGACATTATTTTTGACAGCATCCTCATTTTACAGCATTTTTACACAAGTGCCTTAACCTTTTTAACAGTACTGTGGCTTTGCAGCTAGGTTTATTGAATCATCTTGGAGAGTTCTTTGGCTGAAATAGTTTTGGATCATGTATTTATTTGACATTTAATGATGCATTTTGACTGTTTCAGCAACTCTTTCATGCACACAATGTGGATAAACAGCAAGTAAACATGTCAACAGTGTTCATGCACTTCACCATGACCAAAAATGATGCTTGAGTTGCAATATATAACCCTATTTTGGCTAAAATATTTGTTATCAAAGATTTCACCGTGACTGGTTGAATTTAATACCAGGTATTCAGTGGGTTAAGTTGCCTTAGGTTGTTTGGACTGTATTTTCAGTCCGCACTGTCATCATTATAGTTGAGGTCAAAAGTTTACACCCCCCTTCCAGAATCTGTCAAATGGTAATTATTTGACCAAAATAGGAGGGATCATACAAAAAGCATGTTATTGTTTATTTATTACTGACCTGAATAAGATATTTCACATAAAAGATGTTTATAAGATGTCATAAAAGAGAAAATAATAATTGAATTTATAAAAATTACCCTGTTCAAAAGTTACCATCCCTTTGATTCTTAATACTGTGTTCTTACCTGAATAATCCACAGCTGTTTTTTTGTTTTGTTGTAGTTGTTCATGAGTCCCTTGTTTGTCCTGAATGGTTAAACTGCCTGCTGTTCTTCAGAAAAGTCCTTCAGGTCCAACAAATTCTTAGGTTTTCCAGCATTTGTGTATTTGAACCCTTTCCAACAATGACTGTATTATATTGAGATCCATCTTTTTCTTTTTTTTTTTTTAAAGATTTATTTTTGGCGTTTTTGCCTTTATTTTGATAGGACAGATCAGAATTGACAGGAAGCGAAGTGGGAGAGAGAGATGGGGGTCGGGAAAGGTCCTCGAGACGGATTCGAACACGGGACGGCCGGCGCTGTATGTCGGCGCGCTGCCCACAAGGCTATCGGCGCCGACGAGATCCATCTTTTTACACTGATGGCAACTGAGGGACACATATACAACTATTACAGAAGGTTTAAATGCTCACTGATGCTCCAGAAGGAAAAAACATGCATTAAGAGCCTGGAGTGTAAGCTGTTGTACAATGGAGATGTGTACATTTTTTTTATTTGGCCTCAATATCATATTTTTTTATTTTTTATACTGCCCTTCAGAGGCTACAGAAGATACTTACATGTTTTCCAGAAGACAAAATAAGATAGATTTACCCTGATCTTTAAACTCAAACTGTTTTCACCCCCCTTAATGCATCATGTTTCCCTCTGGAGCATCAGTGAACATTTGAACCTTCTCTAATAGTTGCATATGAGTCCCTTAGTTGTCCTCAGTGTGAAATATGGATCTCAAAATCATACAGTCATTGTTGGAAAGGGTTCAAATACACAAAAATGCTGAAAAACCAAAGAATTTGTGCGACCTGAAGGATTTTTCTGAAAAACAGCAGGCAGTTTAGCTGTTCAGGACAAACAAGGGACACTATCACTAAACAACAACAACAAAAAAAAACACAGCTGTGGATCATTCAGATAACAACATAGTATTAAGAATCAAGGGGATATAAACTTTTGAACGGGGTCATTATGTGAACTATGAACTAACATTTAGCAGGTTCTGAAAGGGGGATGTAAACTTTTGACCTCAACTGTATGTATTCAGCTACCAATAACAGTATAGTCTTCTCTGCTCTGGTGGCCATTTTACCTTATTCTGCTGGTTTTTCCTTTTTAATTAGAGCAGAAATGTGGGAAAAATCAGCAGATTCTGCCTGAGCCTTCTCATAACTGGCTTTCCTAATGTGTCTCACACAGTTACTTTCTCCCTCATCATCAAGATTCACCTAAATACATGTCACATTAAAGCAGCACTTAATTGTGGCACACTGGGAGAAGTGAGAGGCAAAGCGACCTGCCTCATTTCTAACACAACTTGTTAGTGGCCATTAATAGTCATTTAGTGCAGTCCAAGAGGAATTTCCTGGAAGCAGGGCTCGAATGATCTACGTCTGGTTCTTAGTGAGTAATGCACCCTCAATGGACTATACATTAAGCAAATGAAAGTGGGATTGATTCAGCCAAGAACTGAATCACAAGAGCTGATTTGATGACCTTAAACGTAATGGAGAATAATTTTGCACTCAGACTCCCATGTGTCTTTTGGTGAATGTCAATGAGGAAAAAGCAAAACCAAATTAAAGCAGAATTATTTCCTTTTTTGTTAAGGAACCTAAAAAGACAAGCATTTCCAGATGAACCGAGAGATGACACTCCTTGACAGGAAAAAGCTGATTATCGTGGGCTCTGGTTTGTCCTTCAGAGAAGCTTTACTGTCCAGAAAGTGCATTTTTCTCTCTACTCTGTCAGTGATCCATCACTGTTTCACTGCTCTGACAGATTACTTTCAACCATTTCCTGCTGGCTTACCTCTCTGTCTCTTTGCACGGACTGTCCTTCAGCAGATGGGGTTAAGTGCCCTGTTCGAGGCATCACAGTGATAGAGCAGAACTCTGATCCCAGTCTCACTCCAGTTCTTGGAGCACCTCTACTGGAATTAAATCTGCAGCCTTTGGCTTTGTGTTAAAGGAGAAGTTCACTCCAAAATGAAAATATCCTGATGATTTACTCACCCCATGTCATCCAAGATGTTTATGTCTTTCTTTTTTACAGCCACAAAGAAATTAAGGTTTTTGAGAAAAAAAAATCTCCATATAGTGGGCTTCAATATTTGTCAAAGGGTTTAAAGGAGAAGTTCACTTCCAGAACAAAAATTTACAGATAATGCACTCACCCCCTTGTCATCCAAGATGTTCATGTTTTTCTTTCTTTAGTTTTTTTTTTAAGGAAAACATTTCAGGATATAGTTTCTCTAAATAGTAAACTTCCATGGTGCCCCAAGTTTGAACTGACAAAATGCAGTTTAAATGCGGCTTCAAACGATCCCAAATGTGGTTGTAAAAGATCCCAGCCAAGGAAGAAGAGTTATTTTTTTTAATTACAATTTATATACTCTTTAACCGCAAAAGCTTGTCTTGTCGTCTTGCTATGCCTGAACTCTGTTTTCCCCTATCAAGACAGTTAGGGTATGTCGAAAAACTTCAAAAATAATTAAATAATCATCCTACATCGGCTGCAGAAGTACCGACCCAGTGTTTGCAAAGTGAACATGCGAAGAAGATCAAACAGCCTTAACAAAAAAGGTAAAACAGCGATGTAGGGCGATTTTGAAGTTGAGGGAGAAAATGGGAGTTTTTCGACATACCGTAACTGTCCTGAACCAGAAAAAAAGCACAGTTTAGGCAGAGCAAGACAAGATGAGCGTTTGAGGTTAAAAAGTATAAAAATTGTAATTTAAAAAAAAATTAAAATAACCAATCGTTTCATTAGATAAGACCCTTCTTCCTTGACTGGGATCGTTTACAACCGCATTTTGGATCGTTTGAAGCCACATTTAAACTGCATTTTGGAAGTTCAAACTCGTGGGCATCATAGAAGTCCACTATATGTGACCCTGGACCACAAAACCAGTCTTAAGTCGCTGGGGTATATTTGTAGCAATAGCCAAAAATACATTGTATGAGTCAAAATTATTGATTTTTCTTTTATGTCAAAAATCATTAGGAAATTAAGTAAAGATCATGTTACAATCATGGTACAATGGTACAATTCCTACTGTAAACCTATCAAAATGTAATTTTTGATTAGTAATATGCATTGTTAAGAACTTAATTTGGACAACTTTAAAGGTGATTTTCTCAGTATTTTGATTTTTTTGCACCCGTAGATTCCAGATTTTCAAATAGATGTATCTCGGCCAAATATTGTCCTATCCTAACAAACTATACATCAATAGAAAGCTTATTTATTGAGCTTTCATATGCATGTATGATGTATATATCTCAGTTTTGTAAAATTTAGCCTTATGACTGGTTTTGTGGTCCAGGGTCACATATGGAGAAAAATCCTGATATATTTTCCTCAAAAAATCTAATTTCTTAATGACTGAAGAAAGAAAGACATGAACATCTTGGATGACAAGAGGTTGAGTACATTATCTGTATGTTTGTTCTGGAAGTGAACTACTCTTTTAAGGTCCAAATTTCCATCTCATTTTCTCCTCCAACTTCGAAATAGTCCGACATTGTTGTTTTACCTTTTTTTGTAAAGGGCGTTTGATATTCTTTGCATGTTCGTTTGGTAGACACTAGGTTGGTACTTCCGCCTATGTCATGCTTGACCTTTCCAACATGACTAATGAGTGAAGTCAAACTAGTGCAAGACAAGCATTTGTGGTTAAGTAGATACATTTGTATTTGCTAGATAAGACACTTATTCTTCGGCTGGGATCATGTAGAGCCCTTTAAAGCTGCATTGAAATTGTATTTGGACCTTCAACCTGTTGGCTGAAGTCCATTATATGGAGAAAAATCCTGGAATGTTTTCCTCAAAAACCTTAATTTCTTTTCGACTGAAGAAAGAAAGACATTAACGTCTAAATTATCAGGACATTTTCATTCTGGAAGTGAAATTCACCTTTAAGAGCCCAGAACTCTGACCATCAGGCTAACGCCACCAAATAAAAGCTATTAACACAAAGTTTGCGATGCTCTCTAAAGAGAATAGAGAGTCACTCAGTGGCATTCGCTCTTCTATATTCTTTAATAATGAGACTGGGTAATGAAGTAATCACTTCTTGAGGAAGTATTGAAAATGAGGTCAGCCTAATCAATACTGGAGTATAAAGAATGCCTTCCAAACCACAACATCATTACTATTCACTGAAGACAGCTCTCGCAGTGCTTCACAGGATACTAATGGCAAACAAAATGGAAGAATTTTCAAATAAAATGAATATGAATCTAATTCAAAGCAGACCGAATCTTTTTTTGTTTGTATGCGCGAGAGTACGTCAGCGTAACAAGTGACAAGCCTGTAAACAAACTTTATTTAAGAGTGTTCTACAATACTCTGTTTAAAATGCAGAAATTCAGCACATCCAGACATGCTGGTCTGAAAAGCTTTCACTTTTTGCAAAATCATTGATCAGCATTCAGGATTAAACCACTTTATACTCTCTTCTGGCGAAAACTTTCAAAACATGCAGACCTTCTTTCTTGGGCGCATTCAAAGAACCCTCTTTTTTCTAGCACCGCAAAGAGGCACATTCATACCATAATCCTTTGTGGCAGGTGGAAAAATTGGGCTGTCTGTGAGTTGAGATGAAATTCTCAATGTCTGTGGCAGCACAAAAGCAAAGAAGTTCCTATCAGTCCCTTACTTTTGTTTCCTTTCTAGCCTCTTCTCCTCCATAACCAAGAGCCAGTCCATTACTCTGAGTCTGTTTACATGGAGCCGCTCACTACAAAGAAGCTCTGTAGCAGTAATGACCGTGTAGGAATGAAGGAGCCTGTAGGGAATCATCTGAGGTTTGAAGCGTTGCCTCCTCCAGTATCCATGGAAAATTAAAGCAAGCGCTGCCTCAAAGCACAAGTGTAACATTTAAGAATAGGCTTGAGTCCAGTGTTCAAGGAATGTTACGGTGCTGGTGTGAAGGTCGTGCGACCTGCGGGTGTCCGTCATCGCGTGGGATCTCGCTGAGGTAATAACTTAGCATGTATTTTTAACTTTTTAACTAAAGCATCTTCGAAGATTTAATTCACTGTGGTAAGAAAGGTGTTGCACTCATATGCAAACACAAAACAAAGATTAATTAGAGCTTCTGTTCTCCTCGTTTTCATCCAGCGTCGGAGGCACAAAAACTGTGTTGAGCTCAGAGGTAATAACCCACATGAGCCTGCGGCAGTGTGTTAGAGCAGAGAGCCTATTATCAGAGACAGAGGACAGACTCATCAGTCTCTGCTGAAGGAGAGAGAGAGGGAGAGAGAATAAAAAGGAATGAAAAGGAGATGAGTACGGAGGGTGACAGTGAAAGAGAGCTCCTTTTTCCTCCTCCTTCAGTTTGAGGGATGGCGTCTCCTCCAGCAGAGGATCAGAGAGCTCTGAATAGTATCTAGGCCAGAGAGCGCCTCCACAGCGCCCATCTGCCTCCTGATACAGGTCCACTTGGAGCCGGCGTGTGTATGTGTGCGTCCTGGAAAGCGGGAGGCAATCTCATGTGTGTGTTTGTCATCTATATTGCCTTGTTATGTCTGTGTTTAACCCTGCATGTGGTTTTTTATGTGTATGTTTGTGAATAGATCCTTTCAAGCCTGCTATAAACCAGCAGCGCAGTCGCTGTGTTTTGCCTGTGGCTTGATTATTGTCATTCCAGGCTGTAGAATAGATGAGCTGTGGTTAAACAAAAAAAGGATAGGAAGAGGGTGAATGAAAACCTGGTGAACTGTAACTCCCAGCGTTTCTTTTAGTGCCGAAAGCACAACTTCATACTTGCGACCGAGGCTATTTGCTTAGGGGCTTCAGTGGATTTTTTTCTCCCAGTGTTTACTACGCTTTTGTATCGTTATCTCTGGCTAATTTAAGGTTTATGTGTTTTCACTTGTCGCTGTGTACTTTGGATTGTGTATCTGATCTTAATTTGTGTAAAAGTCATGAAACCAGAAACAAGATTATTCATAATGAATGAAGATGGCATCAGTGCAGAAACCACTGCGTCACATTAGCACACTTGAGTTGAAAACAACAAAGGCTCAACATTAAAAGCTAATACTGTTAAACGGATAAGATGAAAAAAACATCAATGTGTGAATTTATAAATTCTTCACATTTGAAGCCTAATATGGTCAAGGTAAACAATCTGTGAATGAACATTTGTAAGTGTTGAATGTTGTGAGTCTTTTTTAATGATTTCACCTATGTATTAAATATTTATGTTGATAGTGCTGTTCACTTTAAAAAAGCCTTTTTAGGTTGGCTTTAAGGGACTTTGATTCTATT
>NC_133363.1:40635062-40722696 GCF_049309525.1 Garra rufa | reverse complement strand
AATCCATAAAAAAACGTGTTGAGTGTCAGATGTTTCTTCAGACATCATTCTAATATGCTGATTTATTATCAGTGTTGAAAACAATTTTGCTGCATAATATTTTGCTGGAACCTGTGATACTTTTATCAATGTTGGAAACAATTTTGCTGCTTAATATTTTTTTTGGAACCTGTGATTCTTTTTTCAGGATTCTTTGATGAATAAAAAGTTAAAAATAAGCATTTATTATAAAATGTATTAAAATAGACATATTTTCTAACACATTACTTTTTATCCATTTAACACATCCTTGGTGAATAAAAGAAAAAGAAAATAATAATTTACTGGCATCAACTTTTAAATGGCAGTCTATATTGTTACAGATGATTTATATTTTAAATAAATGCTGTTCTTTAAGTTTTTATTTATTAAAGAATCCTGAAAAAGTAATAAATCAGCATATTAGAATGATTTTTGAAGGAGCATGTGACACTGAAGTAATAGTGAAAATGTAGCTTCTCATTACAGGGAATAAATTATATTTAAAATATATTAAATATAAAACCATTATTTTAAACTGTAATAATATTTCACAACATTACTGTTTTTACTATATTTTTGATCTAGTAAATGCAGCTTTGATTCGCATAAGAGAATTCTGCAAAAAACATTACAAATCTATGCTGATCCCAAACTTTTGAACTGCAGTATAAATTCTCTTCAGTTTGACATCTGGCCTGTAACATCTCTTCTTCTGGTTCCTCCCTACAGGAGTACCTTTGTCCACCCAGTGGGGCCCTCAAGGGTATTTCTATGCTATCCAGATAGCTCAGTATGGCCTGAGTCATTACAGCAAGAACCTGACAGAGAGGCCACCTCACATGGAAGTGTATGACACAGCGGAGGAGAGAGACAGCAGGTCTAGTACGTGGATTGTCCCTAAAGGCTGTTCTCTTACCAGACTCTATGACAAGACCAGAGCCACATCAGTACGACAGTTCAGCGCTCCAGGTACCACAGCAGATATTGAACTACATGCTTTTAGTTTATTTTGTCTAGTTTCATTTGTCTGGTATTCTTTTGTTCTTCATACACTTCATTATTCATCTTGGATTCCATGTCTTCCAGGTTTGCACCTAGTATGCATACAATTCAATATCAAACTAAAACAATAATTTATCTTTTTAAAATGCCATGTAAACCCTTCAGTCTGATGAAATCAAACCAGTCCAAGTTTTTCTTTATCCCTACCTGTTTTCTTATCTCTTCTGTGTTCTTCTATCTGCGTCTTTGCATGGCTTCTAATAGTCCTGCTCCACTGGGCATGCACATAAACACCCTCAAAACGTCAAAACACACTTTACTAACATTGCCTCATACACTAACGCTGAAAGGTTTGAGGTCAGTATGATTTTTAAAAAGAAATGAAGGCTTTTATTCAGAGGGAAGATATTGAATTAAACAAAAAGTTAATCAAAACTACATTTATAATGCTGCAAAAATTACCATATTAAATTGTTCTTTTGAATTTTAAAAAAAAAACCCTGAAAAAAACCAACACAGGAATAATTTACATTTTAAAATATATTCAAGCACCGCTGTCATCTTTTATAAATAACAAAGACTCTGTTTAATGATTACAGTGCTTATTTCTCTGTAAAAATTGAATGTTCTTTCATCAGACAGAAATTTTGTTCTTTCAGTCACTACGTTGCGCACACAGATTTAAGGGGTGTATCAAATAGTGAAGGAAACATCTCTGCAGCCTTCAGAAATCGACCAGATGGAGGCATCACAGTAGACCGTACATTATGTTCCTCCCTTAGGATACTGCATGATAAGACAGCATTTTCGGGGTTTCGGACACACCATGCTGCTTACCATTGAGCTAATCAATAGCCATTAGAATTAGCAGGGCTGTCGCGCTGGCAGGCAGTAATTGGTGTCATCACCCGCAGCATTGATTAGAGCGGGGCCAACTAGGACACACTGGGTCCAAGGCTCCAGCAGGGCGCTGTCTCCCTTTTGCTTTCTCCGTCCTCCACATCACTTCTATTGATGGGAGGGTAATCAGAGCAGGACAGTACAAATCCACTTAGTCTCCACATTGCCTTAAGTAATGGATTTATGAGTGCATTAAATAGTAATAGGGGCTGTTTGAGCCAAAATGTCCTTTGCTGCATCTTTTTTTTCTTCTTCTTTGATTTGCTTTTGTCCTTTATCCTTCTCTTGTCCTATTACTCTGCCTTGCATGTTTTCTCTCTCTCAAGTAATCAACCTCATTCTTGTTCTCGTGGTCTTTTATGCCTTCTTCTCTCAGTAGAGGGTGTGAGTTGGTTTCCTTTTTGTTCTGCATAACCTTGTCAGAAGGCAGCACAGATAGAGGAGGCGAGAGGGATTTGGCTCTAACAATGAGAGATGACTTTAGGATGAAGTGTTGAATGTGCATTTCTGTAAAAAGAGAGATAAAGTACTTTGATTGAGAGTTGGGAAACTGATCTGCTCGCTTCGCAGCAAGTTCGCACTGCAGTGTGTTCAACAGTCTTCTGAAAGAGAAATGAGTTTCAGCACTGTCCAATGTGAGATGGACTGGTTTAAAGTTGTTTCACGGATGGCGCTTTTCTGCCACTCTGACATCAACTTGTCTGTTTAATTAACCCTTGGAGAAAGTGACAAGTGAAACCTTGTGCCTTCAAGACAATCCCTACCATCAGTATTCACTAGTACTATATACTGTGTATGTGTGAATCTGTACTCGTTTAGGTGCTTGCGTACTTGTTTGTGTACGCAAAGGGAAACTGATACTGTATATCAGTGTTGCACATTTTTTTTTTCATATGCAGCAAATGGCGATAATGTGAAATAGAGGTGAACACATTTCATGCCAATCTGCCACTATACACAGGTTGACATTCAACAACAAATTCACACGTCCCTAAAAAATATTAGAAAACTTTTTAACTGAGCTACATAAGCTACTTATTTTAAAGGAATAATTCATTTAAAATAAAAAATTCTGTGACCAATTATTCACCCTTATGTTATTTTTATAATCCATTTAAAGGATTAGTTCACTCCAGAATTAAAACTTCCTGATAATTTACTCACCCCTATGCCATTCAAGAAGTTCATGTCTTTCTTTCTTCAGTCAAAAAGAAATTAGGGTTTTTGAGGAAAACGTTCCAGGATTTTTCTCCATATAGTGGATTTCAGTGTGAATCAGTGGGTTGAAGATCCAAATTGCAGTTTTAGGGTGTGTTCACACTTGTCAAGTTTGATTCGATTAAAACAAACTCTGGTGCGATTTCACTGTTAGTACAGTTCATTTGAGTAAGTGTGAACGCTGCCATCCGAACCCTGATGCGTACCAAACAAGCGGACTGAGACCACTAAAAAGATGGGTCTTGGTCCGCTTCCAAACTAACCCTGGTTGCAGTTTGAATGAAGTATGAACGCAACATGGACCAAATACTTCTGAACAAACCAAAAAAGAAAGTAATAACAAGATGCGACACTATGTAACATGTTTTCACGAAGTGAACAAGTGCTGTATCCAAAACAAAATGCGCATAGGGCAATCTTGGAGCAATGAGGTAAAGTGCCTTTTATGAGCTCTTTGTGAGTTTGCAGGTGGTAAAAGAAAAATACACGCAACAATGTGCACGCTTAGACCAGCAGACGGCATTAGGTGTATTCGACTTAAATTGGCACTGAGCAAATCGAACGCACCTTTTCCTTTTGTTTGGAGTGTTCAGTGAGTGAGATATATGCCATTCAACCCAACCAATCAGGTTGTGAATGTATCACTATGCCTTTAGTTTCGGTATCTTTAGGTTTGCTAGTGTGAACTGGCAAAAAATGCCAGTGTGAACGCTAAGTGGAATAGGACAAAATTGTCCTGTTCCGAACTGCAAGTGTGAACACACCCTTAATGCATCTTCAAAGTGCTTTACACGATCCCAGCCAATAAAAAAATTATATTATTTTTAACCACAAATGCTTGTCTTGCATTAGCTCACATTGGAAAGGTCACACAGGATATAGGCGGATATACCGACCCAGTGTTTAGAAACGGAACATGCAAAGAAAGTCAAACGCACTTAGGTAAATAGGTAAAATGACGAAGAAATTTTGAAGTTGGAGAAAATGAGATGATCCCAGATGATTTTCGCTCTACCCTACCTTTTTACACACAAAGTATACAGACGAAGAACTAACCACACATGACCTTTCCAACATGATTATGTATAGCATAAAATCGTGGACACAGAGCTAGTGCAAGATGAGCTTTTGTGATTCAAAAGTATATACTTTTTTCTTTTTTTTTAAAAAAATAACTGATCATTTCGCTAGATAAGACCCTTATTCCTCGGCTGGGATTGTGTAAACCCTTTGAAATTGCACTGATTTGGACCTTCAACTTGTTGATCCCTATTAAAGTCCTCTATAGAGAGAAAAATCCTGGAAGGTTTTCGTCAAAAACATATTTTTGTTCAACTCAAGAAAGAGAGACATGAACAACTTGGATGACATGGGGGGTGAGTAAATTATCAGGAAATTTAATTTCACGAATGAACTAATCCTTAAAAAACTGTCAAAAATACATAGAGGCGCAAAACAGAAAAAAGTTTGAAAAGCATGCATCAAACATTTGCAATTGCAAGGGTTTTTGTGCATGTAAGATTGTTTGTTTGTTTCTTATGGCACTAATTTAGTATCAGCACCATGAGCTTGTTATTGTACCGAAGCGAAAATTTCTGTTTTGGATCCAACAGTCATTCTGTTGAACCTGTTATAACATTTTTTTTTCTATTCCTCGTTTCTAGAAAACTCAGAGGGCATCTCACTTCCTCTTGGCAACACTAAAGATTTCATCATCTCTTTTGACCTGAAGTTTCCATCTAATGGTAGTGTCTCCGTCATCTTGGAGACCACCGAGAAAGGTCCTCCATTCGTAATCCACTATGTCACCACCACCCAGCTCATTTCTTTCAAGGACCACGATATCACTTATGGGATTGGCCCTCGGACTGCATGGACCACGGTCACCCGTGACCTACTCACTGACCTCCGCAAAGGCATTGGCCTCTCCAACACCAAAGCGGTCAAAGCCACCAAGACCATGCCACGCCGTGTCGTGAAGTTAGTGGTGCACGGCCACGGGATGATAGACAACATCACAATCTCCACCACTTCACATATGGCAGCTTTTTACGCCGCCAGTGATTGGTTGGTGCGCAACCAGGACGAGCGGGGTGGTTGGCCGATCATGGTGACTCGTAAACTTGGGGAGGGCTTCCGTGCGCTGGAGCCGGGTTGGTATTCGGCCATGGCACAGGGGCAAGCCATGTCCACTCTAGTGCGCGCCTATCTGATGACAAAAGATGACACGTACCTAAAGGCTGCCCTGCGTGCAACCGGACCTTTCAAACTGCCATCGGAGCAGCACGGCGTCAAAGCCATGTTCATGAACAAGTATGACTGGTATGAGGAGTACCCCACAATCCCTAGCTCCTTCGTTCTGAACGGGTTCATCTATTCCCTCATAGGCCTGTATGACCTGGCGCAAACCGCAGGTGAGAAGCTAGGTCGGGATGCAGGCCAGCTGTACAGCAAGGGGATGGAATCCTTGAAAGTTATGCTGCCCTTGTACGACACGGGGTCGGGCACTATCTATGACCTGCGCCACTTTATACTGGGCACGGCGCCCAATCTGGCCCGTTGGGACTACCACACAACGCACATCAACCAGCTCCAGCTGCTGGGTACTGTCGACAACTCGCCCATCTTCAGGGACTTCGTCAAGCGCTGGAAAAGCTACCTGAAAGGAGGGAGGGCCAAGCACAACTAAAGCGGAGCACACCTCTAGGATCTCTTCAGGCCCTCACTTCCTCTTCCCGACTGCCACCATGAGGGCCACTGTGTTTAGCGAGGAGAAAAAAAAAATGGCTGAACACTTCGGTAGCCCTCAGATTTTTCTGTTTGAGACAGTAATTGCAGTGCTTCTTGTGTCTGTGCTGAGGTTTTAATTAGGTACAAACGCAGCTGCTTGTAGCATGTGTCTGGATAAGGAAGAGGGAGGGCTTAGGTATTTAAAATTCAAAGCTCCAGATCTGCAGGTTTGAGTGTGAAACGCGTCCGCTGAGATTTGCCACATTTGGGCTCACTTCAGTCAAGATGAGGAACCGTGAAGCAGCTTTCAGAACCTTCTTCCAATGTAAAGCTCAGACGATAATTAGTCATCAGACAGGCAAAATCCTAGAGAACAAACTTCAGCTGCAATAGTTATTTCAGTTCATAGCCTGTGAGCAGAACATTAATGCATATAAGCTACAGATAAAAATGTCCTCAAGTGTAGCATTGTTATATTTCACAGAACACTGAAGGTTTACTCGGTCGGTTTGACATTGGAAGGAAACCCAACGCCTTTTGTTCAGCCCACAGCCTTCAGTCTGCATTTCATGATCCTTTGCCCTGTCAAACTCTCGCCACAATCAGATTGAGCTGTCGCTAATGCGGACCAGTCCTGCCCATAATGCACTTAAAGCTTTAGAGAGGTGGTCGCAAGTAACTTCATGTTTACAACAGATTTCAGGAAACATTGCTGTAGTTCTTAAGACACCATTGTCCGGGACTAACAAACACAGAGGCTGCTTTTTGAGAAATCTGAGGGACTCTGAATGGTCATGTAGCTGGTGTTCATCCAACCTCAGTTAAATTGTGCTACATGTAGATTGGTCATGCACTTTACTTGTGTGGCATGCGTGTGTGTGGTGATGATGCGTTTATACAACCACGTGATGAATTATGACTTCATTTTTGACATCAATCCAATTTTTTTCTCTCTTTCATGCCTTAATGGCGGTGAATCATAAGGGAATTTTCAAACTTATGTTTGATGATTATGAAGTTTATTGTAGCTGTACCCATTTCCTTAAATTTCTTTTTTTGTTGTTGTTTTTTTATCAGGTGATTCTTTTATACAGTTAATCTTTGGACAGCTGTTTTATTTTTATCAGCAGCATGTCCATTTTGGTTTGAATGTCACTCATGTGGAACAAAAGAATGAGAATGTTTCTTTCACATTTACAGTTGAGGTCAAAAGTTTACATACACCTTGCCGAATCTGCAAAATGTTAATTATTTTACCAAAAATCCATGTTATTTTTTATTTACCTCGGACCTAAATAAGATATTTCATATTAAGGATGTTTACATATAGTCCACAAGTGAAAATTATAGTTTAATTTATAAAAATGACCCCATTTAAAAGTTTACATATGCTTCATTCTTAATACTGTGTTGTTACCTGCATGATCCACAGCTGTTTTTTTTTTTTTTTTTTTTTTTTTTAGTAATAGTTGTTCATGAGCCCCTTGTTTTTCCTGAACTGCCTGCTGTTCTTCAGAAAAATCCTTCAGGTCCCACAAATTATTTGTTTTTTCAGCATTTTTGTGTATTTAATCCCTTTTCACCAGTGACTCTGTGATTTTGAGTTTCATCTTTTCAGACAACTGAGGGTCTCATATGCAACTATTAAAGAAGATTTAAACGCTCAGAAGGTAAAACGATGCATTAAGAGCTGGGGGTGAAAACTTTTGAACAGAATGAACGGTTTTGATGACTAAATATCTTTTTTTTTTCATTTAGTACTGCCTTAATACTTCTATGTTTCCTAGTAGACAAAATAAGTTAAATTTACCCTGATCTTCAAATTCAAAAAGTTTTCACCCCAGCTCTTAATGCATCATGTTTCCTTCTGAAGCATCAGTGTGCATTTAAACCTTATGTAATAGTTGCATACGAGTCACCAGTTGTCCTCAGTGTGCAAAGATGGATCTTAAAATAATAGAGTCATTGTTGGAAAGGGTTTAAATACACAAAAATGCAGTTTAACTGTTAAGGACAAACAAGGAACTCAAAAAACACAGCTAGGGATCAGTCAGGTAACAACACAGTATCAAAAGTCAAGCGTGTGTAAACTTTTGAAGGTTTTTTTTTTTTTTATAAATTCAACTATTATTTTCTCTTGTGGACTATATGTAAGCGTCTGTTATGTGAAATATCTTATTCAGGTGAGTACTAAATAAAAGAATAACATGCATTTTGCATGAACCTTCTTATTTTGGTAAAATGAACATTTTGCAGATTCTGCAAGGTGTATGCAAACGTTTGACCTTCAACTGTAGTTGAATAACTTGCATCTCAGCCAAGCAAAAGATGCTGTTTCAGACACTGATCAGTACTTCCTCATTAAAATAGTGAAATGATTTGCATGTAGGACTACAGCATATTTTTTTTTATCCGAATGTGTCTACTCACATCATCAAAATCATTTCAGCAGCCTTCTAACTAGTGCAGCCAAGTGTCTGAGACTGCAGATATATCAAAAGAGTTTTGGCCGTGTCACTTCTCGACGTTTCTCAAAGCGGTCACCCGCTTGACCTCAGCAGTAAAAGCTCCACCTGGCTGAATCCTGACGATCTTAATCTCACCTAACCATAGCTGGGAAGATGCCGAGATATTATCCCGTTATCTGGCATCCTGCTGTTCTCAACCATTTCAAACAGATGTTCACATTCCAGTGTGGGCTTTTGGCTTCAGATTTTCAAAAAATAAATGTCAGAGAAGAAAAATGTGGCATTTCTGAATGTTTGATATGAAGCTGCTGATTTGTTTGGCAGAGATAGCGTTTAGAGACTATGGGTGCTTCAGCCCTGAGGCGTAGCTTTTGTGTTGACCACCTTTTGGTTTAAAAATCATGTTTTCCCATGAAAATCAGGTTGCTTGTAGTCTTGCCGACACGGATCTCACATTTAATACTATGCACATTTCATACTTGTCGCTTAATGGACATACAGAGGTTTATTTAAAGAGAAAAAGATGTTACCATTAGTAAGGCAGAGAGCTACATTTCATTTATACTGTACCAAAGTCTTTCAAATTTGGGTTATTTTTATCTGAAACTTTAGTTTTTGTATTGTGCCGTATGGAAGACCATGAAGCATTAGTTTAGTTTTTAGTTTTTTTTTTTTAAGTTTGGAAAGATGATGTGATTAAAGAAATGCTTTGAGGTGGTAGTTACATGCCTTCCTCTTCCGAAGAAATGCCTTTTGATACTGTTTTGTTTTTCACCTTCAGTCTAGATTTGTATAAAATGGAGTGGGTATAGAAGGGAACAGGGGATATTATTAATCACTGCTATCTATGGGGATGTGTGCAAATCTTGAAGTAGAGCTAGGGCTCAGAGCTACATATTTCAAAAGGGAAAAGAGAGACTTGGAACAGCATGCCTGTTCTTGAAAGCCTTGTTTCAAAGCAGCCTCCTTTTTGAGTTGGGTTTACCAAACGTTGTTTGCATTTGAGAGCTCCTTGGAGTAAGCAATGTTAAAGCACAACTATAGTTTCTTTAATTAATTTATTCTCATCTCTCTCTCTCTCTTTCTGTCTTTCTCTCTCTTTTAAAAATGTCCGGACTATGTGCAAAGCCTTCCTCTGCAAGCTGCTGCAGTTTAGAATTGTAAAACAGTAGAAAAGGGTAGAACAGGTTGATCTTTTTCCCACTTTTTTTCGGTTTTATTTCATTCTTGAGTTATAAATTGACATGCGAGGTGTATTTCATGTGTATGCAATAAATGGTTGAACTGGATCGCAACAGCTGCACACCCAGAGGTTGTACAGACTTTGCAAAGGAAGCACAATGTGCGATCATTTTTATGCAGGACAAATGTTTATTAAAGTCTTTGTGCTTTAAATTGCTTTTTTAAAATTGTATAAATAAAGGCATTTCGTTTTATACATGGATTTGTCCACTGTGTTTCTTTTGACTTCAGCTCGTTTATTTAGAATTTGATTCATTTGTTAAGTCCTCAGTAGCTGAGCAGAAATGACCAGTTTTGAACACTGCCTAAGGTGTCTGCTGCATCACCCTGCAAAAGCATTTATCTCGAATGTCCCTGTTCACTATAATCCCCACGACATTCCCTCTATCTCAGGCACACATATGGTCATGGACAGTGCGCTTTAAGTACTAGCTGCAGCCTGGGGTCTGATCCGCCACATTAAACTCTATTCTCATTCTTCTGTCCTGTCTCGGCTTCTCTCAATAGTCTGGATGTTATTTTAGCCAGCATTAGCTCAGCTCATAGCTCTGCTAGACAGTGGGTGAAGGCGCCCCGTAGTGCTCATCTTTTAATGACTGTCTGATCAGATTATCACTGTTTTTACCCAGACTCAGCCAGCTGACGCTTGTGGTCTGTGGTCTGACTGCAGGCAGTGAGGTGTTTTTTCTTCCAATTACTTCAGTCATCATCTTCATCTTACATGTAAAAAATCTCAACAAAATCTTTACTTCAGTGTACTTACGTACACCAAACTTTCCAGTTTATTTCCCCATCTACACTGCTGTTCAAAAGTTTGGGATCAGTAAGATTTTTAATGTAATGCTCATCAAAGTTCTATTTATTTGATCAAAAAGGTAATAGTAAAAACATGATACATTTTCTTCAGAGACAAGCTTATGTCTCATTTGATTAATATAAAACTTGACCTTATTTCCATGTTGTTTTTGCCGTTTTTCTATTATAAATACTTTGGAAACATGTGACTTGATTTCTTCATTGTAGTGAATGAAATGTAACGTAAATTCTAGATAAAACGCTGCTTATAAATGTTACTTTGTAAACGTGTTAAATTGTGATTTTGCATTCAATAGCTGGTATTTTAAAAGTAAATAGTATATAAAATATAGCCTTTTCTGTAGACAACAAGCTGCATGTAAATGCTGGGGTAAGTGTACCCATTAAGCCCATGTACCCTTTAAGACCACTTTCAACTTTAAAATCAAATTTTAAAAAAGGACATATTTTATGCAAATTATGATTTTAACCAATTCAGTGATTTGTTATTTCCCTGACATTTTTTTTTTGTATCACATTTGGCAATGTTGAGTTAGCCCCACATATGCAAAAATTCACTAAATTCACTTTTTTTCAAAGATAGGCTTAAATGGTACAGTGCCACAAAATGCATGCAAACTACAGTCAACACAAGCTTCTCTTGAATGAAAAAAACTTAAAAAAAAGCAATACAATATATTAGGCTTCAAAACAATATATTTAGGCTTCATGCATGTCTTTGTAAAGATATCTTATATATTTTTAAAGAAAAACATTGTCTTTTTTCACCATTACTCACTGTGGTACCAATTAGGCCCAACTTTTTTTTTTTAATGAGAAATCCCTCTAATTACAAACTTAGATCAATTTTCGGAGTGTGCTTTAACCTTACTAACCTTTTACCTTACCTTACACACTACTTTAATTTACAACTATATTTAGATATTTAGGCCTACAAATTACACATTGTGTAGCACCATTATATAATGGGTGTCTGCTAATATTTGATCATACAAAAATGAAATAGCTAAAAAAATCTTGACACAGGATTTTAACCTATATGTAATAGACTGCACATAGTATTATATGGCAGATGCAATCACAATGAGCTATTCAACCACACTGGTATATGTACTAGCCTCTTTTTTACACTGTGGCATAAGGTAGCTTCAGTCTATGATTCTTTGAATTTGCCTGTGTTAACTTGTGACCCTGTGTTGCCTGTGTGAACTTGTTTGCTAGCCAAAATCTAATTTTACTGTTGCAATAAACTGAAGTTATTTCCAGTCAAAATGCTGCTTACAAATATTACTTGTCACTAGAAAATCTCATTTGATCACATTTGTAACAAAATCATGACTATTTAAGTCACGTTTCCAAAGTATTTATACGAGAAAAACGGCAAAAACAACATGTAAATAACGTCATTTTTTATATATTTATCAAACGAGACATCAGCTAGTCTATGAAGAAAATGTACCATGTTTTTACTATAGTAAATAGTTTAACGATAGCATTTGTAATTAAACCACAGTAGCCTCAAATTTACAGTTCTCTGGGACTCCATGAAATGTACTTTAACATCACAAACCATAAAATGTAATATACTTTTACTATAATATTCGTTTTCATAACAGTAAACACAGGTCACAAGTTAACACGGGCACATTTCTATGATTCAGCCAGCTGCATATCACGTCGAGAGTAAAATTCTGACTTGAATCCAAAAATCCGCGGCTGAATTAAAGTAGCTCGGTAGCTCACTGCGTTCATTACTATCGCTACGAATTGACGCACTTCACAAATGCGATGATTTTAGCGTGTGTTCGCTTATTTGTTTATTTTCCGTGTTTCAGCCGCTATGGACGATCATACCAATAATTTGTCATCTTTACAAGAATATCAAAAACATCTAATGAGCAAGTGTGCGTTTATTAGACAGCTTAATATCACGTCAGTTTGTGCTTTCAGAATCGGCGAATCTGCAGCGTTCGGTTCGGTTCGGAGGACCTGAATCAGGAAGTTGGTCACCAGATAACACGGTAACCAGTTAAACCGTAACACAGGTATTGCATTAACGTTACATCTTAATCATTAACAGAAACCGTTTTAAACCATCTAGCGTTACAAAGCTAAGCTTTATACTGACCCTCGTTTATAAAGCAGTATGGTGAGAAATGATTAATGTAAACATGAACCCATTTAGATAGAAAGGCAGTCACATTCCCTCAGTGCTGTCAGTTTACACTCGGGGCGAGTCTATGCTAAAACACTGCCGTCTATCAACTATGGCTGGAGCGGCCTCTGTGGGTGTTACGCCACAACGACAGGCATCTGAGAACGGCTCGATATGAGAAGGGGCAGATTATTTTACTAAATTAAAAGAAAACTACTGGGTGGATCTTTGTCATTCTAGGGTGGTTGTGTACACACACTCCTAACACACATTTCAGTTCAAACAGCTTGTAAAAGTGCATGTGGCACCGGATGACCCCTTTAAGGTTTTTACAGAGAGAGATTTGTTCTTATATCTTTCGCCTGTTTTTTTTTTTTTAAATATTTAATTTCTAAAAACATGTTGATTTTTCCCCCCTGGCTGTTGACAGTATTTTTATTTATTCATGGTGTGATAAAAAGAGATATCCAAAATCTAGTGTCAAAAAAGAATTTTAGCATGCTTTTTCCAGTGTTCAGATTTCTGATCTATAAATGTATGCAAATGATTGCATTTTTAGTTTAGGTTAGTTCGATATTGCTTCATTTGCATTTTTAACAACAAAAAAAAATGTAATACAAAACAACTGTCTTCATGTTCTTTGGTTAATCAATGGGAAAGTTGTGATATCTATTTGTTACGTTTTTTTTTTACCCTATTCACCTGAGGTGTCTTGCCTTGAAATGTCTTTCACTTGTTCAGAAACCGACTCGCTCACACATACCTGCAATGCACAAGAAAACAATTCCCAGACTAACACCGAACTGTCAAATTTCAGTTTATTCTTGAGTGTTTCATTACATTCAACTCATGTCTGCCTCCCTGATGTCTGCAGCAGGCGTTTCAGTTGTCTGCTTGGTTTGGCATTGTAACAGGACACAGTGAGTGATGTGGCTTTTTTGTCTGTGAGAGATTCACACACACACACACACACACACACACACACACACACACACACACACACACACACACACACACTTGTGTCATTTCCCATTTATGACCTAATACCTCAGCTATGCAGAGTTCAGACTCTTCTCATTCGGTCCACCCTGTGATGTTCTGATGTATTTTACCCTTGGTAATATCACAGTGACCGAAGCGACATAGATATCATTGCAGCAGAGAGAGACAGACAGATGTGGAGGCAGGAGTTGACGCTAGCATATTGTAGCAGTCTGGGGGGTCATATAGGCCGTGCCCTCCGCAGAACTGTTTGATTCTGTCTGTCTGCATCTGGCCGCCACTTCGCTGATGCTGATGCTTAATTATGCAGTAAGCAAGGCCACACACACACACACACACACACACTCATAGCCTTGCTTACTCCCACACACATCCTCTCATGTTTGCCCTCCAGACGATACACACACAAACACACACACACACTTAATGAAGCAGATGAAGAGTGTTTGAGCTGAATAGAGAGTGAGAGGTAATGAGAGAGTTGCTGCAGTGATAAAACAAACGTCCTTCTCTGCTCATCTAGGAAGACTGTTATGGTGGGTATGTTTCTTAAATAGCTTTTTACATCATAATTCATATGCAACCCACTTCCTAAAAGACAAACTCCTGATTTAGGTTCAATGTAGACAGTCTTATCATATTAAATTGCAACAGAGAAAAAAGAGATGAAATGGCATTACTGATTTCATGTCAGTAAACATTTAGTTCAGCTCCTCCTAGTCTGTGTCCTTCATTAGAGAATGAAGAACTGCCAGTGGGTTGCTTAAAGTCAGGGTTAAAGCAGATAAAAAATGTCTCATATGCACTAATTTAAACGATAAAGTTACTTACTAGTTACTGTTGCTATGTCCGACAAGCCATCCGCTCTCATGACACACATCATGTTCTCGCGCAGTGAAAAATACATTGTGGAGTTAAGAGGGATCTGGCGACACATCGACAGACAAGACAAAGCAGGTTACTTTTGATATGAAACAGTCTCAGCTTTCTAATTTTGTAAAATAAATAAATAAAATAATAAATTTAAGGCTAACGACTATTTTTATATAGATGAATCTGTCAACTAATTTATAGATTAATCGATTATTCTAAACGACTAATTTCCCACAAAAAAAACAACAACTTTAAGAACATTTTATTTTGAATAAAATCAATTAATTGGAGATTCTTTTGATAAAAATAAAATGTAATGAAACCATTAAAATGGAATCCAGAAAACTGAAAATGGAAAAGAACTTGGTAAAAAAAAAAAACTGTAAAACTCAATTAATTACACAGACTTTTTGATAAAACATTTTTCATTTAACCATTAAAACAGTATAGAAAAATTCTAACGGAAAAACCATTTATCTGAAGGAAAAAAAAAAAGGAATTCATGGGGGCCTATAATTATAATTATTTTTTATGTGGTAATAAAAATAGATGTAAGTGAACAATAGCCTTTAAAATTATTAAATTAAATAATAATTTTAAAATAAATTTAAGGCTGCCACTAACAACTATTTTATATTGATTAATCTGTCGACTAATTTATAGATTAATCAATTATTCTAAACGAATAAATGTCCCACAAAAAATTAAAAATGAATAAAAAACAACTTTACTTAAGAACATTTTATTTTTAATAAAATCAATTAATTGGAGATTCTTTTGATAAAAATAAAATGTAATGAAACCATTAAAATGGAATCCATAAAAGTAACGGAAAAGTTTACAAAAACTGTAAAACTCAATTAATTACAGACTTTTTGATTAAAAATTTTCATTTAACCATTAAAACAGAGTATAGAAAAATTCTAACGTAAAAACAATTTATATGGAAAAAAAGGAATTCATGGGGCCCTATAATTATTTTTTGTGTGGTAATAAAAATAGATGTAAGTGAACAATAGCCTTTTAAATTACTTAAAATACATATATAATAGCAATGGGTTAATAATAATTAGTTCAAATAAAGCACTAAAAGCAAGAAATCATATGGTTTTATTGCACAAAACTGTTGAAATACATAATGTATTCTAAACAATAGAGCTAATGTAAATTGTGCATAACAACGGCATGCAGAGGGCGCCAATGGCCTGATGATTGTTTTTACACTTCACAGCAAGATCTAATCCTTGTTTAATATTGACTAAACAACATTTAAGTCAAATGTCCACTTTAATCTTTAATATTTGGCCATATCTTTACCAGATATATACTATAGCCACAATAACTTCTTGAATATGTGGACACCAAAACGTGTAAACTCAGTGTGGGTTTAGACTTTCATTTTGAAATAGCGATTAGCATATTTACTTAGCACTTAGCATAGGTTTATAAATGATTTACCTTACAAATCTGATGAAATGGCGCACATTGTGTTCCAAGATGAACTTTATAATAACCCCAAACTCACAGCAACATGCAGAGATTGAGTCTGGGACGCTCCAGACATAAATGATAACAGTTCTTGTGGAACAGCATACTGTGCTGAAAGCGGAGCTGCTGTGAGACGCAAGTACAACGAATTGACGCACTTATATTAACCCTGCTTCGCATATATTTATTTATCTGAATCGTAGCGTTTGTAAATTCTAAATTATGCTTAATTATGATTTTTAAAATGGGTTTAATATATAATGCAGCCTTGGAAAACCATCTAATGCGTTTCATCGATTCTCGTCCATGAAATGCGCCACTTCCGGTATTTTGCAGGTTACTCAAAGCGGGCAAAATTTTATCAAAGATTTTTAAAAGTCGAATAGTCGATTAGAAACGACAAATCGCGACAGCCCTAAATAAATAGCGTTTTGTGGCTTGCTGTAGCATCTCAGTTCAAGCAGTAGGTCAACCGATCATATCTTCCTCTTTCCTAGTATCCCACCTTTTTTCAGGTAAGAGTGGGCAAGGCCTTTGTAAATTTTTGGGTGCCTCTTCTGATCTCATCTGCTTCCGGCTATTTTTAATTTAAGCTATTGCTGCTTCATATTGCAAATTGGTGTGTCTTACCACATTATTTTAATGTATTATCTTAATTATGAACACACTGGGTTGTAGTGCAAACAGTTTTGCTTGCTTCTGCCTTGAAGAAAAATAGGCATAAAATAAACATGAATAAATGTTTATACTCTTCAAAAATGGCAGATTCAGCGTTATGATTGGTTAGATCGCCTGTCAATCAAACGGGATGAAATATTTAAAAAAAAATTACCCATTTTTTGTACATTTTTTACCCCTACATTTGACCCTTCGAAGCTACTCTATATTAATTTAGTTTTCATCTTCATCTTGACTTTTAGTTGTCTTATATTTCCTTTCATAAAGATTAATGTTAAGGTTTGTTTCAGGAGACAATCAGAGAGGATTTAAATAGGAAACCATAAAACCAGAAACCATAAATCATGAAAATTGACAACTTCTGGAAGAATTTTGACGTGCACTGGATAAAGAAAGACGGTGGATGGTGGATTATTTTAGATTAGAAAATGCTGCCATCATGGGGTGACGTTTGGCATTGCCGTTTAACTGTTACATAACCACTAAAAACTACTTCACCCACACCTTCACCAACTGTTCATTCTGCCTTCTGTTATAATGTTTAAACACATTGTGACATGCCTGTTTTTTTGTTGCTCCTTAATTTAATTTCAAAATGTGTAGATCAAAATCACAACATGTCCATACTGGCAGAGCCGGATTAACGCAAAGGCAAACTAGGCACGTGCCTAGGGCCCGATTGGCGGGATGGGGCCCAGACAGAGGGACAAAAAAAATAAAAAATAAATAAAATAAAATAAAAAATAAACAAATGTCCTATCTACAATTTATTTCAATATTTATTAATTAACTAAAATAGTGACGATGTTTATCTTAACCATGGACTGTTACATTACGTCACATTAATGCCAGCCCATGACTGTATAATCAGTGATGCGCGGGTTGATCCAAAATGAGCGGGTGCCTGCGGTCACCCGCGGTTACGAATAAAAAAATATTTTAATGATTTTTTGTTAATGATATTCGGGTCGCAGTCGGTCGGGTCGTTTGAAATAAAGATGCCAATTAAACCTTTGTAATTTATATAGTACTAGACACGATTTTCTATGAAATACATATACTTATTGGCTGAATAATATTTACCTTTTGAATGTTAAGCGTTATTAAATGTAGAAAAATGCCCGATTTCCCAACAGGTTGAACTGAGCAATGCCATTTTTATAGGCTACTAAATATATATATATAATTATTAGACACATTTCACTATGTCTTTTTAAATGCCTAGGTCTGTTTAATTTCCTTAATTATACAATTTCTAGCACTATTTTTAAACGTTTATTCAAGCAATAATATATAAATTATCTCATATAAGCTTGTTTTAAACCAGGGATTAATAACGAAATTCATGCAAAAACGGTATGTTTTCTTTACATTTCCAGAGAGCGAAACGAACGAAATTAAACATTACTTAATAAATTCAAAGCACTATAATTTTTCTTATTCATTTGTTAAAACTATTAATATATATAAAATAATATTATTTTGTCATATTCGTGATTCCTGAATTTCTATATGAAAACTTCGTTTTGAAGTGCATTCGTTTGTATAAGAAAATTCGTTAACCTAGCCTATTAAATTGATTTAAATATTCTTGATAATTTTTAGAAAAAGTTAAAAGTTAAGAAAAAAGGAATTAGCTTGTAGTTTATATATATTTAGGGCTACATGCTAATATTTTTCTTAACTTTTATTACACTGTAAATCGAAATAAAATTATTCTTGGTCATATTTAACATCGCAGAATCACTGACATAATTTAGAATATTTAGAAAACGAAACTAATCTGTATAAAGGAAAGACAAAATAAATCACAATAAGAACAATATGTAGCCTATTTTTCTTCTAATCAAGAACATTTCTTTGACAAAATTACCTAATAAATGCCAAATGATGTTTGATAGTGAAAGCATCTCCACCGCATATCTGCATATAGCCTAATCGCTGGTGTCAGTCGCAAATATTAAACATGCGGGTCAGGAAGCGGGTCAGGTACAATTTACTTTTTTTTTTTTTTTTTGCGGTCCAAGTTGCGGGCGGTTGTACTTGCATTGACCCGCGCATCACTGATATATATAGAGGCGCCAGCTAAACCAGATAAAGTTATTTGCTCTGTTTACATAGTTTACTGACACCTATTGGTTATTTACTGATACTACTGCCTTAACAAGGACACTCCCAATGGATGAGGACAATTTAATAGCATTTAATAGAGCCGTGTAATGACGTATAAATAATGAATATCAAAAAATAGTCTGATAGACTGTTTAATATACTACACATGACTTATTTTGGTATACAAACAACCAATTTGTAACTAAAGACTAGGCTATGTAAAATGTGAATTATCTTGTATTAGTAACTTTGGTAAGTTTCAGATTTCAATTCATAAATAACATCGATGGAGGGGGGCCCAAAAAATGCAGCCTGCTTAGTGTAGTCCATTTATTTAATCCGGCTCTGCATACTGGTATAGCCTATGTTTAAAATGAAAAAAACATTTTCAATCTTTTCATTTGATAGGCCTATAAAACTGATACTGTTGAATACCTTATTTGATTCAAAATACAGCAAAAACAGTAATGTTCTGAAATAGTTTTGCTATTTAAAATAACAGCTTTTTATTTTAATATATTTTAAAATGTAATTTATTCCTTCAAAGCTACATTTTCAGCATCCTTACTCCAGTCTTCAGTGTCACATGATCCTTCAGAAATCATTCTAATATGCTGATTTGCTGTTCAAGAAACATTTATTAGTAGTAGTAGTAGAAGTAGTATCAACATTTAAAACAGTTAAGTATTTTTTTCAGGATTCTTTGACAAATAGAAAGATCCAAATATCAGCATTTATCTGAAATAAAAAGCTTTTGTAACATTATATACTATGCCATTTAAAAGCTTGGAGTCAGTATATGTTTTTTTCTAAAGAAATGATCTAAATATGTTTATTTAGCAAGGATGCTTTAAATTTATAAAAAGTAATGATAAAGACATTTATAATGTTACAAAAGATTTATATTTCAGATAAATGTTGTTCCTCTGAAATTTCTGTTTCATTTAATCTGAAAAAATTCTACTCAGCTGTTTTCAACACAATAATAATACTTTTTTTTCTGATTCAGTTTTGGAATCACAGGAATGAATTACATTTTAAAATAGAAAGCAGTTATTTTAAATAGTAAACAATTTTAAAATTGTACTGTTTTGCTGTACTTTAGATCAAATAAATGCAGGCTTGGTGAGCAGAAGAGACTTGTTTAAAGCATTGAGCAATCTGATTGGTAGTGTAAATAGTATGTTGTGTATCTCCTTTATCTAAATATCACACTTAATTTGTTGTAACTGCATTATTATTAAAGGGTCCCAGAAATGTCACACTTAACAAAAGAAATCAATTTAGGA
This sequence comes from Garra rufa, assembly GCF_049309525.1. Classification (NCBI taxonomy): domain Eukaryota; kingdom Metazoa; phylum Chordata; class Actinopteri; order Cypriniformes; family Cyprinidae; genus Garra; species Garra rufa. The sequence goes on along the minus strand of NC_133363.1, from coordinate 40,702,702 downwards.
TGTTACTGATACTGGTAATGAAGTGTCATTTGTCCCTCTCTTGCTCTTTATCTTTATCCATTGTTTTTATTCTAAGTATGTTGCTTTTAGCCTTCCCCACCAACATTCTTCACATTTCTGCCAAGAGGTAATAAATTCACTACCAATGGTTACAGTTTGCTCAAGATGCGTGCTCTTGAATAGAAATAACGTTTCTCATTGTGTTAGTACAGTCAGGATTATGGTAACGGCTCTGCTACAGCATGTTATGGATTGACATTGTAAATATATGCTCATTCACACCCTCCATTCATTAAGTAACTTCACCTACACTTCCTGAAACTGCCTTAAACACCCCACCCTGAATGAGTAAGTGGGGTCTGTCACAGCAGAGCACAAACAAACTCCGTTTTCTACGTAGCTGTACTGGGGAAATCCTTTGCCCTTGTTTTAAATACAAATCTTTTTTTTTTTGTTTGTTTGTTTGTTTTTTTGCTGTGCTAGTACACCTGCTTAAGTCAGGAAGTGTTACACTTGAACTTCAGTTGTAAATTCTCAGAGAAACCAGTTTAACCTGCAGAGAGTATTATGCAAAAAGGGGAAATGGATTTTTGCTAAATACATTTAAACAATGTTTGCTTACATAACTCATACATATTTGTATTTGTCCTTTAAGTTGCTTTTATATACACACTACCATTTAAAAGTTTGCTATCAGCCAGATTTATTTTTTTTTAAGAAGAAGAAGAAGATGCATGATCAAGGCTGCATTTATTTGATCAAAACACAGTAAAACACAGTAACACAGTGAAATATTATAATAATTTAAAATAACTCCAGTGTCACATGATCCTTCAGAAATCATTCTACTGCTGATTTGGTGCTCAAAAAACATTTCTTATTATTATCAATATTAAAAAAAGTTGTGTTGCTTAATTTTTTTGTGGCCCATTAAAAACAAACTTTTAAACAGTAGTATACAGGCCATTAATACTTTCACCAACAAAAAATTATTTTAAGGCAGCTATTTATATCTTTTGCTGTAGTGTGTCAGTAGGAAATATCAGTTTACATTTCCAAACATTCCTTTTGCCATTAATTGTAATAATTCTAAATCTGAGGGTGCAAAAAAATAAAATAAATAAATATAAAAATATTGAGAAAATCGCCTTTAAAGTTGTCCAAATGAAGTTCTTAGCAATGCATATTAATAATCAAATATTAAGTTTTTATATATTTACAATAGGAAATTTACAAAATATCTTCATGGAACATAATCTTTACATATATCCTAATGATTTTTGGCATAAAAGAAAAATTTAGAATTTTTAACAATAAATGTAAATGTATTTTTGGCTATTGCTACAAATATACCCATGCTACTTAAGACTGGTTTTGTGGTCCAGGGTCACAAATATGGTGAAAAACTGTAATGGATATTACAAAGAATTTTACAGCAAAATAAAAAAAGGTTTTTGGAAGTTAAATAAAACGTACAGTTTACAGTGAAAAAATGTAAATTGACATTCCCAGAATTCCCTGTGTTACATTTTAAATTTGACGTTTTTTCATTGAATTAACTGTTTCTTACCTTAATTTTTTAGAGTGTTGACTAAATCCAGAAGAACTGTGGCAATGTCTCCAAAATGCTTGAAAAAAAAAACCTACAAAACTATGGTACTGTGAAAAGTTTTAGGCACTTAAATGTAAAAATGCTGTAAAGTGCAGGATTCTTTCATAAATTGATTTTGTTTATCAAGTTACTTCTATTAACTAAAATGGGTCATCAGATGCCCATTTTCCACAAGTTGATATGACTCTTTAGGGTCCTAATGAGAAGTCTATAACATACATTGGTTAAAATTTCTCAGTGGTAGTGTAAAAACATTCTTTTGTCAAAATCAGCCCTTTTTAGAGCAAGCTATTCTATTGCATTTTCCTTTAAATGCTAATGAGCTCTGCTCACCCCGCCCATCTCATCCATGAGATGACGAGCCGTAATGTTTACTTTAGTCGCATTTAGTTGGGTTAGGGGCCGTTCACATGTAGCGTCTTTTGCGCGCTCAAGTTCGTTATTTCAAATGTAGACGCGCGGCTTGATAAGCGCTTTGTTGATAAGGAAGAAAGCGGCGCGCCTAGCGTTTTCCACGCATTTTTAGGTGTGACATGTGAACGGCCCCTTAAGCTGCAAAACTTGCTAACTAGCACATTATTAAGAAAGACCATTTGCAAAGATGCATAAAAAAAACCCTTATACTCACTTCTGCTGTGGGTGAAGCTGCATCCCGAATAATTTGCATAGATGCATATGTAGATCGGGATCGGCACTTTCCTTTCAAAAACGAAAGTAACGTTAATCCTCTGCATCTTCAGCGGCTCAGATGTTGGGAGTAAATGACGACTGCTATGTTCATTATTACATCCATCTCTTCCATCACACACTGGCGATTGGAGTCGGACTATTTCAGCTCGGTGAGGGCGTGTCTAAGGTAAGGCGCTCATGTCTATCAACTATCGTAGGAGCGGCCTCTGTTGGTGTATCGTCACACCGTCAAAAAGCTGAGAATGACATGATTTTAAAAATAGGTTATTACTTTTAAAGATTAAAAAAAATACCACTGGGTGTTTTATTTTATCATTGTATGGTGGTTGTGTACACAAACTGTCAACACACACGTTCAAACAACATGTAAAAGTTAGTTTTGCATCCGATGACCCCTTTTACTAAACCAAATCAACATTTGGTGCAACCACACTTTGTGTTTAACAGCTTTTGTCCGTGGTAACCTTGCACACAGTTTTTCAAGTAGCTTTGCAGGTAGGTTTCCTGAAGCATCTTAGAGACACTGCCACAGTTCTTCTGGATTTAGTCTGTCTTCAGTTTCCTCATGTAATCATACACAAATCTTACTAGATTGTTACAATTAATGGTAATTTGAATGTTTAGAAAATGTAAACTAATATTTCCCACTGACACACTGCAGCAAAAGATATAACTGCCTTAAAACCATTTTTTATTGTTTTTGAAAATACTAATAGCCTATGACTTTTGCCAAGTACTATGGAAACCTGTCTACAGATCAGTTGGTTTCATTCATGTGTAAGTTTGGAGTGAAACTCTCTGACCTCTGAAACTCATAATAATACTATAATAATACTATAATTATACTGTGCTCATGAATAGCTCCTGTGAGCGTTCTCACCTAGCCGGTGTGTCGGGTGTGTGTTCCAGATGTGTGTTCAGTGCTGTAGGTGTGTGTGTTTATGATAGTAATGTAGGTGTGATGAAAAGGGCAGGGCCAAGCGAGCCGGTTTCTGATCAGGTGGAGTGAAAGTCTGTATGTGCATTTGTCTCTCTGTACCTGCTGGTGTGTTGATGTATGTTTAGCCTCTCTCTCCTGAGTCAGTCAGGCACTGAGGGCCGTTCATCTGGGAAAATGTTCAGCCTGATCAAACTACGGCGTGTCTTCACTGTCCACCAAGTGCCCAAAGTAAGTTTATTCATTTAAGAAAAGATGATGTGATTTTAACTAGCTCTAGTAGTTTAAGGTGTTGAAAACAGATGATAGAGGTCAAGAATCACTTGATTTTTGTTCTTTACCCTTATTATTGTGCAACCTGATGTGATACAGCTTGAAGGTACCCACATATATTTTCCTATTATTTTGTTGACTTGCCTTTTTACCTTTTTGTTGAGAGAACTGGTTTGCTGTCTTTATTAAATGAGCAGTTTGTGTAATTTGTTTCCCATGGTAGGCATTTCATGAGGACGGTATTATCTCTGGATATCGACACCCTAGTAGCTCAGCCACAGACTGTGTGTTGAGTCTCTTTCAGCTCACCAATGAGACCCTCAATGTCTGGACACACTTTCTACCAACCTGGTACAGTGAAACAAGTTCATTTGCGCAATCTCTGTCACTCTTTATCGCTCATGCTCACATTCTCTCTCTCTCTCTCTCTCTCTATATGCATATCTCCATGTCATTGCCACTTTCTCAGTATGGCTTTTACAGCAAGTTTTGTTGTCTTATAAAGATGATAGTATATGAACTCACACAACTTTAATAGCACATGGCTCTGGGTTCCATGGCAACAGTATTTAGACTGACTGTGTGTATGGTGTGTTGAGACTTACAGTAGTTTGACTTGAGAATCTCCAGAATGGTTGTTACGTCCCTCACCGGGCTTTAACCCAGCTGAGCCGCTCCTAAGAGACTTCACCTTGCTGGGATGATGACAGAAGTCCAACCAGCACTGCTAATGAGCTCCTAGTGTGATTCTCAACAGTGCTTTCTCTAGACAAAAACATGTCACTCATGTCACCATTGGTTCTATAACTTCTGTCAGTCTATTTGGCTTGAAGCTTGTAGTGCTATATTGGTCAGTCATAACCCTTAAACCGAGTTAATATTTTAGACAGTTGCCTACTTGTCATTTCATTACTTATTTTTCCAGACAACTTCCATTCACACATTTAATCATTAATATCTTTCGATTCAGCCTCATTTTAACCAGTGCTTTATAGTAGAAAAAAAGAAAAGAAAAAGGATCCCACACACTACAGACCTGCATATAAATCTATAGCTTTATTAACTACGAGCCAGTGCTTTACAACAAACCTTTTTTAAGTCACACACATCTACCCTTATATTTCCTTTTCATGTAATAAACAGAAACATACTTCATAAATAAGAAATATTATTATATATTATTATATAGAAAAGAAAAAAATATATAGTACTATACAATTTATGCAGAACAGTAGAAAAAATATTTATATATATATATATATATATAAAATATTTGAACGTTTTCTCTTTAATTTAATGGCATTTTTGTTTTTCTGAGCAAAAAATAAATACACATTTTTCAGACTAAAATGTCAGTGTAACAATGTTCAGTGTAACAATCTTGTCAGGCATATTTACAATAAAAATCAATTTATGACAAATTAAAAGATGAATTACCTTCACACCAAATACATATACATTTTTCAAATTTGCAACTATCGTAGGATTTGCCCATTTGTCAGTAAGAATTTTTTACTTACTTTACTTTTTAAATTTAATATACTCCACTATTCTTTTATATATTTTAATATGTACAAGTCAGAGTAAGCATGTTGTTTGAATTTTTACATAAATATTGTGTTACACTAAATGACAGTGTAACATTATTTCAATCAAATTTTGACATTTTATTCTCCAAAAACTTATTTGAAACCTTAAAAGTAGACACTTTATTTACATTTAATGTGCTTTCTATGGACATAAAATCACTTTTGTGAATTTCCTTTGATGTGGATGTCTTAACTTTGACCCATATGTATATATAATAAAGCTATAATAAACATATAATATAAAACATATTATTTTATCAAGTTTATTTATTAACAGTCTTTTTTCTTTTTTTCTACTATTCAGCATAAATTGTATAGTACTCTAGCATAACTCACTGTTGCAGTGTTGGTTGCTGCATGATAAACTGTGTTGAATCTTTCTCTTGCATATACTAAATTATTAAATATATATGTAAATTTACAGTTCAGTGCAAAAACACTTTTCCATTACTTGTCTATTTAAAGTTCAAAGCTAACACATCCTCTGATCCCACACAATAGTTAAATACACAGTCAACCAGCAGTAAATCAATAGGACAAAATTTGGAATCTGTAACCCGACTCTGTGTTAATGTTTGGTTATATTAAACTCACTGATCCCTCTAAAACAAGCAAGAGTAAATCAGACCTGCAAGTGAGATTCATCTTTTAAAAATCTGAGATTTAAAGACTAGAATCAATAAGACTCTAAATACCAATTTTTTAGGGTAAGGCTGACACTGCTAAATCTAAGATGCTGTTTGTAAGTAGTAGATGTTATGTTTCCATGGATTTCCAGGGAATTTAAGTGTTTGTTTAATAGTAAATATATATATAGTAGCTGGTCTGCAGGGGTGGGAACCCTGAATGTACAGTATGATGTCTTTAGCAAATCTCCTTTACAAAAGTCTATCATCACTATTCATTCTTATCTTTACTGTACATACTGCACAGCATAGAAATCAGCCTTACCTGTGGTCTTTAGAGATTAAACTAGACCTATAGAAGCCTTAACTGATAAGAGCGATTTGTGCAATGTGTGCATGTTATGTCTACATGTGTTTCTGTGTCATCCTGTCACATACATCCCTATAGTAACAAACTCTGTGAGCAAGTCTGGGCAGGTTAAATATTTGAATACAATCATTTTATTTATCTTTGTCATCCTAAGCTTTTTTTTTTTCTCATTTCCACAGTAAAACAGGTTCACTTGCTTAAATATAGATTATGTAGTTTCCATGTAAGCTCCTACGGTTGAACTCAAAAGTTTACATACGCCTTGCAGAATCTGCAAAATGTTAATTATTTGACCAAAATAAGAGAGATCATACAAAATGCAAGTCATTTAGTACTGATCTGAATAAGATTTTCACATAAAAGATGCTTACATATAGTCCACAAGAGAAAATAATAGTTGAATTTATAAAAATGACCCCATTCAAAAGTTTACACACACTTGATTTTTAAGACTGTTTTCTTAACTGAATGATTCACAGCTGTTTTTTTTTAGTGATAGTTATTCATGAGTCCCTTGTTTGTCCTGAACATTTAAACTGCATGGTGTTCTTCAGAAAAGTCCCTCAGCTCCCACAAATTCTTTGATTTTTCAGCATTTTTGTGTATTTGAAACCTTTCCAACAATGACTGTATGATTTTGAGATCCATCTTTTCACACTGAGAACAACTGAGAGACTCATATGCAACTATTCCAGAAGGTTCAAACGCTCACTGATGCTCCAGAAGGAAATACCACGCATTAAGAGCCAGGGGGTGATTTTTTTTTTTTTTTTTATTTGAAGATCAGGGTAAATTTTACTTCTGGGAAGCATGTAAGTATCTTCTGAAGGGCAGTACTAAATGAAAAAGAAATATGGTATTTAGGCAAAATAAGAAAAATATACACATTTTTATTCTATTTAAAAGTTTTCACCCCCAGCTCTTAATGCATTGTGTTTCCTTCTGAAGCATCAGTGAAAGTTTGAACCTTGTGTAATAGTTGGATATGAGTCCCTCAGTTGTCCTCAGTGTGAATAGATGGATCTCAAAATCATACAGTCATTGTTTGAAAGGGTTTAAATACACAAAAATGCTGAAAAACCAAAGAATTTGTGGAACCTGAAAATGTTTTCTAAAGAACAGCAGGCAGTTTAACTGTTCAGGACAAACAAGGGATTCATGAACAATTATCACTAAACAAAAAATACACAGCTGTGGATCATTCAGGTAACAACACAGTATTAGGAATCAATATCGATTCTTAAATCTCAAGAATTGCTTAGTCTAGATTAGAATTGATAAGTCAATATAACAGCTCATAAACAATGCCAGGTTAAAACCTCAGAAAAACATATTCAGTGACCATAAAGCATTAGTTGGCCTGTACTTCATCTGATATATATCCAAATAATCATTACCGAATCAAATCGCAAGCTTGTTAATCAGAATCGAATTGTGAAACTTTTGTCAAAACCCAGCCCCAGTGGAAGCTACAGTATGTAAGCAGTTGTCCTTCTAGCCTTTCTGTGGAAGTTCATAAAATGCAAAACATATATTTTTACATCTCCTGCCTACAATGTTGACTCCAGCAACAGAAAACTTCACGGAATTATTTTTTCACTGTATAAATAGTTTGTTGTGAGTTGCAGCATTGCAGTGCTGTGTCAACATCATGGTCTGTCATCATCTCATGCCTCTCTCTTTCACTATCAGGTATTTTCTATGGAAGTTGATGACAGTGTTGTTGATGGAGGATGCGTGGTATGATGCATACACATGGCCTCTGCTGGTCTTCTTGCTTTCCTGCTGTATTTATCCATTGGCCTCCAGCTGCGCCCACACCTTCAGCACCATGTCTACCCGCTCTCGCCATATCTGTTACTTCTTTGACTATGGAGCACTCAGCCTGTACAGCCTCGGTAAGACAGGAACACACAGGCACATTCACTTCAACACTATCAGTTCCTTGGCTGGCAACAGAAAATATTGCTACAAAGATAAAGGTCAGGGTTCAAAGTTCTGTACTGCAATATTTAATAGCAACAATGGAATTCTTGCGCAATTACTGCAAATACAGATTACATTAAATCATGTACAGCAAATGTCACATACTGTACGTCTAGGGATGCACTGATAATAGAATTCTGTCCAACACATAAGCTGATCATTATTTAGATTTTCGCCAATTGCTAGTAAATAAAACAAAAAGACTAAAATATAAAATAAACCATTTTATAAAACATTTAACAATGTCATTAAATTATTATAGTTTTTAAAGATTAACTTTAAAAGAGCTTCAAAAGACTGTAAAGATAATCTAAACGTTTGGAATGGTTTATTTATATTTTGAAAGAAGTCACTTATGCTCACCCAGGCATTTAAAAAAAAAATATATATATAGTAAAAAATTTTAATATTGTACAGTTTTCTTAAAAAAAAAAATTCTATTTGAATAAATTTTAAAATGCCATTTATTCCTGTAATGGCAAAGCTGAATTTTCCACAGTCATTACAGTCTTCAGTGTCACATGATCCCTCAGAAATCAATCTGATATGCTGATTTGGTGCTCAAATAACACTGTCGTATTTTTATTAATGTTGAAAACTGTTTTTTGTTGCTAAATTGACCAAAAGTGACAGTAAAGGCTGTATTATACAGTAACAAAAAAATCAAATAAGTTCTGTTCAATTAATTTTCCATTTATCAAAGAATCCAGTAAAGAAAGGTTCCAAAAAAAAATCAACGGAAAATTCAGTTTTGCATCACAGGAATAAATTCTATCTCAAAGTGTATTAAAATAGGAAACCACTATTTTAAAATGCAATAATATTTCACATTATTGCTGTTTTTTCCACATTTTTAATTTAATAAACAATGCCTTAATGAGCAGAAAAGTCTTCACCATAAAACATTAAAATCTCACAGATCCCAAACTTTTGAACGGCAGTGTATAACAAAAACATATAATGTTTTTTACAAAAATACCTACATTTTTAACTTTTATAATATTAAGAACTATTATGAATTATTGAGCACACAATATTACATATGACACTGAAGACTGGAGTCAGACACTGCTGAAAATTCAGTGTTTGCCATAACAGGAATAAATTGCATTTTAAAATGTATTCAAATAGAAAATTGTAAAATAAAAACAATTTTTACTGTATTTTTCATCAAATAAATGCATCCTTGATACGAGACTAAAATCTTGATATTTGCCAGTTTAGATAAATTGAGAATGCACAATTAAATATACAGATGAATTTAAAAATCTGTAATACCAGACAATAACCAGTATGGTAATATGGCTATGAATAAATTCAGCATATGTACATAAGTAAAGTACATAAGACTTACTGCACCTGTGATTGTACCTGCACCAGCAAGTTAAAAAATACACTATATTTGAAGGTTTCCTTGTTACAGTGTTATATATGGTTACTATATGATTAGGGTTAGGATTACTTACATGTAATTATGCATCTTTAATTAAAGGACACCTTAAAATAATGTGTTACCATAAACTATAAAACAAGAAAACCTCACAGACTTACTGTACAGCACAAACGGACACGCATTCACACATCATTACCAATTCCTCCACACTGCATCAAGCTGTAATCATGTGACTGACTGCATGTTTATGCAGGTTCAGCGATCAGCTACTCTGCATATGTTTTTCCTGACGCATGGGTGAACAGCACCTTTCATGCATACTACATCCCTGTAGCTGTAATAAACACCATCCTCTCAACCAGCCTGGCCTGCTACTCGAGGTAAGGCTCCATGCCATTCTACATTCCTCTTTGCTAACATACCACCATACTGACAGAAATGCAGGTTGCAAAAATGTGGGTTATGTAATTGTGGTGAGTGACTATGTAAGTACTGTATGTGGAAAAACACCCTGATTTACATAACATAATTTACATAACATAAGTTAAAAACAGTAGCTATATTACAGAAACTCAGAAATCTAGTTGGTGAATCATTTTTGTCAATTTGTTATTTAAATGAGTTGTCCAAACCACTACATTCACTACAAAGCTTCACTTTTCCAGTGCTGGCTACATCTGAAATTGCATAGATACTTCTTTTAAATAAGTACATCCTAAATGTATACACACAAAAAAAGTATGTTGTATATAGTAAGTATGTGTGTAGCATGTAATCTGCATGTACTACATTTGTCAGAGTATCAGTTGCATGCCTTCAGTGTCATTCCTTTCTCATGGCTTCATGGACTGTAAAGTGTCCATCAGATGCACACTACAGAATCACATCAAGAATCACATCATCAGTACTTTTTGTCTACTGTTTTACAAATACTGTGAATTAGCAGTGAATTCTGTACTACTGTTTTCATATACTGTATTTTGCTTACTATATAGTCAGGAAGTCTACTGGTATTCAGCCTATATGGGCCATTATACAGAATTGATGCAAACTGCTATTCAAATATTAGATGTTTACTAAGATCCTTTCTATCCATTATCTATCGAAACCCACAATAATATTTAAAACATAAGTAAGGAATAATTGACGACGGGCCGTAGAATTCTTAGAAAATAATGCACACCCGAGGTGGTGATGCGGTCACGACGCGAAGCGGAGTGGCCGTTACACCTCGGGTGTGCATTATTTTCGTAGAATTCTACGGCCCGAAGTCAATTATTCCGCTTATACTACAGTTACCACACCTCAAGACATCGATCAAATGATATATTTCAAGACATTCGTCCCGTTTTTATCCTTAAAACGCTATTGTGAGTAGGATTAATTTCTTACGCAGCTCATTCAACAGCTTCGTTGCTAGTTCCAAAACGTCATTTTAGAACTAGTAACGACGCTTGGGCTGTTAAGAGCAAAATAATGGCGTTAATAATGAAGTTTAGACAGACCGACAGACAAGCAGACAGACGGAAAGAGTGAGGGAGAGAAACTAAGTGTATGACTTTACCTCTCTCAAGTCTGTGTGTCTCTCAAAGGTGACTGGCAGCATCGTCTCTACTAACAGTTAGACTTTAAGTTCATTTTCTTCAAGACCACGCCGTTGTTTCCTCGCGTGTGAGAGCTGTCATGTCGTTTTTAAGTTGTTAATCGTCAGAGCAGCGCTAACAACATTAGCGCGAATGCTAACGCGAGTGCAAACTAACATTATGTGTGTGCGTCTGTGAGGTGAGTGAGAGGGGGCGAGAGAAAAAGAGTTTGTGCTTTCCGTACATAATAAAACGTAATATAATGTGGAATAAAACATGGAAATAATCTGTCGTTTTTATCCGGATGTTTACTGTATTTATTAGTTTGGCCAGTGTTATTGTGGGTTTTAGTTATTTTGCTGTTTTGGGCTGTAAGGACCTTTGAAATAACTGAAATCGTATGGCGAAGTGATATAGACATGCACTGCGGTCTAAAGCTGCCTGGAACTACGTTCGCCGTGCGTTTCCCTGAATATAATGCACACCTCTAGAACGTTCGTCAGCCAATCAGATTCAAGCATTCAACGGCCCTGTAGTATAAGTAAGCTTAATATATATATAAAATCATCATTTAGTCTGTACTTGGATTTGGGAGGTGTCTGTCACAAACCCTAACCCCTAAATTTCTACTTATGAAAATTATATCGAAGTACTTTTTGTATTTTATTTAATTGTGTTTTTTAAAGTACCTTTTTAATTCTTTTTTTTTTTTTAACGAGAATTACGAAACTTTATGTTAAAAAATTTGTCCCACATGTCTCTGTCACTGTGTTTGGTTTAGTGCATTGGCTGAGACTAAATTTATGATTAGGAAATATTAATTTGCCACTCTCTTTTATAGCTACATGGTCAGGTTCCATCATTTTGAGGTAAATGTGTTCAAAAGTATGAAAAAATCACCATTAATCACCATTTTTCTATAATCAAGGACACTTTTTTATATCATTACATTTAGTTTTTTTATATGTGTGCTACTGTTCAGAACTGTGCTAGGTGAGAATGTGTTTATTAGCATCTTTGAGCCAGGGTTAAACAGGGGGGGTGTTATCCCAATCCCAAAATTGTAACTAACAGTCAAAAATAAAGTATACTGAATTATCAACTAAGATTTTATGATAGTGTTTGGTTCAATGTATATTCAAACATTAGTGTTACTGGAAAAAGTTAAACTACTATGAAAATTGTTTATGCTAGTAGAAAATGTAGTTAAGTTAGTGTATATGATTAAATAAGACAGGTTATAAATTCAGTCTGTGCTAGAGTAAGTATGTGAAATACGAGACTTGTTATATAAACATGACATGGTAGTTTTATAGTTTAATATTATTTTCGTTTTCCACTTTTTTGTTAAGGCTTGGCTTACCGTTCCTTCACTACAACCATGACATCGATGAAAGGTGACAGTTTAAACAGAGAATGTGCCAGAAACCCCTGTCACTCACTAACATGTTTTCTTTATCTGTCTTTTAATATAATATGCCTCATAATGTAATTAACACAAAACGCTCCACCTAACTTTGTTAATGTCGTGCTTCTGGGTTTTAGTTCTTATGAATCAGCCTCTCTTAAATGTTACTAACAATTACGTGACCTCACCACCGGCACTGAAACCGATGTTATCATTAACTAACATAAAAATGTCTTTCCCTACATGTCAGATTCTCCGAGAGACAAAGCCCACGGCTGAGTAAGGTGTTGCGAATTCTTGCCTTCTCCTACCCTTACCTGTTTGACAACATTCCACTCTTCTACAGGGTAAGTTTCAGCATACCATACAGTACAACCAACACAAATACCTAGAGTGTTCAGACGCAGATCAGTCAGGTTAAATAACCAGATAGGAATGAAGTTGGTAATGCTGTGATGTGTTCTGGAAATGAGTGCTTTATCTATTTATCATGTTGTATGTGTTGATCACTGGGGAAATATATAAATATGAGTACAGTACAAGGCGTAACCTGTCATTATTTTTCTCTTACCACTTTCTAGTTGGTTCTATGTGTTGGTGAGGGTTGCACTAATAATGAGGCAAACTCCATTCATGTTCAACATACATTGCTTTCTTATCTTACTGCCTTCCTGTTTGCAACCCACTTACCTGAGAGACTGGCACCGGGGCGCTTTGACTACATAGGTAAGTGATGCCACATACAGTGCCTTGCAAAAGTATTCATACCCCTTCATTTTTTTCACATTTTGTTTTGTTGCAGCATTATGTTAGACTGCTTTAAATTAGTTTTTCCCCACATCAGTCTACACTCCATACACCATAATAATGACAAAGCAAAAACCAGATTTGCAAATTTTACAAATTTATTAAAAATAAAACACTGAAATAAGTACATTGCATAAGTATTGATACCCTTAACTCAGTACATAGTTGAAGCACCTTTACAGCCTCAAGTCTTTTTGGGTATGATGTGACAAGCTTTGCACATCTGCATTTGGCAATTATCTGCCATTGCCTCATCTTTTCACCTCTCAAGCTCTGTCAGCTTGGATGGGGGCTGGCAGACATTTTCTAGAGTCCTAGTTGTTCCAATCGTCTTCCATTATGGATAATGGAGGCTACATGCTTCTGTGAACCTTCAATGCAGCAGATTTTTTTCTGAACTCTTCCCTAGATCATTGCCTTAACGCAAGTCTGTCACTGAGCTCTACAGGCATCTTGACCTCAGGACTTGGTTTTTGCTCTGATATGCATTTTCAGCTGTTAGACCTTTTCTGAGAGGTGTGTGCCTTTCTAAATCATACTCATTCAAATGAATTTGCCACAGTTTAACATCTAGAAGCAATATGAATGCTCCTGAGCTAAATTTTCGAGTGTCCCAGAAAAGGGTATGAATACTTATGCAACGGGATCTTTTCAGTTTTTTTTTTTTTTTCAATAAATTTGCACAAATGTTAAAAACCTATTTTTTGCTTTGCCATTAGGGAGTAGCGAGTGTAGATTGATGTGGGGAAAAAAGTAATTTAAAGCAGTTTAACATAATGCTGCAACAAAACAAAATGTGAAAAAAATAAAGGGGTATGAATACTTTTGCAAGGCACTGTAAATAGTAGATTTTTTTTTCATAATCTGTAGAAGAACCCAAGTGTGTATGAACTAGTTCACTACCAAGGTTTTTATAATACAGACAGCATCTGTTAAATTAAAAAGTCCTGAATCAAATTTTTCAAAACTACATCTTTAACACAAGACTACAGGTATTTCTTGAGGAAGTCGTCAGTGTTTTCAAGTAAATGTCTCTCTTCTGACCCCTACAGGCCACAGCCATCAACTGTTTCACGTGTGTGCAATAATTGGGACACATTTCCAGATGAAGGCCATCGAAGCTGACATGGTGCTGAGACAGTCACAGCTGCTGGCCACCGCTCCTCCTATCACTTTTAATAACACGGTTGGATCATCTCTGGTCTGTGTCTGCATCAGTCTGGGAATCATATGTCTTTTTAGTCTACCTCTGCTGTATGGCAGCTCAGAAACACAGCTTACAAAAACAGAAGGAAAGAAATGCAAGCACTAAAGGCTCCTTGAGACAGGGGGTCTCTGAAAGATTAATTGCAGTCTTGCACAAGCTACCAAAGTTATTATGAAAATATATCTAGGACATTCTTACTGGATATTACGTTATAAAAAAATCCCCAGGAGCGGCTTGTAAGTTTACTAAATCTATGCAACCTGAAATCGCAAAGAGTAATGAATGCGTTACTACATGAATTCTGCTTCTCAGGGAAGAGCAAAAAAAGGCACTGAATATCAGGACAATGCAGGTCAGTGGGAGGGTGTGTCAAAACGGTCTTATAAGGTGTACAGAAACACATTTATTAAATAAATGAAGCATCATAGTTAGGTTTACGGTATCAAAATTGAACAGATAAATGTGGAATAAATACAGAAACACCCTAATTTACTTAACCAACATACTATAATACATAATAGAATTGGTGCTCATTTAGTCTGTCTGACATTGTCCATCCAATTTTCTTACGCTACTTATTAGATCATGTGTTTGGAATGAACTAATTCACTTGAATGAATCAGACTTTTACAAATGAGAGCAGACTGTTTGGAATGAACCAATTCACTGGAATGAATCAGACTTTCCTACACTACATTGGAGAAGGAGAACCATTTGGAATGAACTGATTCACTAGAATGAATCACACATTCCTACACTACATACTGAATGATGGGAACATTTGGGATAAACTAATTCACTAGAATGAATCACACATTCCTACACTACATACTGAATGATGGGAACATTTGGGATAAACTAATTCACTAGAATGAACTTTCCTACAATAGGATTGAGAAAGGGGAACTTTTATGTGAGCATAAATTTTCTTTTCAATTTTCAGACATTTGGTCATATTCTCAGGATATAGAGGATTTTTCACTCTAAAACGAAAATTTGCTGTTAATTTACTCACCCTCAAGCCATTTAAAATGTGGGTGACTTTTTTCCTAAGTACACTCTTAAAAATAAAGGTGCTTCACAATGCCATAGAAGAACCTTTTTGGCTAAATGGTTCCTGAAAGAACCTTTAACATCTGAAGAACCTTTCTGTTTTACAGAAGGTTCTTTAAGCTGAAAGAAGGTTCTTTAGATTATGAAAAGGTAAGAAAGAGATGGTTCTTTAAAGAACCTTTGACTGAATGGTTCTTTGTGGAACCAAAAATGGTTTTATGGCATCGCTTGAAGAACCTTTTAAAGCACCTTTATTTTTAAGAGTGTAGAGCAGTAAAAAAGATTTTTTGGCTGAAACCATGGTCCTTGGTGATTCATAAAAAGTCAATGGCCACCATCAGTAGAGAGTCCAAAAAAAAGGCTTACGCAACACAAAATTAGTACCATAAACAAACTTGTGAATTAGATATTTGAAACAATTCAGAAACAAACAATTTCGCGGAAGGCTATGTATTACTATAATATTGCAGGCCTAAATAATGTTTAGTTTTTGCTTCATAAGATCTCAATATATCATCAGAAGCCACAGGTATTAATTTTGTTATGCCTGCATATATATATATATATATATGTTTTATTTTTTTATTATTTTTTATGAATCAACAAGGATTATGGCTTCAGCTAAAAATCTTATTTACTGCTCTACTCAAGGAAAACAGTCACCTACATTTTGGATGGTCTAAGTTTGAATAAATTAACAATTTTTTTCTCTGACAATTTAAATGAAAATGTGCTCCATTGTATACATGGTCCTATTTCTTTTATATGTAGACAAACACCTCAACAAATGCACTGTGTAAAAATATTTTTAGTTGCAGGTGTGTGCACAGTCTTCCAAAGTCCAGAGTGACAGCTTTTGTATATTCTATGTATTTCATTTCTGTTAAACTGCACCACATTTTTTCCCCTTGGGTATCAACAAAAGAGTGTGAGAGATATTACATATTTTCGTAACATCAGGTCACACCTGGGTCATGTAACCACAAATGAAACTATTTATTGTTTTCCAGATTCTTTATAATAAAAAAAATATTTCTAATCAACCTAGAACTGTTTTTTACTTCTTTTTGAGACCTATAGTTACCTTTGTCAGTGTAATGCCAAGAGAAGTTAATATTGATATTATATTGGAATATAGACTGCCCTCTACAGCCTAGTGGAAGTATAGTCTCACAAACTCTGCAATACTCATTGTCTGTGTTGAGCAAAGTGATTTCAGAAACAAATTTTTTATTTTTTATTTTTTTGTAACAATCTCTTGTCAGTTATCTGTATACATTTACTCAAACCTGACATTATATTGAAACTAAAACGATGTGTGACAGAAGGGTGGCATAAAGTATTTGTATCAGAATTAACATTTAGCGTGTCGTATTTGTTTTCCCTGGTGAAAAAAAAACAGCTGGTTGGCTGGTTTTAGCTGGTCATAGCTGGTCAGCAGGCTGGTTTTGGGGGGGGGGGGGGTGTCAGCAGGGTTATTAGACAATGATCCAAAATTCTACATCCATTATGTCCCAGATATGACTAGGTAAGTACATTGTAGTCTATAATTTGCCTAAGTTTTATCAGAAAACGGATTTTGTTTGTTTCAGTCTTGTTGACCATAATCAAAAAGCCAGAAATCAAGTAGGAGAGAGTGGGACGGTTTCAACAAGGGGCAGTTGCAACATTGCTTATTCCTTCAAGCAGGAATAAGATACAGTGATGATATTCATACTGCACATGCTTTATTGGCCCCCCATACTTCCTGGAAGAAATCAGCCTCGTGATCATTCCTTCTTGGTAAAAAAGTAATTTTTTTTAAAGATGAGATTTTTGGTCATAGTGTCTAAGTTGTTTGTGTGACTCATTGTGAAAACATAACATTTTTAATCAGTGCGTTCTTAACTTCTAATAGGCATAGCTAGTGTTTGTCAATGATATTGTGTCAAGCTAATATACCAATTTTATCATGGCTATCACTGTAGGGACAGTTGCAACACACTGTTGCAACCGTCCCATCATGCTGTCCCTTTACCACAACATTGATTTAAAAGCCTGCCATAACATTACATAATTGTAATTTTATAATGATAATACTAATGAACCCCTTTAATAGTTAGTTATCTCTCCTTTTTTTAAGTGAATAGGTAAAAAATCTACTTGTTACGTAACAATGTTTTTCATGTACTATTCTTTGTTTTTTGTTTTTTACAGCCAATTTACCTTATTAAAGACTGTGACTGTGCACAAATAAAATAAAGAAATTGCTAAATTATATTTAAGAATGATTTAATTACATTTTATTGAATGTTGCAGCTGTTCCCTATTGAGGGGACAGTTGAAACATTTCACTTTGTCTATTTAAGTGTAAATTGTACGTATATTATAATATGTACGCATGTTGCAGCAATATGGGTGAGTAGCTGACAGTTGTGGCTTTATTGTATTAAAATTTCGGCTTTCTAATACAAACAGTCTCTGACAGACTAAAGGAAATGCAAAAAATGTTACAACCGTCCCCACTCTCCCCTAAGTGTCTGTGAGCTATCAAACGAGGACTAAAATAAAGCGAATAAATTGTGAAATCACAGCATCTATCGTCTTAAAAAGTCAGAAATAAGTCACTTCTTATGTATTCTAGATTGTAGGCCAACAGCTGAGCAGACGATTTTTATTTATCCAATCAAATCTTCTGATTCACTCAGTGGTTTATTTAGTGCCTTTTTTATGTTACCTTACCAGCAGGTGGCGTCTTATTTGCAAAATTAGTAATTGAATAATAACGAGCATCTGTGTGTAAAAAAGGTGTACACATTTGTATTTTTCTTAGAAAATGAGCAATTGTTTCGTTAGATAAGACCATATTCTTCAGCTGGGATTGTGTAGAGCCCTTTGAAGCTGCACTGAAACCGAAATTGTTGGCCACCATTGAAGTCCACTATATGGAGAAAAATCCTGTAATGTTTTCCTCAGATATACCTCATTTCTTTGCCCCTTACCCGTGTTTTTCCAACCTACGCGTGAAAGTGCACTGGAGCGGCAGTCAACCCTGTGACTTCCCACCCGTGAACTCCTACTAGATCGTTGTACTCAGTTCTGAGTTCTGACGTAACATAGCTCGCGAGTCGCGAAACAACAATGTAAGTCCCTACAGGTGCGGTGTTTATGCAAGTGGTATACGGTGGAAAAATAGACTTAAGGACAATATAACGTTGCAATCAAATTAATAGTAATACAATAATAATAAATGCGTTTAGGCAGTTTGGCGTGACTTGCCTGGAACGCTAAGTCGTGAGTCGTGGTTTGAAGTCGTGATTTACGGGCTCAAAAACCTGCCTGGAACGCAGCATGAAGAAACAAAGACATCTTGGATGACAAACATGAGTAAATTATCAGGAATTTTTAATTCTGGAAGTTAACTAATTCTTTAAATCCGAGTCCTTCACAACTGAAACAAGTCTCATATTCTTTTGATTATGTAGGCTATTTATTATGTCTAATGATGCTTTTAAAGTTTAAGTGTGATAACGTTTGTGAGCTAGTTTTAGCGCTCAGTCCTTAGGTTAAAAGAGCTTCACGGTTTGAGTACTTGATTTGTGTTCATAATTTGACATATTGCTTTTAAATACATAGGCTATGATTAAGGGGAATCTACCCTCTCTTTTATGTGTGTGCATGTGCATGTGCCTCACTTCCTCCCCCACCCTCGTTTTTTGTCACATGGTTTACTGTGCACACACTCTGACTGATGCTGTTTGCTCAGCATTCTCTGTTTTGTTGGCAGAAGATGAAAAATGTCAAAGCAAATTGTGAATGGCAAACAGGCTGACAAAAGCACACATACACACACATCTGACAGTATATTTTAGAGCCCCACTAAGAACGCCTTGTTGGTGGAGATTTAACCGCTCTTCTCACACTCACACACTCAAAGAGCCTTGATGAAATGAGAGCTTGAGATCTTTTCAGCAGTTTTTGTATCTGTTTTGTTCAAACGCAAAATGGTGTGAATGGTTTGTTGGCGATACTGTAGGAAATCCATCAGAGTTGATTCCCATTCAGAAATACAGAATGAGGCCTATCAAAATTACAATAGGTGAAAACTAATTTTGACAGCGATAGCTTATAAACTAACAAACGCAATTTATGTTAGAACTTAGAAGCATGATTGATCTGACTTCGGGGCTTTGTAATTAGGAATAGCGCCAGCAGGGGGCAGCATAGGACCACGTATGTTCGCTTGTTTATATGCAGACGACAAAAATCATTTTGGCCAATTGATGTAGTTACATTACCTTGTATATTAAAATCCCTAAATATTAATAGGCCACACACAGGCTTTAACTTTTAATGCAAGAGAATGAGCAGAAATGTTAGAAAAGATTAATGATAAACATACAGTGTGAGTGTACTCAATTATTTTTCTTTCTCCTGATTTAATAGGTGCTAAACCTCCTAATTCATCTTCAAAGTCCTTATTCATGACAGGTAGGAACTGACATCCTGTCATGTTTGATCAGGGAATAGGGAAACAGCTGTCAGTTCTTCCTCTGCTCCATAGTCCCACTGTTCCAAGACCTCCTTGTAATAATATTGACCTTCCCTGTACTGTTTACTCAGGCTGCCTTTAAACACAGCACCAGCAAATATCACACAGAGCTGCCGCTGTCTGCTGCACCATTTCACTCTCACACTCGCTAATTACTGCCTAAATACCCTCTTATCTTCCTGTGCTGCCTGTTTGTGTTAGCGCACAGCACACACATTTGGCCACTTAAACATCCACTGAAGCATTGTGATAAATATGACTGATTGACTCTTCTGTGTCTGCCAGCTGGGTGTTTAATTTCTCATGTATTTGAGGGGTTCAGGAACTGAATTCGGAGACGGCAGACAAATAATGCGGTGGACGAAATTTCAAAACAACAACGGTAATTAAACTGCTAATAATAGGCCTACATCCTGCCCTGCCTCACCCATTGTAAAGTGCTAAAGACAAGCTAGCATATTTTATTGCTTACTCCAGGGATGAATTATTTCAAGTGACCATTCGATCGGAAGCAATCAGGTCATTTGCATTCCAGTAGACTGTATGCTGGATGGGCTCCAGCCTGCCGCGCTGCTGGTCCTGTCGCTCTGTGTTTGTGCGCGTTGATGGATTCAGTTTGGCTGTGTTTGTTTAGCCCTTAGCTCACTACTCATATGAAAGCCGACGACTCAGCAGTGATAGAAAATATATCCCCATCCCTTTCCCTCCCCTCTTTCTGTTTCTCCTAATTACACAGAGTGTGTTTGTACAGCCGGCATGATGTTTTCAAAGTACACAAGCAGGTTTTGAAGCTTTTGTTGGCCTGACTTGTTTCCTGTCTCTTTATTCAGAGGCTGCTTTCACCTGTTAAATGGAACACATCCCATGAGTGACTGGTGCAATGATTCGCTCTCAGGCTTCGTCAGGATAACTGTCACAGCTGTGGGTCAGCATGAGAAAGGGAACAGGTGTGGAACAACAGTTATGAAAATTACTGCAGTGTAGCTTATTCAGTGAAGAGCTGTGGTTTTTCACCTTTTGACTCCCATTGTCCACAACAGTATTCATCAGCATTACTTTTCCAGGCATTCATGAATTACTGGATAAGGATTAAGGGTCAAATTAAAACAGTCAACTAGTTACTTGTTATTCAGTCTCTACTCAGTAAAATATATTAGAGTTTGACATAACTAAACAACTAAATCATTTATGCTTTTAAAATAGATCTTATTAATTTCCATTACGTTTCCAGGTATAAACCACACTTTTATAATTAGGTTTCTTCTTCCTTTTTTCTTTAACCCCGAGAACCATAATTCTTAAAAAAAAAAAAAAAACTTTTAAATGTAATCTTTAGAAAATGTCTCAATTAATATAATTTTTCTTATATCGTACATTGTAATGCTTATAGCAAATCATTGATTTTAGATTTGTTTCATTTTTCAATAGCATAGAATTGTAATAATATCTGTTGTCTATACACTACCATTCAAAAGTTTTGGACTTTTTAAAAATTTTTAACATTTTTTTTAATTTTTAGTGTTTTTTTTTTTTTTTTTAAAGAAGTATCTTCTACTGACAAAGCCTGCATTTATTTGATCGAAAGTTCAGCAAAAACTGTAACATTTTGAAATATTTTTGCTGTTTAAATAGCTGTTTGTTTCTTTTAATATATTTTAAAATGTAATTTATTTCTGTGATTTCAAAGCTAAATTTTTAGTATCATTACTCCAGTCAAAATGTTTCTTGAACAGCAATTATTTGGGTATATTTGGAGCAATAACCAACAATACATTGTTTGGGTCAAAATCATAGATTTTTCTTTTGTGCCAAAAAATCATTAGCATATTAAATGAAGATCATGCTCCATGAAGACATTTTTGTACATTTTCTACCGTAAATATATTGAAACTTATTTTTTGATTAGTACAATGCATTGCTAAGAACTCCATTTGGACAACTTTAAAAGCGAACTTTAAAAACTTTTTTGCACCCTCAGATTCCAGATTTTGAAATAGTTGTATCTTGACCAAATAATGTCCTATTCTAACAAACCACACATCAGTGGGAAGCCTATTTATTCAGCTTTCATAGATGTATAAATCTCAGTTAAAACAAAAATACATTATACTCAATGAAGTTCGAATCTCTCTTATTTACATTGCGTCTACTTTGTTATAATGAGATGATTCATGCTGAGCACAATAACGTTACCTCACCAAAAACTCAGACGATTTGAGCGGTGAGTGGATTCTAACTTAAACGCCTCTAATTCAAGAAATCAACAGATATGTCTGTGTTTGCAACATTGCTCAATGCTGCAAAAACACGTTGAAACAGAAACCGTTCTCCAGAGCGCAAGCCATAACATAGGCTGGATAGTTTGCTAAATCTGCCATTATTACAGCTTTAACTGAGGGTGCTATTGATTTCGTTTAAGCACCCTGGTAGAACCAGGCCTGTATGAACTACTGTGTGAACTAACATGAACGACTGTATTTTTATTAACTAACGTTAACGATTAAATACTGTTATAAATGTTTATTGTTTGACAATGTTAGTTAATACAATAACTAGTGTTAACAAATGCCACTTTATTGTAATGTGTTACCCATGTAAATCTAGAAATATTTAGAATGACAGAAATGTGTGAGCTATAACAAAGAACAGTGCGCATGAATTACTATGTTAATGCCAAAGGATAGTAATACCAGTAAAATTTGACCTTGTGGGAACATTTTTGAGGTCCTCATGACGAAATAAGCTTATAAGCTTACAGACTGAAGTGTTTTGAAAATCTAAAAATTTTCTGTGAGGGGTAGGTTTAGGTGAGGGGATAGAAAATAGAGTTTGTACAGCAGAAAAACCATTATGTCTATGGTGGGTATGTCTATGTGTGTGTACTGAGGATATTACCTTGGCACCATTATTACATATCGCAATGAATTTTAAGCAAACCCCAAACTCTTTTAATCTCTGGGCTACAGATATCTGACAGGCTGTCTGTTCTGAACTCCACTGTGTATCTTTACCCCAATCACAGGCAGCTGTGACTATTTAGTGGGCAGGAAACCACCGAAAGCAGATAATTCTCCATTTATAACTTCTGGTTCACTCTGTTTATTTTCTTGTTGAGTGAGCCAATGCTGGCTGTTCCATTAGCTGGCATGTGTTGACCAAAGGCCGTTGTGTGCTGTCCTCTGTGTTGATTGCTGGATATTGAATATCCTTGAGGTAATATCAGCCAGGCCTCGCTTTCTTTCCATAGTCATTTATCTAGTGAGGCAAACCACAAGTCTTATTTTAACCACCTCTGAAAGGGTTTGCTTTAAGTGGCTCATAAAAAAGGAAAAAGGAAAAGCATGAAAACTTTGGGGTTTTCGAGGCTAACCATAATAGGGCAAACCACCAAGTATACCAATTAGCCAGCAATGCTACTGTCAGAGTGACATGGGGACAGAGCTGAGTGAGAGAGAACGACACACAAACCAGACACAGACCACACGGAGAAGCAAAGCACTGCGGGACACTCACAGGAAGGCCCAAATTAGACGAAAAACATTAATCTGAAATATGTTTGAAACATAAGGCACATATCAGAGCTGCCTAGCATGACAGTTTAAAGACATGAACGTGAGAGGTTAATATAGCACAGGAAACACAATACCGCATGACTGCACATACTCAATCACGACGACACCTTAAAAATGTTTAACAGTCACCTCAGTGACAGGAGAAAGATTTTGCGGCCAAAACTCAGAGCTGGAAACATTGAACAGAACACACATGCTGTGTTTATGTCATTTGTAATGTGTAGTCACTGTAGTATTCTATTAATCGAAAAGACCCATTTGCAATGGACTCAGAGTTTTCCTTCTCTGCGGAGAATATTAAAGAGATATTAAATTAATCTTTGATTAGTGGTGCATGCTATTGTGGAGGACAGATTTGCGGTGAATGGAGCTGTTAGGCTGGCGCTAAACCGATTTATTAAGGTCACCTAGAATCTCAAATTAAACCTTACAAATTGTTTTTATTTTACAGAATGAAAGTGAACATTTATTTATATGACTCCTTTTTGTTAAACAAACTAGCAAGAATATTCTTTGTCAGTGTAAACTATTAATGAAGTCTTAATCCATCTGGCAGTGAAAGCTAAGCTAACCTTGCGTAAAGTAATTAACATATTTATTCTAAATTCAAAGTAATGAAACATTTTCTCAGAATAGAACGATTTGCAACAAATGACATTCAGTGAAGTGGACGAAAGACTCATTCGAAATAAGGAGATTAATACTGCAGAAGATGAAAATTTGAATTTAGTTCATTTCAATTAAATGTAAAAGCCTGCACGGTAAGATTTTGCATACAATATGTTTAATTTGTCTAAATATAAACTCTAAACTAAGTGAACAGTATTTTACAGCATTTATTATTCAAGGTTAATGTTAATTTATACATGTACTATCATTGTTAATTCATGTTCATCCATAATACATTGTTGTTAATTTATGCAACTTGAAATATTTAAAATGAGTTTATGTTGAAATGAACATAACCTACATGAATAAAAGCTGTATTGTAGTGCTGGGCAGTTTTACAAAAAAACAGAAACTAAAAAAACAAAACAGGCAAAAACCTTGATTTCTGACCTTATCTTAGAAATCAAATTCTGACAGCAGGTGGTGCTTAACAGCAGCATTCTGCTTTTAAATAAAATAATATGCATTATGAAAAGAGTAATTGACGACGGGCCATTCAATTCTTAAAAAATAATGCACACCTGAGGTTGTGATGTGGCCACGACGCGAAGCAAAGCATTATTTTCTAAGAATTCAGCAGACTGCAGTTAATTATTCTGCTTATACTGCGGTTACCACACCTCCAGACATCGATCAGATGATACATTTCAAGTCATTCATCCATTTTTTGTCTTTAAAATGCTATCGTGAGTAGGATTAGTTTCTTACGCAGCTCATCCAATGCTTCCGTTGCTAATTCCAAAATGTCATTTTAGACCTAGTAATGACGGAGCCATTGATAGCAGACTAATGCAGTCAATAATGAAGTTTAGACAGACCGACAGACAGGCAGACAGACGGAGAGAGAGATATAGAGATTAAGCTCATGAATTTACCCCTGTGAGTCTGTGCAGCGACAGCGTCTCTACTAATACTGAAACTTTAAGTTAATTTTCTTCAGGAACAGTGTTGTTGTTACCTCGCTTGTGAAAACTGTCATGTCGTTTTTAACATTAGATTGCATGCTAGTGTGAGTGCAGTGAGACAGTGGGAGAAATAAAGTATGTGCTTTCCGTACATTATAAAATGTAATTGTGTGACAAAAACATGGAAATAATCCCACCTGGTCTCATGACAAAAACAAACATACCAATAAGTACATATCACTGCAGATTTCAAAAGAGAACACTAGAGGCAGTAAAACTCTGAAACCTTGTATTCCTTTTTACACAAAGTATGATTTACAGAGTTTGATCAAGTGTAATTTTTGCACAATTACTTGAAGAATATTATATTATGACTTAAAAACAATTTTAATATGCTGGGAATGTGGTGAATGTTAGCATGATATATCCAGCTTCATATCTATGGGTTTTCATAGACGGTAGGTTCGTTCAGTAGCTCACACAGTACGGAAATGAACTTGAGAGGTGAAGAGCTCCGGTTTGAATCCGTGTAACTATGGTTCAAAAAAAGAGTTCAAATCTACACACAATGAAGATTCAAATGGCGTCAACACATGCGTTTTTATATTGGTTTTGCATTTGTTAACACTATTGGGTAGGTTTAGGGTTGGTGTAGGCCATATTTCCAACACGACAGAGCATTAACTTTTAGCAACAGTCCCCTGATAATTGAACTCTGAACCGCCGCAATACTTAACTGAAGCAACGTAATAAAAGCACAGCAATACATACCTAAATCAACGTAATAAAAATGTGCCAGGGTTTACATATTGAACCTGTGTTCTTTCTATTTCTTTTTTTAAACTGCCATTAAACGTGCAGTAAGGTACGTAAAAACTGTGCTGCTAAAAAGTACCCAGAGGTACGCATTTTTATGAGACTGGGTTGAAATAATCTGTTGTTTTTATCTATCGTTTACTGTATTTATTTGTTTGGCCAGTGTCATTGTGGGTTTTGGTTATTTAGCTGTTTTAGGCTGTAAAGACTAACTGAAAATAACTGAAATCATGTGGTGAAGTGATATAGACATTTAATGCGCTCAAGTGCTGCCTGGAACTACGTTCGCCATGCGTTTCCCTGAAAATAATTATGCACATATATCATCAGCCCTAAAACTGATCTGTTAAAGCATTAAGGCATCATAGACATAACAGTATTACTTTCTGTAAAACTGCTTTGAAACAATGTGTATTGTTAAAAAAAAAGCGATGCAAATAAATATCCAAATGATCACCAGTAGTTCATATTCCATGCTGAATAAACTCTTTTTAACGTATGAACATATATATTGTGCATGCAGACACATTTTTAATAACCTAACCACATGCTCCCACACAGTACACTTGCGTTTGACCCTGAGTGAAAGAAAAATCTATTACTTTTTTACTTGATGGTTACAAAACATGACGCTAAACAACAAGTAATGACTTGTTGAAGCTTTTATTAAAACTTTTATTGAAAATGGTTTTTAGAACCATATGAAACCATGAATAAAAGAGTGTGTGTTTTGCCACATGTGTTTTAAACTAGATTTTTAATTTAGATTTTGTTTTGGATACTTGGTATTTGGCATTGATATGTCAGATTTTTAATGAAATGCACTCCTTATTTTGATGGAATCTGTCAAATGATTGTAATATGTACTAGGCATGCAGAATGAGAGGGGGCATCTAAATCGGGCTTTTGGACTTGAATGATCCTGCACTGGGCCTGTGGCCCGAGTCAGGACGAATGGTCCTGCTGGAGGAAGGAAGGGAGTTTGTGTTGTGGGACCCACAGTGACACAATCACTGGGGACAGAACTCACTGATCCAGAACTGGAATTCAGCCTCATTTAGCCAAGAGTATGCCAACAGTATAAACACTTAATCCAGCGTGAGATTTCCAGGCCCCGATGGGTCAACAGTTTAGCTCTTTATTCCCCCCCCACCATCTTGTTATAAACAAAGTCGGCTTTCAGTTACTCCTGTGAAATTGTTTTATAGGGTACATGCATGATTGAATATTCATTATGTTAAACTAGGCACTTTCTTTGTATATAAATCCATATTAGATTTCCCTGGCAGGCTGCCTAAACCACATGAGATGGATTCTTTTCGTAAAAAAGCCTGAACTCCTTAGCAGCTCTTTTCTTCACGGTTTATTTGTTTTTGTTCTGATGTTAATGACGACTTGTTGATATTTTCCTGCCCAACCTCTCGGCCTCCCCCTGTTTTTTCCTCTCTCTCTCTCTGTTTCTTGGCCTAGGAACACATGGATCCTTTCAGAGAGGGGAAATGTCGGAATTTGTGGTAGGCATGGGAAAAATAAACAATCATGTCGGTTCGTTCAGCAGCAGAGGACCTGTGCTTCATGTATGAGGGTGTGTGTGGGGGAAAAGAGAGCCAACGCATTTTCTTCAACCAGGGGCCAGCTTCCTTCAAAATATTTATACATTATTTTTTCTTGTCGGCAAGCAGAATTTACTTCGGGTTTGAGAAGCTCACCTCTAATACCACAGGGAAAATAAATCCCCTCTACCTGAGGTGCGGTTTATTTGACGAGAAACAGCAACGTATTCAGGCCTGTTTTCCCTCAAAAGACAGATGTAAAAAGCGTGTCAAGAATCGTACAGATGAGTTCCAAAACGCACAGCGATTCCTAAGGCAGGTGGATATCCCATCCTACAGTCAAAACCACAACAACCTTGTTGTACTGCCAGGTTCAAATAATCTACATCTGCTTTCTATTCAAACAGGAACACACCGGATTTCTCTCTGGACAGAAAGTATCAACACTTTTGAGAATGAGAGCATTTTAGTACCCCTGCAAGACTCATAAAGAAGTACTGTTGTGGTTTAATTGTGTTTTTAATCCAAAATTCATGGCAATTGTTATCAGATAGCAAAATGCATTTCATGAAAAATCAGAAATATAAAGTATACAAAGTATAAAAAAAAATCTAAATTAAAAATCTTGTTTAAAACACGTGGCAAATTCACTCTCGTATTATTGGTTTCACATGGTTCTAAAAACCATTTTCAATAAAAGTTTTAAAAAAGCTTTAACAAGTCATTATTTGTTTAGTGTCATGATTTGTAACCATCAAGTGCTTTTAATCCAGAATTCATGGCTTATCAGATACTAAATTCTAAACAAACAAACAAAACACTATGAGACTATTTTACAAGTGAGGTTGTACTTCTCAAGTAGGTCCTAGTAAAGTCCCTCTCAGAATCCAGTTATTCACATCACTGGTTTTGAGCTGGCAGTTAAGCAGACCACACACTATGTGGGAGAGTGAAAGATCACATGACCCGTGGACCAACCGCAGTTACCGAAACTTACAAACATGTGGAAGCGAGGCAGTGAGAGAAAGAAGCGAAGGCCAGTCAGCAAAAAATCTCTATGGGTTTCTTTTCTCATTTTATGTGCAAAGTATTCATTGTCGCAGAGAACAAATACTGTATGTCAAAGCAAACACATAATGTATTCAATTTGGCCACATCATTTACAGTTTTTCTCAATTGCTAAAACACTATAACCAGTCTTTTGAACTAAAATTTCAAAACTATAACGCCATTTCTCAAAAAGCACACCCATTTCCCTAAACATTAAACACTATTCCCTGCTTTGACACATGAGTTATATTTGGTGAACTGTTACTGCAAAACTCTACACACAAATCCCTACATTTCTCAGTGCTTACACCATGTGGTCATTTAGAAAGCACAAGCATTCAATATTGTTCACTCAAGTCTGCGAAGTTTGAGCTCAATTAGCACACAATTACCCAAGTGGAAACACTAGGAGTCAAAATTTAGCACACACTAATCAGAACCTTCGATGGAGATAAAAGAGCCAAAGTCAGCTTACAGTGTTTCTCAGTCACTTTGGTGCATTTCTCAGATCAGAAATGAAATTGCCAAAACTACTTGTTCAACATCCACATCATCTAGTCTCTTGTGCACATCATAAAAAGCGTCTCTTTCTTCTGATCAAGTTGTGATGGCTTTGGCACATTCATACAACTGATTATATACATTTGTCTGCGGTTTCCTACATTATCAGTTGCTATTGTCATGTTGCTCAAAATGTATTATATATTTCTCTGTGCAAAAGTCTTACCCCTCAAAACATCAAGTCATTAGCTCATCGTATAAGTCATTACCTACTGTAAATGCAAAATTTTTGATCTAGTTGTCATAAACTGTCAATCATATATTCTACACATTTCTATTAGACTTTTTGTAAATTTGCCATGAATTATTCAAGTGAATCTTGACTTTCACTAATGAAGAATAATATAGATCAACCAATGATAAAGCAGTTCTCTGAAAAAGCTCAAAGGTACATTTCATGAACCTTCAATTGGAAAGCATATATAGACAGAGGACAACGCAGGAGTTACAAATTCTGACAGTGGGCTTTCTCATTTTTATTTTCACCTTTGTGCCCATATTTCCTTTTCTTTTCTGTTTCACAATGACGTTGTAATGCATTTTTTTTTTTGTCAGACCACTAGTACAAGTGTAACTTTGAATCCTATTCAGTCTTTTTCAATCAATATCCCACCTATAGTAATGTGTAATTTTGAAGAGGAAGAGTAGGAGGTGAAAGAGGAAGAGGAGGAGAAGAAGGAGAAGGATGATGACGACAACGACAACATGGAAGAGACAGGAAGGGCAAGGGAAAGAAGACAAGCAGTCTCATATATTTTAGTTGATGGGTGCCAGGGTTGGATTAGGCATGCAAGAGGATTTGACCCCTGCTGCCTGGCCAGGGCTAATTTAGCCTGTGATGCTGAAGAGGTTCTGTGGCCTGTCCCAGACCAAACACAGGATGCTGGGCAGAATAATTATTTTGTTGTTGTTTGCTGTTTTGTTCTGTTTTCTACAGTACATTACTGTAAAGTAAGAAATAAAACACTTGCAAATACATACATACTTTTTTTTTATTGTTTTAGTAGTATTGTTTTGAATTTATCTCATCAGTGTGTAAAACTGTGTTGTAGTGTGAGTTTTTTTGAGGATTTGTGTGTCATGTCTGAGAGAAAAGTTTGGTTTTTCAGCAAGATTGAGTTGTTTTGAGTGGAGAGCTTCATTTTGACCTCAACATAGGAAGTTTGGGGAATTGAGTTAGGAGTTGTGGATTTGTGTTTAGAGTTTCGCAAATAAGAGGCATAATTTCAAGAAATGTGTTTAAGCAATTGAGAAAAACTGTAAAAGCAAAAGAAAAGTGTCACATGCTCAGTTCTGGTAAATGTGGCCAACAGAAAACCATAATAGCAGGTGCCTTACTTGTATTTGTCCTTGAGCCACTTTTCTACACTATTTACCATCCACAGATGGTAAATGGTGATGTATTTTAACTAAAAAATGTAAAATATTTATGAATCTTTTATATCATTAAGATGTTTGTATCTTAATGAGGGCTATTTTATACCGAATATAAATAGATATAAAACGTAACTGACTGAAATATGCAGCGAAATTACCATTTTAGTAACAATATAGAATTAAAAATATTTTTTTTAAAGTCACTAATCCCACTGCTACCTTTAAACCCAACCATAACTATTTCGGTACAGTACTAAGAAAAACATGACAGACAGATAAGTGCAATCACAATTGATGTCAAAATTGTCAAAAGCAGTGACAAAAGTTGTCCAAATGGCGATGCATGGCAGCCGCAGTCCTCTCTGGTGGAATGCAATAGTTTTGTGTGAGGTTCATTTATCCCAATATAAAACCTTATCCTAAAATAAAAGTTTCTTGGAGCGTCAACTTTTGAATTTGTAACAAGTGCGTCAGTGTAGGTTTCAATGCTTACGGTTGCTGCTCAGGATGGAGATGAAGATTGCTGAAGAAATGCTTGTAACTGGTTCTGTTCCTCACAGTCGTAAGGATTCTGGAGATAACAGTGCACAAATAAATTGGATTCCTTTAATAATTATTGCATTTTTGGCATATTTTATGGTACTTTTGTCATAGCATGTCAGAGAAAATGTCCCATGGCAAACAAAGTAAACATTATATGATAAGAAATGACTCAACAATTGCAGAAATGTTATTCATTTTAGAGTTTAAAGTGTAGTCTTGTTTAAAAAGTATTCTTTTTAGGACCTTTTAAGTATAATAGGAGGTATAAGATCAAGTTTTTGAGACTGTTATACAAAAAAAAAAAAATTCAATCAGTCATTGTGTTAATTATCAACTGATCAGCCTCTTCCCTCAATATCTATGTGTGTGTGTGTGTGTGTGTGTGTGTGTGTGTGTGTGTGTGTGTGTGTGTGTGTGTGTGTGTTTATACCTTTTTAGTATAAGGTCATGGTCTTAGAGGTGACCTTTAATATCATTTTATTATACATCTGACTTTCTCACCACAGAGGAGTGTGATGAAGCACATTCACCCCTTATATTATACATAACTTTAGTTTAAAATGTCAATGTTTAAATAGATACAGTGACACATGGCATGTCTCTTCATGCTGTAGACTGGTGGATTGGAAAATTACTAATGTTTGGATACTTCTCTTGTAAGTATCTAATTTGATCTTTCTATCCCTCATAACTTTAGATTTCAGTTTTCCCACTTTAGTTACACCATCAAGTTCTCTTTCTCTTTCTTGAGCTGTTCTTTGTTTTCTTGCCAACTAGACAAATGTCATTAGCTGCATTTATTCCTCGTGATCTCCATTTAAAAGTGTTAGTGTGTGGATATGCATGCTTAAGTGTGCATGTGACTGTAGGTAAAATTCACTTGGCTCATTAAGTTTCCTTTCTCAGACCATTGAGCACAAATCTGGTGAACAAGGCCACATGACTGTAGGTTACATACATTTAGTTTGCTTCATGAATACAGCATATTTACCTTATGCTCTCATACAGACATGTCTAACTGGTAATTCAACTCAGTCAATTAATGTTTTAATGTTGTTACATGATTGTTAAATGTAGACATTTTTTTTACAGCAGTCCACTGAGGTGTGACCAAAAAGGAGTAATAACATTTATACAACAGTTCTTTCTGGTCCTCAAATCTGATTGGCTAATAAGAATGCAATATAAGAGTCCAACAGAACAGCCGTTTTACTGTTTGTAACTGTATCACTCCGCTTGTGGTACCTCTCACAGAAAATGTCATGGCGAATGGCCAAATCCACTATAATTTAAAAAATATAACTTTTTTGTGTCACGGAATGTAGTTTTAAGAGGTTTTCAGGTGAGAATGTACTTGTTTATAGTTTGTTTGTTAATAAAGATAAAAAAAGAAAATTCTGCGCCGCCAAGAGAAGCTTCACCTAGGCCAGATCTTCTGGAATTGCCGCTGGCTCTGATGTCTCTATAGTGGTTAAACATGAGATCTAATTAGTTTAGGGTAAATCTAACAGGCAGTCTTTGGTCCAATTAATCTATTATTTGTTCCAGAGTAAATCTTTTGGCAAAATCTCATCATGTTTATGTAAATTCAATGCTGTATATCAGAGCGCTGTCTGTGTACTTTTATGCTGGCTGTTGTTGTTGTTTATTGAATATTATTATCCAATAAATAATATTTAATATATATATATATAATAGTGGTATTTAATACTGTATTGTATATAAATGATACTGATATTTAACACTGTTTAGTATTGAGAAATGGTGTGTGTGTTTGTGATTTTGATTTTAGTTTAGTTTCCGGCATTAGATGGCATCAAGAGACAGTTTTTACAAGTCAGCAGTAAAGACTTTTACATTGAAAAAATAAATACTGTTGTAAATAGAAGTTATTTTTAATTTCAACAACAGCTTGACACAGCTAACAAATGCACTGAGCAGCGCTGTCATCAGAAATCACCCTTAACAACTGAAAGGATACTGCGACACAGATAACGCTTTCCTTAGCGGATATTCAAACTAATGTTTTACTATGAATGTGAGATTGAGCTGAAGAATGAATGTTGTTTTACATGCAGGTAATCACACTTGCCCAGTCCATCTCTCTCTCATAATACTCTACTACACAATACAGTGAGCTTTTAATGCAGTAATACAACATGCTTTTAATGAAGCAACTCAATGTTCCTTTGTTACTAGTTCTAAAGTGACATTTCTCATTAGTAATGGAGGTTTGGGCTCAGATGTTCAACTATCAAACTGAGATTTTAATCCGTGGTGTAAGGAAATATTTCTGCACACTAGGTTTTTAAAGACACTCCATTGTTGGTTCTTATGTATTTACCCACTTGAACTGTTGAGTGTGATATTGCTCATATATTGCAAACATTTTGTTTTGTCAGAATAAGCAGCTACTTTTGAATGGTTCTTAAAAAAAAGACACTTTTTGTCTGCATAATAGTATAGTTATGGCAGTAGGGTCCAAGTGGCCAAGCTAACTAGTCTGACCCCTGGGGTGTGACACAATTTAGGCCCCTTAAATCGGACAAATGCAGACATTTTGACAATTTGAACAGTAAGCAATCATCGCATAAGATAATTGCCTTCTGTGCAGCATAATTAGCCTTGGGAGCAAAAGCCATTCAAGCTTATTAAGTGATTAAATGAACTCAGGTAAAGCTCAACTTGTTTCCTCAGAACTAAATACACGAGCACATGTCTTTGAGTAGCAGACAAATTCTGGCAATTATTGGAGTTAACCCACGTTTCATTTGAAGCCATTAAATTACAGTGTGCGCAATACAATTAAACTCGCTGGCGAAACATCACCTTTCTGCTTGAATTCACAATGTTAATTAGCTAGTGCCTGGATTTTTGAATTATTTTTGAATTATTGCTCTGCTTTATCTAAGATGTGGGTGAGTGAGTATTATGGGACGGTTTGCACAATATGAGGCGACTGGCTTTGGTTTGAGAAAAACTGACACTGGGGTTACTAATAAAATTGCGCACATCATCCAACTGTTATACATGTAAATAGACTGGAAGGGAAGTGATACAGGCTCAACATGTCAACATTCAGCTATTGTGAACGTTTAACTAAACTAAAATTTAAACTCTTTTCGTTACTTAAAATAAAAAATAGGGCAAAAGTATGGCATTTGTAGAGGCCTGTGTGCAGAAGTGTGGGTGTATTTCTGAGGTTGCGTGAGAGTGTGTGGGTTCATGTGCATCAGGGAGGTTCGCAGCAGGTCACCCGCTGTCAGGTCTGACCTTTTGAGCGTCCAGCTATCATCTATCGGGATCTTAACTTTCACTGTGGACTCAAACACTCACAGGAGAGCCGTCGCTGACATTAAAACTCAATTAGGGTCCCACGCACTAAATAATGCAACAGAAAAGTGCATTACCCACATGCTCAATGCCCACAGCCTTACATCTCAATATGTCAAAAGCTATCCCAATGCCGGTGTATTTGCATATGTGTGAGTGAGTATATGAGCGTGTGTAACGAAAAGACAGAGGATGTAAGTACTGAGACACCAGTAAGCTTTCTCAATTAGATAACTGTCATTTAAGAGATGTAATGAATCACCACACTCTCAGGCTCATGCTTTTGGCCTTATAAGCCTCTTATGATATGCATCATTACACTAACATTAACACAAGTTTTAATTGACATCACCTAGATTAGCTTAAGCATGCATCGGGTTTGTGTGTGTGTATATATATATATATATATATATATTATATATATATATTTATATATATATATATTTTTTTTTTTTTCTTTTTTTTTTTTATTTATATATATATATATTTACTGTCCTCTGAAAATAACTCAACACACAGCCATTATTGTCAAAATAGCTGGCAACAAAAGTGAGTATACTCTAAGTGATAACAGCAGTATGTTGTTTAACCATGCAAAGCTACATGTCCTATTCATCATGTTTATGTTTTTGTCTGCTTGACAGGACCATACACATTTGTGTATGTTGTATTAGAGCAGTTAAAATTAGGTACTTTAAGTACAATTCTCTCATACTGGCCACTGGATGTTCAACATGGAATCTCATGCATGGTGAAGAACTCTCTGAGGATTTGAGAATTAAGATTGTTGCTCTCCACAAAGATGGCCAAGGCTATTAGAGGCTCAGTACCACCCTGAAACTGAGTTACACTACAGTGGTCAGGGTCATACAGAGGTTTTCCAAGATGGGTTCCATTCGGAACAGGCCTTGCAAAAGTCAGTCAACGAAGTTGAGCACTCATTCTGTGTGTCAGGTGCAGAACCTGGCTTCAAAAAACAGAAAACAATTAAAAAAAGGCGCCTCTCACTTCAAAAAACACGTTCTGTCTGATCAGGGCCTTAGAACCTGGCTTCAAAAAACAGATGCATGAGGGCTGCCAGCATTGCTTTAAAGGTTGCAGAAGTAGAAAGTCAGCTTGTCAGTGCTCAGACCATACGCTGCACACTGCAACAAATCGGTTTGCATAGGTGTCATCCCAGAAGGAAGCCTCATCTGAAGCTGGCTCACAAGAAAGCTTGCAAACAGTTTGCTGAAGACAACCTGTCCAAGAGCATAAATTACTGGGACCATGTCCTGTAGTCTGATGAGACTATAAGATAAACTTGTTTGGCTCACACTTTGTCCAGCATGTGTGGCAATGCCCTGGTGAGGAGTACCAAGAAAATTTTCAGGGGACAATATATCTATACTGCTACACAAGCTGCACATTGACTACTCTAAAAATATTCAAGTTTCATTTCTATAGTATTGTCCCTTGAGAAGATATACTAAAATGGTTGCTGAAATGTGAGGGGTGTACTCACTTTTTTGAGATACTGTATATGTATATATATATATATATATATATATATATACATACAAACCCGATGCATGCTTAAAATAATATAGGTGACGTCAATTAAAACCTGAAAAATATGCTGGAAGATTAGGATTCTTTGATAAATAAAATGTCAAAAAAAAAAACACTATTTATTTAAAATAGAGAACTTGTGTAACAATAAACACCTCATTCAAATGTGTTCTTGTTCTATCTTTGAAAGAAAGTAATACTTTTATTCAGCTAGGATGTGTTAAACTGCTAATAGATGTTAGCAAAAACTTATATTGTTAGACAATATTTCTATTTTGAATAAATGCTGTTCTTTTGAACTTTTATTACTCAAAGAATCCCAAAAAAGTAATGGCTGATGAAAATTCAGCTTTGCATCACAGAAAAGAATGGAACTTTGATGAACATAAGAGATTTAAAAAAAAACATTAAAAATCTTACTGATCCCAAACTTTTGAGCAGCAGTGTATATACAGTATATGGATACAGATATAATATTATGAAATATTAACTACCATTGGGTACACTTACAGGGATCTGTAATTTTCTCTTTTTTTACATTTAAGTATTTAAGTATTTTAATATTTCACAAACAATTTTTCAGTTTTTTTTATCAAATAAATGCAGCCTTTATGAGCAGAAAAGACTTCTTTAAAAATATTAAAAATCTTACTGATCCCAAACTTTATCAACCTCATTTCTGAATCATTCCACCAAACATTTTCCTGATGAATTTAACAACACTAAATAAAATGCTCTGCTGATTTTAATAACACTCAGTGTATTTTGCCTGACAGTTTGTCAGAGCTCTGCCTCCATAATAACTTCTATTATTGCTACTTTCATTACAGATTAATGTAATATCACACAGCCCAAGAATTTAACATCATTATACTAAATGTTCTGCTACAATAAACAGCAACCAATGAAACAATCTAATAATGGTTTAACTGCACTGGGTAACATTTTCTGGTGACTACCAGTTGCAAATTAAATGTCTCATGTTTTTTTTAATTACATTATATTATCATAAAATACTTTATAATGAAACAGAAAATGAACATACCAATATACCAAGCTAAACTGTCTGTTAAAATCAGCAAAATTAAGCATCAAATGGCATATGCTTTGAAAAGTTAAACTTAATCTTGTGAATTCAACCTCCTCTCAGGTTGCTCTTAGTGAAATATCATGTCACGTCTAATTATCTGCTGGAATACACAAACTACTGTATAAAATGTTAAACACCATTGCACCTTTTCCATTTGGAATAAAGCAATAAGCAAAACAACACCACCCAATCAGATATTACAGCAATTCATAAATTGATTTAGAGCTTTATTAAGTTAAAAATGTATCTGAATGAAACTTTAAAAAAAATCTCACATGGAAATTTTATATTACCTTCTGCTGAATTTAAACCTAAATCAGAGTTCAACATTTTCCTGTTCTGAGAAATGGAAAACATCTGAAATATCTTCTGGCATCTCACAATATTTAATCAAACGCAGCTCACTTCAGAATTTGATATGAGGCCTGGATACTGGCTAGTGTCTTATGATACAACATATGGCTTCAAGTTGTCAACAGTTCCTTTCATTTTCCATTAGTACAGTAGGTGCTCAGGCAAAATAGTCATTTTAGAAGAAAAAAACATCTAGAGGCAGTGTTTAAATGCTGCTAAGGTGTTTGCATGCATGATTTGACAATAAGACATCCATGTCAGTGGTGTAACTCGTCTTTTGCCAGCATTAGATGTTTGGTGTGGTAGTCCTGGGAATCGCATTAACCTGTTTTCAGTGGCACACAGAGCACAACAATTCACAGCAAATAGATTAGAGCTGCTATCCGTCTTTCGCACAAAGCGCTGCCCATGTACAGCTTCAAAATGTGTTAATCTGTCTTTGTTTGCTAAGCTGTCCCGTCGTGCACCCTGCTCTATGCCAAAGAGTGTTCAGCTTACTTTAATACCCACACAGCCATGAAACAAACGATTGTGTTTTTTCTGGCATCAAGCTTTAGCTGATTTCAGTGGATAAACAATCCTATAGTTGAGGGCTTGTAGTAATTCCCTGCACTTCAGACAAATGACGTCAGACTTCCTGACACAAAGAGTGATGTAACTCCACTGTGGTAATGAATTGTGAAAGATAAAAGACATTTAGGCTGATTTTTGTGAGTTCCTTTTTGACGAGGATGGCAGAGCTGCCAAAAACAATACAAATGAAGGGTAGTTTTCATTGCGTATTGTTGAAAGGAGAAGCATTACAGCTCCCTCGACTTTTTTCTCTCACATTCCCGTCACACTGATTTCTCCCTCTTATTCATTCCCTGTTTCACCTTATATCTCTAGCCTCTTCCACGCAAACTCATCACATACAGTAAAATCCTTTCTGGAATGATAAAAGAAAGTTTCAAAAACACCAAGTCATTGTTTTGCAAGTCACAAGTCCCAAGTCAAGACGGGCAAGTCCAAGTCGAGTTGCAAGGTATTAGAGCTGTTTGGCCAAATTAGTGTCTCTGTATTAATTACTACAGTACATTTAATGTCAATAATACTGCCCTCCAAAGGCAAAGCACGGTAACTACACATTTGGTGAAAATTGAGTTAAGGCTTAAAATGGGCTTTGTGACAACTGTTTTGTTTTATGGCAAAGTCTCCTGGTTTAATTTTGTCCCGTTTCAGAGAAACGAGAGTGTTAAAATTGCAGTAACTACAAAATCCAAACTAATACCAAGGCAAACCGCAGTAAGTAATGTTACTGCATTCTAGCTTTGTTTTCCCAGCTTTGACACCGCAGATACTGCGGTCTGCCGTTACACAATATCCAAAGACGGGTAAGGAAGATAGCAAAATAATAACTTTTAGCAAGGCAAATGATAGCTTTATAATAATTTTACATGAACTAGCCAGCCGCTAGCAAATTAAACAAGCATTTTAGCCTACCTGCACTGCTCCATTGAAGGCAATTATCCACTCTGACAATGTAATAATAATCCGATTTATAATCGTGTTAATGTTTTTTTTTTTTTATTTGGACATCTCTCCATGTTTCAGGCAGCTGATCCAATTGTAGTGACAGCGGTTACTCCTTCAAAAGTTAGCTGGCTCCGGTAAAGTAATATTGTTAGGCAAAGTGAGCTATGCCTCCTCAGCAAAGTGACAACTGGACTAGTGCCCCCAGCATCAAGGGTATTGAAATAGCTGTCAATCTGCAATTTGCAAACCATGTTAGATCACATAATTAAAACAGAATTTAGATAGAATAAGTCAGCCTTAAAATGGCAACCTAATTAAAAGACCGATACACCTGCTTTTATGATGATGGATTTTTTTTTTTCAGTAAATTTACTAGAACTGGGTGGTTTAATTTGTGTCCTGTCATATTCAAGAATAACTATCTGCATTTCAGTTGTTAGAGTCTATCTTGCCAGTTGTTACTTGTCAGTTTTTTTGGATTTCACAGATAGCTAAGAATACATAAGAATCCTCTATTTTAATTACTAGCCTAATTATAGCTTTAAGCGTATAGATAGCATAAATAGGAAATGTACACGTTTAAGAATAGCCTACACACACTAGGCTACTTGTTTGTTCTTCTTTTGTTTAAATTGTGTGATTTGTTGTTTTATTTTTTTAAAGCAACCTAGGTCTGTAATGAATTACTTTTTTAAAAAAATGAGCAAAACACTCTCTGTTGTGAAAGGAGCAGATGACTCTTAATATTGAGGCTTACTACTGAGCAATTGTAACATTCACAGCATGCAAACATCAATGAAACTATTAAAGTTATTAAAAACAATCAACATGTAGTGTAAGAAACACAACAAGAAAGTTTGTAGATACTTCACTTTGCTTTTGCAATAGTGTTTTAGTTTTTTTAAGGTCGTCCAAAGGCAGAGTGCAGTATCTGCATTTTGGTGGTCAAAGGTCACATCAGTTGTCATGTTTTTTATCTATAAAAAATGTCTTCCTAAAAAGGCATTACATGAATGGATTACAACTAATCTACCCACAACATGTTTAACTAGCTAGTGTAAAAACTTTAAAGGCATTTTTCTCAGTTTCAGTGTTGGCGTAATTACTGCACTTAGCCTTTGTTGGGCAGAATAGACTAGTATGTATAATTATAAAATATATAATTATTAGTTGTTTTTCATTTAGGAATAATCATTGTTTGTGAACAAATATAGGCCTAATTGAATTAAGGATTCAGTGATTTTAATGAATCAGTTGAGTCAAATATTTAATAATTTGCTAATAGGTAATACAGACGTTCATTTATCGTGAATTCATCCATTACTTGAAAGACATGAAAGTGAGTGGCTGGTAAAAAGGAAGAATAGAGTAAACTTTATATATAGGCTACATACGAGAGTTTGGCGTGAAAAAAAAAACAAAAAAGCCAATTATTATGCTACTGCTGTTTCAGTATATACATGGGCGTTTCTTCTACTTATTAATATAATTGGTTTATAGTGATTATGTGACATTAAATATCGTAAACATTATGTGGATAAAAACACTACAAGCGCTCACTTAGCAAGTCCCTCTCTAATGCCAAAAGCTGCGCTGATCATACCAGTGTGATCATACACTTCATTAACCAGCCTATATTGATCAGAACTCAGTTTTTTTTAAAAGGTAGGCCATAAAGATTGCCGAGTCACAGGGTTCAAGTCCAAGCTAAGTCCGGAGTCACTGCTGTCGAGTTGCAAGTCTTCTTTGATTATGTCAAGTCAAGTCACAAGTCATCAAATTTGGGACTCGAGTCTGAGTCAAGTCTCGAGTCAGGTGACTCGAGTCCACAACTCTGGAAAACACATGGACACATGTCTTTAGTTTCATTTAAACTGTTTTAGATTCTGGTTTAGCACCTAATTGAGCTTGGCCGCTTCTAGCCTGTGAGAGCTTCTCAAAAAAGGACAGTTCTGCAGTCTTTTAAAAGTAGTCGTCAGTCATTGGTTTTGACTTTTCTCGGTACAGACACAAAACATTCTTCACAAGATATTTAATTTTCCACAGAAGAGAGAAAGCCGGTTTGGAACGACACAAGGATGCATGAATGATTGCAGAATGATCATTTTGGATGACCTATCCCTTTAACTTGAGGGTTTGTTGCAGTTGTGCACTGCTAGGCTTTATTTTGTCAAATCCTGTTATTGGCCCTTCTAGCATTTCACAAATAACTATTATAGTCTAGCAGAAAATTTGGGCAGTGTAACTCAAGCGCTCTTTGAGTATTTGGGGAATGTGTTTGGCTCGAGCACCTGCGGTGGGAGCTCACACTGGAGCCTGTGCAGTGGATTAGAGCGTTCCTAGAAATCCCCTGCTGATTGTGTTTGGAGTATGTTTGGACTTTAATAACTGAATAGGTGACTCATTTATCTGTGAAATGAGCAAATCATCACAAATCCTTAGTTGTTGTGCTATGAAAGGAAGATAAAAAGCTTTTGCAAACAAAGAAACTTAAGTCAGCTTAAAAATGACTCATTTTACAGCTGCTGTACGACTGGACTGATTGAGTGTGTAAGTGAGATAAGAATGTATGTCTGACGGGGAGGAAGAGACAGAGTGAACGTGCAAATAACAGTTCAATCCAAGTGAGCTTTAGTGCCTGCTAAACTTTACTCTGAAATGATAAGTTTAATAGTTGATAAAGAGCTTGTACAAGAAATGTTTATTGCTCGTCATATAATAAATGTTTATGGCTTATCGTGTGATTAAAAAAGTCAGAACAAATGCATAGTTGAGTTTTTTTTGCAAATAATTGGTAAAATAAAAAAAAATGTTCAAGAAAACATATTGGTCCTTCTTGCAACAGTGATGTTTATACTAAATAATATCAAGGCTAGAAAGCATCCAAACTGGATGAAACCATTTCCTGTAGGTATATTTTACAAACATTAATGTTTAACTAACAGTATACAAATCTCAGCTTGTACTCAATGAACTAGCTTTTGCAATTAATGTGTGTGTGCATTAATTGAGAAAAAGTGAATATTTTAATTCAGCAAGAATTCATTAACTATTACAGTAAACACATTTATAAAATTAGAAGATTTTTATTTTAAATAAATGCTGTTCCTTTGAACTATCTATTCACCAAAGAATCCTGAAGAAAATATTAAGCAGCACAACTGTGAGCAATGTCAGATATAAACTCGCAATTGCGAGAAAAGAATGTCGGAATTGTGAGATAAAAAGTCGCAATTGCGAGTTATAAAGGCAGAATTGTGAGATATAAACTCGCAATTCTGTAAACATATCAGCCTTTTTAACTTTATAGCTCTTATAAACTTTATAACTCGTGCGTTTATAGCTTACAATTCTGAGAAAAAAGTCTGAATTGCAAGATACAAACTTGCAATTGCGAGAAAAAAAGTCTGAATTGCGAGTTTATTTCTCACAATTATGAGGAAAAAAAAGTCAAAATTGCAAAATGTAAATTTGTAATTGCAAGGAAAAAAGTCAGAATTGAAAGACAAAAAGTCGCAATCTATTTCTTTTTTTATTCAGTGGCGGAAACGGGTTTCCATAGATTTGCCATCACAGGAATACATTCCATTTTAAAAATATATTACAATAGAAAACAGTGACTTTTCAACTAATATTATTTCACTGTACTGTACTGTTAAATCTAATAAATGCAGTCTTGGAAGAGGTGTCTTTCAAAAACATTTAAAAAAATCCGACCAACTTCAAACTTTTAAATAGGATTAGAGTTTGAATAAAAGCAGCAAGACACTATGTACAAAATTACTACAATGAACTATTCATATTTTTGTTTTAATTACTTGTTTAGTTAGATATTTTATAATACTGAAGTCACCTCTTTATTATTTTAAAATAAAAATAAAAAAAGAGTGGCCACAGAACTACACTGAAAAAAGTATTTGTAGGATAACACATTTTAAGTAAATTTTACAGCCTCTGCTCTGTGC
The DNA here is from genome assembly GCF_049309525.1 of Garra rufa. Classification (NCBI taxonomy): domain Eukaryota; kingdom Metazoa; phylum Chordata; class Actinopteri; order Cypriniformes; family Cyprinidae; genus Garra; species Garra rufa. Next base: position 40,659,783 of record NC_133363.1, on the reverse strand, counting down.
CAGCTATTGTCAAGTAAAAACTACTTTCTATTGAAAGCGAAAATCAACTTAACTAAGTTACTTAATTTAACAAACAGTCATTTTAGCTTAGCTAGTAAAAGTCTGAGTAATTTGTACTTAGTCAAAGCTTACTTGACAATACTTAAAAATCGCAATTTTACTCAAAATAGCACTGAATTAAACCATGCTTTTAAAAGTGTATATGTTACTCAGAAACATCAAAGTAAATAACATAAGAGATATCATGTAGACACCATATAATTAGTAATGCTACACTTACCCGAACACAGGGACTTCAGTACTTAGTACACAATGACGGTGACATTCTGTTGATCGGTTTAGAGTATGAATTTTTTTTTGTTTTTGTTTTTTTAACTCCAAATGTAACAAAATCACACATTTCTAAACAACAGTGATAAAAAACTGTGTAAATACAGCAGGAAAATGGCAAAAACAAAACAAAACAATCAACCTTATTAATTATTCATGGCCCAGTGCATGATGGTAATTATGTTACTTAGTAACTTTTTATGGAAAGTAATGCGTTACATTACTTTTGTGTTACTTTTTAAATCTTGTCAACTCTTCAGCAATAAAAAAAGGAAAACAAATGTTAGATTATCTTGAGTAAGTTTTGCTTATTAGTATGGATGAATTGGATCATTGAAGGTCGGCAGCAAAGACATCGGTTAATAAAATGGGATTAAATACATAAAGGATATTTGTATTATTTAACATTTAATTATTGCAGGTTTCCATTGAATTGTACTGTTTTTATTCATTTTGACGAATACTGTATCTGTTTTTTTAGAGAATGAGATTATTTTTTGGCATGCTAACATTTATTTTATTACTAAAGTAACATCTTACTCACAATTTCTGTCAACATGGGGACAGGAAAGCGTTTGATCAATAAATGAGGGGAAAAAGTAACTGGCACTATTTGAAAAAGTAACTTAGATATTTTCTTGTCAATTAACAAGTGATGCGTTACTTTACTAGTTACTTGGAAAAAGTAATATTATTACATATTTGCGTTACCCCCAACACTGAGTACTAATATAGAATTTTCTTAGATTTTTTTTTTAAATGATTGCCTAAACTAATTTTTTCATATGAAAATTACATCTGCTTTTCTTTAGCATTTACTTCACCATATAATCATTTTTATCAGTATACCTTCAACAGTTGAAGCTTTTATAAAATTCTCAAGTTTCCAATGTGCTACCACAAGTTCAGAAACGACTTGAACAGTTTTTACTAGCTGACAACATGCAATTACGGTAATTCTGCAGCATTACTGTAATAAATTCATGCCCTACATAGTGCTAAACAGATGAGGCATGTGTGAGTGTGTGTGTGTGTGTGTGTGTGTGTGTGTGTGTTTGAAGAGGGGGTGCATTTGGCAGAGTGAGCTCAGGGTCTGTTTGATCAGCAGCAGTACAGCCAGCTGCTGTTTCCAGTGGAGAAGGGAAGACCCTCACGCTGGCTCGCCAGAGCCCCTCTGCGCCTTTCTCTCTCGCTCGCTCTCTCATATTCTACTACCTGCCTCACCTCAATCAATACCTACATCAAAGGGCCAGGAGGAGGTGGCCACATTCTTTGAAGTTGTTTGCACAGCGCCGGGTTTGCAGAGCTAACGGCGGCCTGAGAAGGCTCCTCCAATAACCCTGTTTGCACAGAGCTCCTCGTGTTTGCCAAAACACCTAGTGGATTCTAATGGAGAGCAGACTTCACTTTTAGCTCTCTGTTTTTCTCTCCATCATTTTTTCCCCCAAGAATCCATAAACCAATCAATGAGGCCTCTTATTGTGCCAACCTGATGTGTTCTGCGTATGCTGCATCCTGCCAACTCTAATATTTATCCAGCATTTTATTGGCAGAAGCTTGTTGGAAACACTGAAAAGACACGCTGAGTTTTTCAATAAGGACACAATGAAGACTGTCCATTTGTTTCCGCCAACTGCAGGCGAATTGGATAATTGCTGTAGTGGCCTTGGAGAAAAGTGCGGGCACGTTGTGTTTTACTGCATATTATTCTTTCCGTTCTTCATACACTCTTGTACGGATGGCAAGACTTTGACCTGGATGACCGACTGGTTGTATCTCACAATTGGTTCATTTAGATAAGAAATGTGCATCGGCAAATGACTCTGCAATAACAAGGTGATAGGAAAGAATCGTGATTTTTTTTTTTTGTTATACAATCAGTTAGGATAAAGGCTATCAAATTCAGTCTCTCCAGGAGATGGCAGTACTGTCTATCAGAGAGGAGTCTCTCTAACACACACACACACACACCTACTGGTCTCAATCCCAGTATTTAGATAAAACAGTTATAGCATTATTAACACTAAGAAACATTTCAGCTAGTGCACACTGCTCTGCAGTGGCTGATAAGAGACTGATTATAGTGTTTGTGCAAATTTATGGCAGTTTCAATAAAGAACGATACCGTGCTGCACAGTTCCACTTGTTAAGCATTAAGGCCATAAACTGTTATCAAGTCTGTGGAAAATCATATCCAAACACTCGCAAGGTTATTCCCCCATCCCCCTTTCAGCCATTTACAATATAAAGTGATAACCTAAGACTTTCCAGGTCATTTACACTATAATGACAGTTCCGATAACCGTCATAAAAGCATATAATTCGAAAGTTTCTCAAAATCAGTTTCAGACTGCTAACATCATGCAGCAACACCTGCCCACACTTTGACATCACTTCCTGTTCTGCTCAGCCCCAGGCAGAGCTGTTATTCCACTGTAGCGCTAATGCTCATCAAATAGTATTTTAAATGGCCAAACTCAATAGTGGCAGTGTTTGGCAGCAGAGTCAATATTGGCTGAGCATACAGACAGAGAGGAGTTGCTATGTGTGTTACTGTGTGTTAAGTGTACGCTCCATGCAAACCCGGCAACAACAACAAAGACTGGTAAAAAAAAAACAAAAAAAAAAGGGGAAGGAGCTCAAATATTCTGCTTGCTTGCTTGCTTCGTGATGTTATTCCTTGTTTGACAAAGAACAAAGAAACACATTCCCTCTTTTCCACAACTATAATTTGTGTGCATTGGATATTGTTAGCTTTACATTCCTGCCATGATCTTTGTTGTGTCAACATGTCCCGACTCATGTTCAGGCAAACTTCAATAGGGATTCTCTGCTTTTTGGGTTTTATTGTGTTTTATTTACACACAAACACGTGTGGAAAAGTCAACGCACAACTAAGGACATGTCATTGTGTGTCCTTATATTAACCTAAAATTCTTGGTAAGGATTGTCTTTTCTTTGTAACTGTTTGATAAGAAAGTCAACAAGAGCCATGAAGAAACTTTGGAGAACTATATATTTGGACTAGACTGGACTGAGTTAAGAAAAGAACGAGTGTAAAAAAAAGATAGCAGTTGTGAAATGTTTGTGGAGATGTTAATCTCCTCTTGTCTAAGGCGTAAAAACAAAGAGAAGACAGACAGTGTGTTTAACCCTTTGGTTAACTGACTCTTCAGTGACAATGTTTATCTAAGCCTCAGCTGCAGCTGTTGTGAATTTGTTCATCCCTTTTAGGAAAGGCAGAGTGAGAGAGAGATACAGAGAGAAAGAGATTGAGGGAATCGATGTATTTCAATAATAACGTGAAGGATGTTTGTGCTTAGCAAGCAGAGAGAAAGAGTTATGGCTGAGAGTTTTTACCTTGCTGTGATCTGACAGCACATAAATAAACACACCACAACAGACACACTGTGTTCTTACTGCTGTGTGGTACTTTGTAGCCTCTAAAAGGATTCATACAACCTTAATAGGAAAATTCTGTCATTAATTACTCACCCTCATGTTGTTCCAATCCCTTAAGACCTTCATTCATCTTCAGAACACAAAGTAAGATATTTCTGATGAAATCCGAAAGCTTTCTGACCCTTCATAGACAGGAACGCAACTACCACGTTCAAGGCCCTGAAAGGTAGTAAGGACATTGTTAAAATAATCCATGGTACATCAGTGGTTTAACCTTAATTTTCTTAAGCTACAAGAATACTATATGTATCACTTTATTATCATTTAACATTTCTATCATTGTTTGCATTTGAAAGCTCCAGTCCCCAGATATCAGTAGAAACACGAGGTTTGTGTGTCAGTGGCACCTTTCAGAAGAGCAAGCACAGTTCTAAAAGAAAGCTCTGTTTTTGTTGGCTGCATTCAGGATCACTCTGCGTTTAAACACCAGCTATCCACATTTCCTCCTCCAGTGAGCAGAGGAAGTCATGAAAATGTCAGTGGTTTTGCTTGATTAATGAAGACTCAACCAGCTTTTTGACATGGCGTCGACAGCATCAGCGGCCTAGCGAAGATCTCTTCATCGGACCATATAATAATACTCTAGCTTCCATTGGTCTGTTCGTTTAATTCCCGTTTGGAATATTCTGACCACTTCTGGTATTTTTAATGCCACCAAGCTCTCCTAATAGGAACGCTTAAAGTCAGGTGAGAGGGAACATGCCTGTCAGCTTGGTAAGAGTTGGCTAGCACTGATCTGTTCTGATGATGAAGCATAGGGGAATTGATATAATTTGAGGGGGAAATTGAAGCTCTGAGCGTGAAATTACCCCTCATTAATCATGGACGGCTTTTTAAGGAAGAAAATTGTAAATTAATTCCCATTCCCCCTAATAACTCTCAGTCCACAGACACAAACTGCCAAAGGAAACCGCTCTGTAAATTTTCCATGTTCTCTTTGGTCGTTTTAAAGTCTATGGTTGTTTGAGAATTTAGTCATCATTTACTGCCCCTCATTTTGTTCAAAACCTTTATGACTTACTTTCTTCACATCACAAAGAAAGACATTTTGAAGAGTGTTGGTAACCAAACAGTTTTGCTGACTATGGACTGACTCCTATTGTATGGTGAAAATTTTTCAAAATATCTTTTGACAGATTTGGAATGACATGAGAATTTATTATTTGGCTCAGCTATCTCCTTAATGCAGATCTTGTCCAACCAGTGTGTCATTTTGGGAATAACAGAGCAGTTTTGCCCTGAGAGATTCTTTGGGCAAAAGCCGAAATGTTTGTAAATACACAGTATACGCATGAATAGTCACACACCTAGTTTATTGTTGAAAATAATTACATGAAACATTTCCTTATTCATGTAATTAACTGGGGAAGAACTAAAACATATTCGGTACAGGAACTTCTATTTGATGTAGGGGGAATTTGTTACTTCCTGATACATGCATTATGGGTAAGAAAAGGCGGTTCAGGTTTCTATTTCATGTGTGCATTTGATAACACATATATACACTACTACTTTAAAACTGTTTATTCAAAAAAAAAACTGTATAAACTGTGGTTTTCTATGTGAATATATTAAAATGTAATTTATTCCTGTGATCAAAGCTAAATTTTCAGCATCATTACTTCAATCTTCAGTGTCACATGATCCTTCAGAAATCATTCTAATATGCTGATTTATTATCAATGTTGAAAACAGTTGTGCTGCTATTTTTTTGGGAACCTGTGATACTTTTTTCAGGATTCTTTGATCAATAAAAGGTTAAAAAGATCAGCATTTATTTAAAATAGAAAGGTTTTTTTTTCTTTTTTGAAAGAAATTAATACTTTTATTCACCAAGGATGTGTTAAATTACTAAAAAAAATGATAGCATAGATTTACATTGTTAGAAAAGAATTATATTTTGAATAAATCCTGTTCTTTTTAACTTGTTATTCATCAAAGAATCCTAAAAAAGAATCACAGGTTTCCAACAAATATTTGGCTGATAAGATGATGAAATAAAATTCCGCTTTGCATCACAGGAATAAATTATATTGTAAAGTATGTTAAAAAAAAAACATTTTTTATTTTGTAATAACATTTTGCAATATTATGTTTTTCTTCTGTATTTATTTATCTAATAAATGCAGCCTTAATGAGCATAAGAGACTTCTTTAAAAAAAAAAAAAAAAAAAAACTAATCCCAAACTTTTGAGTGGGAGTGTATATGTGTTTGTGTGTGTGTGACCCTGGACCACAAAACCAGTTTTAAGTAACACCAAAAATCATTAGGATATTAAGTAAAGATCATGTCCCTTGAAGATATTTTGTAAATTTCCTACCATAAATACATCAAAAATTAAGTTTTGATTAGTAATATGCAATGCTAAGAATTTCATTTGGACATCTTTAAAGACAATTTTATCAGTATTTAGATTTTTTTGCACCCTCAGATTCCAGATATTCAAATAGTTGTATCTCGGCCAAATATTGTCCTAACAAATACATCAATGGAAAGCTTTATATATAAATATATAAGGTGTGTGTTTATATATATATATATATATACACAGTGGGTACGGAAAGTATTCAGACCCCCTTAAATGTTTCACTCTTTGTTATATTGCAGCCATTTGCTGAAATCATTTAATTTTTTCCTCATTAATGTACACACAGCACCCCATATTGACAGAAAAACACAGAATTGTTGACATTTTTGCAGATTTATTAAAAAAGACGACTGGTTGCAATCGAGGGAAAGATGAATGCGGCCAAGTACAGGGATATCCTGGACGAAAACCTTCTCCAGAGTGCTCAGGACCTCAGACTGGGCCGAAGGTTTACCTTCCAACAAGACAATGACCCTAAGCACACAACTCCGTGACTGTTCTTGAATGGCCCTGCCAGAGCCCTGACTTAAACCCAATTGAGCATCTCTGGAGAGACCTAAAAATGGCTGTCCATCAACGTTTACCATCCAACCTGACAGAACTGGAGAGGATCTGCAAGGAGGAATGGCAGAGGATCCCCAAATCCAGGTGTGAAAAACTTGTTGCATCTTTCCCAAAAAGACTCATGGCTGTATTAGATCAAAAGGGTGCTTCTACTAAATACTGAGCAAAGGGTCTGAATACTTAGGACCATGTGATATTTCAGTTTTTCTTTTTTTAATAAATCTGCAAAAATGTCAACAATTCTGTGTTTTTCTGTCAATATGAGGTGCTGTGTGTACATTAATGAGGAAAAAAATGAACTTAAATGATTTCAGCAAATGGCTGCAATATAACAAAGAGTGAAACATTTAAGGGGGTCTGAATACTTTCCGTACCCACTGTATATATATATATATATACACACACACACACACACACACACACACACACACACACACACACACACACACACACACACCTTAGCACCCCTGTGCATACTGCATACGAACGACACTGTGACCATTAATTATGTAACACTGACATGCAATGAAAGTAGTGTGCAAAGTAGTGCACTGGCAGCCTGACACCACACATAGGATGAGAGAGTGTGTGTGTTTAGTTAAACCACGCTGCTGGCCCAGACCATGCATTAGTGATGAGACCGTAGGCCTCACAGACCTCACATCCCCTCGGCCAAACTGTCAATCAAAGCTCCCTGACAGCCTGCAGGAATTACAGGAGCTACATATTCCAGAACTATCTACTGCATCTGCAAAGCTATTACGAATATATATTGACCTTATTATGACAGCATACTAGTGTGTGTGTGTGTGTGTGTGTGTGTGTGTGTGTGTGAGAGAGAGCCCGAGGCAGTGAAGCATACTTTCTACAAATTAAAGAGCAACTCTCAGCATGTAATTTATGGAATGTTGCACAAGCAGAAAGGACAAAAAGGTGTGAAGCTGGAGAGAGAGAGAGAGAGAGAGAGAGAGAGAGAGAGAGAGAGAGAGAGAGAGAGAAAGTAGTGTGATGAAACATGTGTGGATGATTGGGGCATTTTATTCTATTCTATTTAGACGCATTTCATTTATATTATTCATTTAAATAAATGTACAATTATATATATATATATATATATATATATATATATATATATATAAACAAACAAAGTTTGTTTCTTTGGGGAGATCCATGGACATCTTGAATTGGTCAAACTTTGTCCAACTCGAATCGAACAAACTTTAAACAGGTTTTCAGAGATGTAGCAACTTTCTGCAGACAGTTTTGTCCCTGAACCATAGCTGAGCAAACCCACACACACACACACAAACCACACTTGCTCTCTAGATCGACACCTCAGTGGTTGTGTTCTTTGTTAAGTTTCAAGGTGAACCTGAGACAGTGATGTGGTGATCATGTGTTCCAGAGCAAACGATAAGAGCACACAAACACTGGAGTGGAGGTGTGTGTGTGTCTGAGGATATGTCTGTCAAGACAACTGAGCTGACACAACCTCAGGAGGTGGATGGTTTCACAGGGTAAGGGTGACAGTTTCGTGTTACAGCCAAGTTAGATTGGTGTCACACTAAATTAAGTCTGGCAAAGCCCACATGCCGCTAAATCAGTACGCAGAATTTCTGAGTTGCCAAATATCTTTCCAACACCTCTTGAATGACATAATGTGATAGGTGGCTCCTATGTCTGCTCCTATGAATTTAGCTGGTGGGAGAATAAATACACAATTTGATACCGTGTTAGTTGCCGTTTACAAGATTGACAAAAGGATGAAACTGATATGCTTAAACCAACATGGTCACGCTGTCAACTATAGCATTATTAAAACAAGATGATTGTTCCCACTTTTCCAGCTTGTTCCTCTTCCTTTAGGACACGCAGCTTTGTTTGTTTTGTGTGTTGGTATGAGGTATTTTGATGTGCGATTACTGCCTCATCCCACACCTGTTCTTCTCTCTCGACCCTCAGATGACCTTTATGCTTTCAACCGACTTCCTCTCGGCCAACGAGAGGCTCAAACGCTCCTTCTAGCTCTTTAGCAGGTCTGCAGCTGCTCCAAAAGCAAACAGAAGTAGGGAAACAAGAGCAGGTGTTGAAGGTTATGAGGGCTAAAACTCTGGGATGAGTGAGAGGAAGCCCAGAAAACGCACCCACGCGATGGGAATAAACGTCAGTTTACAGTCACACAGTAAGGTTCACCCTTAAATAACACAGGTCAATGACTACACGGTTCGCAGCCTATGTGTATGTGTGTGTGTTTTCTCAGAAGTCCTGTGTAAATCACACAGAAAATCTGCTGTGGTGACTGACAGGAGTTTTGATTTGAAGTGAACCTTTTCGAGACTGTGTACATGGGGGTGTGAGACTTTCCAAAGCAGACTGACCTTTATCATGAAAGACGAGATAACCATCTCCAACCCTTTCCTTCCCTTCATAGAGTTTTGATTTTGGTGGTTAAATTAGAGTGTCTTTTGTGTGGGTCGGACACGGCTGCTAAAACACTACAGCTTTATCTGAGCGCCAATCAGAAAGCAGTCTGGGCTGGCAGGGGGGATATAGGGGTAGCCACATGTCCCGCACAACAAACAAACAGCGTTACAGGATGCACGCTTACTAGGAAGTGAGTCTTCAGAGAATTGTGTTGACGACAAATTCATTCCGGAGCAGATTTGGAATGTTCAGATTACAAACATGATGTGAATGAAAGAGAAATGTGAAAGTGGATTGCTCAGTTTGTTGGCAACATTTGCGCTGCTTGCTCAGATCTAATCTTCTCTGATCAGAGAAACACTAGAGATGCTCCATAAGCACAAAAATGTCTTGACTGCCAGTCTCATTTACCTCCTATTGACAAAGAGCGTACGGGCAGCCCGCACCAACCCTCACATTCCACAGACTGTGAGCGTGATTGTTTCTTTTCATCCGTGAGCTCTCTTAACCTTGCTAAGATAATGCACCTGCAGTGATGTTGCAAACACTTGAGTTGAGACAGATATGGTTGGCCTCTGAGAAAGTGAAGCATCTGTTTGGATTCCAGGCAAAAACACAGAGAGAGAGAGAAAGAAGCAGACTGATGAAATCAACTGTCAAACTATTGTGTTTTAAAAAAGGCTGAAGGTCCAGGCTTTGTCTCTATTTCTACATGAAATGCATCCAGTCTGTTAGTCTATTACACAGAGTTATTTAAACAATAAAAGCAAAGATTAATTGGAATCTGGAGGGAAACCCATTTTGTTTTATAATGAGAGAATGAACAATTAGAAAGAGGATCACATTGTGAGTGATAACTATGGGAAATATTACAAATTAAATTGAAGAACAAAAACATGTATAATACATGCAGAGTAATACTAAAATAATATGTAATAGTAACAAAATACAAACAATTACAATTTAAAAAGTTAATAAAATATGTTATAAATACACAGTACCAGTCAAAACTGGGTTTTGGTACTGTTTTTGAACAGTACGATTTTTATTTTTTTTAAAGTTTCTTCTGCTTACCATGCCTGTATTTATTTGATCCAAAAGTACAGCAAAAACATCATAATTTTTTAAATATATATATATATTACTATTTAAAATAACTGTTTTATTTCTGTGACCTTAAAGCTGATTTTTTAGCATTATTACTTCAGTCACATGATCCTTCAGAAATCATTCTAATATTCTTTGCTGCTCAAAAAACATTTATTTACACAATATTAATATTATTATGTTGAAAAACAGAAATTTTTGAAAATTTTCAGGAATTTTTCAGGTTTGTTCGATAATAATAAAATGTTTCTTAAAAGGCAAATCAGCATATTAGAATGATTTCTAAAGAATCATGTGACACTGAAGACAAGTAATGATGCTGAAAATTCAGTTTTGATCACAGGAATAAATTAAATATTAAAATATATATTAAAATAGAAAGCAGCTCTTTTAAATAGTAAAAATATTTTACAATATTAATGATTTTGCTGCGTTTTTGATCAAATAAATGCAGGCTTGGTGAACAGAAGATAATTCTTTGAAAAAAATCTTACTGTTCAAAAACTTTTGACTGTAGTGTAAATCAGTTTTATATAAAACATAAAAATAAAGGAGTTTTAACATTCTCATAAATAATATACACAAAGCCCTTTGCAATGATACTAATCACACTTAAAATAATATGTTTTGTGCTCTAAAAATAATTAAATTCTAAATAAATTATAATACAGTAATACTAAATTATAAATTGAAAGAGTAAACAAGCAGTTCTGTTTTCTGACCATAGGGAATGTTTGAAGCTAATCTTTCAGTCGTTTATCAATACAATCATTCAGATTATTATGTCCCCTGACAGAAAAAGATGTAAAGTATTTGCTTCACTTTTCATTTCCCGTTGGGCAACTGAAAACCAAAAGTTCATAAACCCAATTCCTTGAGCCCTGGAGCAAAATGTGTGTGTGAGTAAAATGTGCAGCCCGTCTCTGTAGTGTAAGTGTGAATGTTTTAGAGTGTGAGAGTATGAAACTGCTTGTCTGTTTCTCATTAATAACTGTGTGGGTAGTGCTGACACTTGCTGATTGGAGTGAAGAGCCTGTTATTTACAGTAAGCTGCCAAACTACCGTAATAAGAGTAGTACTGAGACACACAGAGACTCATTTACTCATGTTCAGTTTTTCATTGAACATAATCAGATCCATAAATTATATTGCTGTAAAATTATACATTAAACCAACCAACCTTCCACTTTCTGGCTCTTTAACCACAAGGCTATGGTACAAACACACACACACACACACACACACACACACACATGTTTGTTTTTGTGAATTGTGGGGACATTCCATAGACGTAATGGTTTTTATACTGTACAAACGATATTTGCTATCACCCTACACCTTCCCTACACCTAAACCTAGCCCTCACAGGAGACTGTGCATATCTTTACATTCTCAAAAAAACGTATTCTGTATGATTTATAAGCCTTTTGAAAAGTGGGGACATGGGCAATGTCCTCATAAGTCACCCTCTCCTTGTAATACCTGTGTCATACCCATGTTATTACACCAATTTGTGTCCTGATATGTCACAAAAACAAACACACACACACACACACACACACACACACACACACACACACACAGTATCATTTCTTCTGCTCATCACAGCTTCGTACACTTTGATGAAATTGTCATTGTAGTTTATCACAAACATCCGCTCTCTGTGATCACATATCTAATGTTCTCCATCCTTTGAATCTTGAGTAGTTAAAGGGCAGGCTGTGTTATTTAGTCGCTAATGCATTAAAAAAAGAACTGACAGAGAAGAGGATGAAATGTCTGTCAGTGTGGATGACTTAACAACACACTGCTGTATAAAGCAGTGACCATCGGCTGTCAAATCCCCAGCAAAAACAATGTAAGCACTTTCATCCTGCAGTCTTTTAGCTCTCCAGACACCTCTTCTGTGTTTGAATTGCTAATGTGCTCTCACTCTTTTGAGCCAAGTCTCCCTCAGTATTACCTATTCCGTTGGAAGGGCTGCCAAGCTACATGCAAGCTAGCTTCCATCAAGACACACAGGCCGGTTCTTTAATACCGCTGGAAAAAACATGCACGATACACAAGACACTCCAAAATTCCCAGAGAAAAGCTGAGGACTGTGATGGGCTTCGACAAAAAGATAAAAGAAAAGAAAATCCAGAAAGACAATAGCATCACTATTGCACCATTATAATAAAAACTCATTAAAACTTCCATATCAGAATGTGTCACCTCACCACAGTTAAAATAAGCCCATAAATGCAATTATTGTGGCGAAATTTAGTACAAAGTACACATGATGCGATACAGTGCTCTTTAACCTCAATAAATTGATGGCCTTTAAAATCATCTGTCTTATAAAGCTATAAATATTCCAACAGGTCAGTAATGAAGTCAAAATAGCAACGCTGACACTTCATCAAAGTGAAGTTCACAGTACAACAGCTGTTTATAACAAAGGGCAAAATAAGTGTACAACCTTTTGAGTTTTTTTTATATATAGGCTAGTACTGTAGATACATAGCTTTCAAATGTTTCATATCTTTGAAAGAAGTCTCGTCTGCTCACTAAAGCTGCATTCATTTGACCAAACATAAAAAAAACAGTAATATACTGATATATTACAATTTAAAAAGCATTTTCTGATTTTTAAAAAAAAATTGTTAGAGAAAGATGCTAATTTGTGCACAACCTATCAAGTAAAGAATAAATGATGACGGGCCGTTGGATTATTAGAAAATAATGCACTCCTGAAGTGGTGATGCTCTGGTGTGTAAATTATTTTCTAATAATTCAACAGACCGGAGTCAAATATAATGCTTATACTACGGTTAACACACCTCAAGGCATTGTTCAGATTAGTCCATATGTTCCAAGATATCCAACAAGCTCTTGTAAGTAGGATTAATTTCTTACGCATCTCATCCAACACCTCAAGTGCTAATTCCAAAATTGTCATTCTAGGCTACGTTTACACTAGTGCGTTTTCATTTTAAAATGCAAAACTTCTGCGATGGTAATGCTTGTTAGCCCCTTTGAAAACTGGGGTTGTGTTTTAGTGTAAACGCACCAAAACGGAAACTTTTGAAAATGATGGCGTGGCTTCCCATATTTGCTCTGCGTATCCTTGACGATTGTGTAAACAAAAACATCATGCTTGTTGTAACCATAGACTTGTAACCAATAGGGCATCTACCTATACATGTATATGGTTGTATCTGCATGAATGGTCATGTGACATGCATTTTTGGTTTGTGTAGTGTGGACATGAAGAACATTTCTGAAACGCAGTGAAAACACCAGCATAGATGAGGGTCGTTTTCATTTTAAAATGCTATTTTAAAACAAAAACGCACTAGTGTAAACAGGGCCTTAGACCTAGTAACAAAGATTTGAGCTGTTGATAGCAATGCCATTGACGTTTTCAGAGAAAGACAGAGAGAGATTAAGCGTGTGAAGCAGCAGTGTCTCTGCTAATAAGAGAAATGTAAGTTCATCCCGTCTAACAACAGCACCATTGCTACCTCGCTAGTGAGGTACTCAACTCAGGCATTCCACACCTTGGTTAACTTCAAATATAAGGACCTTTCAAAGACTTTCCAGGTCCAATACCCTCAAATTCAAGAACTTAATGTGGGGACACATTTTTAAGTGAGAGCAAGGTTACATTGTGTTACCTTGTAAGATACATTGTTACAGTTTTCATGTGTTAAACACAACTATGCAATTATGCTATATTTTTTTTTTTGCATTTATTTTTGGCCATATGACAGAGATCTGATATTCTATTCGCCATTTCTGTTTTGAATAAAACTGAAGAATATTTGACACATTCTATACTGCATTCTAAAATAACAAGCAAAGCAATTCAACATTACATTAAATAAAATATTTGGGCAACAGATGATCAAAATTCAAGAATATTCAAGGACCTGTATCTATGTATTTTTATTTTCAAAAACTTTCCAGGGCCTTGAAAAAAAAATGTTTGATTCGCAAACTTTCAAGAATTTCAAGGACATGTGGGGACCCTGTCAACTATTTTACCGATTAAATTGTCAGTCTCGCTAAAAACACGTATCTGCGCGTGTTTTCATGTGTGCAAGTATCCGTAGGTGTCCGTAGTTTGTCCAGTTTTGCCAAGTCTGGTTTTCTCACGGACTACTTTAACACTGTTGCCACAGGTTGAAGCGACCTCAACACAGTGACATTTAGCCCCTGTAATGTGAATTATTCACGGAAAAACATGCAGTTTACTCCCCAGAACACAATTTTTAATGGGGACCTCCCCCGATTGGGCTAGTTTTTAGTAGCAATTGGGCGGGTTTTTGTTGTGAAAATTTGGCAACCCTGGTGTATGCGTTTGTAAGAGAGAGAAAGCAAAGAAAGAGAGTACATGCTTTCCGTACATAATAAAATGTAATTTTGTGGCAAAAACATGATTTTTTTTTCTTTTTATCTTATTGATAACTATATTTAATAGCTTGATCAGTGTCATTCTTTGTTTTGGTTATTTTGCTATTGTAGGCTGTAAGGACCTTTGAAATAATGAAAATCATATGGCGAACATATATGGACATGTAATGCGGTCAAGACCTTCCTGGAACTACTTTAGATGTGTGTTTCCCTGAAATAATTGCACACCTTAGAATATTTGTCAGCCAATCAGATTCAAGCATTCAACAGCCCATAGTGTCCACCTTATTCTTTAATGCAGAAGCCTATGGGTGAGACTTCCCGTTCATTAGCTGCTATAGGGAAGAATAACAACTTAAAACTGTTTGCAGTACAAACTAGTGTGTTCAAAATTAAGATAATACATTAAAACAGGGGTGCCCAACCCTGTTCCTGGAGATCTACCTACCTGCAGACTTTAGTTCCAGCCCTGCTCCAACACAGCTGTCTGTAATTATCAAGTGCTACCTAAGAGATGAATTAGCTGGTTCAGGTGTGTTTGATCAGGGTTGGAGCTGAACTTTGTAGGATGGTAGATCTCCAGGAACAGGGTTGGGCACCCCTGCATTAAAATAAAATTCTAGACACAACAATTTGCAATATCAAGCAGCAAAACAAGCTGTTTTGTACAGCTAAAAAATAGCTGGATGCAGATGAGACCGAAAGCCAGACCCATAAAATTTACGAATAGTCATGCCCACTCTTATGGGAAGAAAAACGTGGATAAATGAAAAATAAATAACTGTATCTGGCAGAAACGGTATACATTTTCACCAAAATGTAATGGTTTTTTGAGGCATGAGAAGAACAAACTTAAGCGAAGACAAACAAACACTACGCAGCAAACTACAACCCACATTTCTCTGTCATTACTGCTTGTCCTGTCTTCAAATCACTTCCACAGTCTGCTTGTCATCCATCGCAACAATGCTCACTAATGACACACCAGGCCGCTGACATGTCTTATCAGCTTTACCGGCATATGTTACAGGCCTCTGCGTGTAATCAGGGACGTTTCTCTCTCTCTCTCCTTCATCAGACAGAGCGAGAGGCATGGCTGTCAACAAGACTGGGGAGCAAGAAAAGACACGGACCCTCATCACTGCTAAACTAGCATGAAACTGCCTTCCGTCACGGATTAGCCAGCCAACACTTTTCATTACCTGCCATTCAAAGAGCGGTATTTATGGCGCCAGGGGGTGCCTGTGTGTAGGCAGTGTGTATGATGAATACATGTCCGTTTTCATTTTAGCTGACCGGTTTCAGAAATCAAGCACACCTGTTTTACAGCTAGAATTAGGACAGTGACAGATCTAAAAGCATCAATAAGGATACATAACAAAGAGCTCTTATCAGCTCTTATTTTGTCTAGTGTTTGATATGATTTACATGTCTAGCAGATGCTAACAGGACAGATTGCTCTGAACGACAGAAGAAAATTTAAATAACAATCCAAAAAGAAAAAATATAATTTACTCAATAATCTATAAACTCACAATTCTGACTTTTTGTCTAGCAATTCTGACTTTTTTTTCACAGAATTGTGAGATATAAACTTGCAAATGCGAGTTTTAAAGTCCAATTCTGGAGGGAAAAAGATTGATGTTGTCAGAATTGCACATTTATATCTGTCACAAGGCTTATAACTTAATAACTCAAAATTACAATTTTTATCTTATAATTCTGACTTTATTTCTCACAATTGTAAATTTGTCTGACAGAATTGCAAGTTTGTTTCTTGCAATTTTGACTCTCTCAAAATTATGCAAGTTTATATCACAAAATACTGACTATATAACTGGAAATTGTGAGTTTATATCACACAATTCTGACTTTATAACTCACAATTACAAGTTTATATCTTACAATTCTAAAAAAAAAATCGGAATTGCGAGATGTAATCGCAATTGTGAGGAAAAAAAGCCTGAACTGTCAGATTAAAAAGTCGCAATTACCATTTTTATTTTTTATTTAATGGCGGAAACGAGCTTCCATAAGTCCTGATATCATAATGAAAACATTCTTGAAAAGAGAGCCTTACTAACGTTGAGGCATATTCTTATACAGTTGAAGTCAAAAGTTTACATCTTTTCTGCATCTTGAGATCCATCTTATCACACTGAGGACAACTGTGTCACAAGGACGGTCTGAGACGTGCGGATCCATTCGCAGCATTTTATTGGAACAGACAAACACACAGGGGCAGGCAGAAATCGTAGTCAAAACACAGGCAGAAAGGTCAGGGCTGGCAGCGAGAATCAAACACGGGAGGGAGTCCAGGAATCAAACACGGGAAAACAAACACGGGAAGAAACGCTCAGAAATGCAGCCGGGGCAATACAAGACTTGGCGAAGAAGCTGTGTGTGTGAGTGGCTTATAAGCATGTGTGTGAATGAGGAACAGATGTGTGCAGCAATCAGTGCAGTGGGTCACGAGGAGCAGGTGTGAGCAGTGATTGGTGCAGTGGCTTGTGGGGGCTGAAGTCCATGATGTGTAGTGCAAGAGTTTGTGATGACAGGACGACTCAATTCGTGACAAACTGAGGGACTCATATTCAATTATTACAGAAGGTTCAAATGTCTTTTGTGTGAAATATCTTATTCAGTTCAGTACTAAATAAAAAACAACATGTATTTTGGGTGATCCCTCTTGTTTTGGTAAAATAATTAACATTTTGCAGATTCTGCAAGGTGTATGAAAACTTTTAACTTCAACTGTATTATTATTAGATAAAATATCTAAACAGTTTTGTTAAAATATACCAAAAATATTTGAAAAACTTTTGCCCACCAAATAAAAGTCATGTGGTGTAACCACCAAACAGAACATGCAGGAAAAAAATAAACAGGACAGTATATCCCCAGGAATACCCCAGCAGATCTTTATGATTACTGATCTTAAACTGTGCATTACTGTACATGCTCTTGTAGCAGAAGGAATTTAAAGAACGAGTCTAAAAAACGTCTCAGGTTACGTAGGTAACCCTAGTTCCCTGAGGACAGGGAACGAGACGCTGCGTCCTGGTTAGGACACTTTGGGAACTGCTCTCAGCGTGACCGGTTCTGAAGCTCTTATAAAACAACGACAATGAACTTGACATTGACCGGCGCCAGCCCATGACGTCATTAACAAGGCGCCTACTAGTATAAAGGGGCGCTTGTGAATACATCAACCATCTTTTTGTCTGATGGAGACGTAAGTGGGGCCCGAAGCATGGCTACGAGACGCAGCGTCTCGTTCCCTGTCCTCAGGGAACTAGGGTTACCTACGTAACCTGAGACGTTCCCTTCCGGAGGGAACTCTACGCTGCGTCCTGGTTAGGACACTTTGGGAACGATATACCAACGCCGCCATGCTGAGGAGTAAGTGAACAACTGACTGATTGAGGAGTCAAGAAGGAACATCACTCCCCACTACCGGCGAAAATCGCTCGGGCCGACGTCACAGCTGGCTCGGCCACCCAAGCACGGAACTCCTAGGAGTGGAGGCCTGATACTTCTAAGCGAGAGTAGGCCTACCTACACTCACCGCTAGTAGTGAAGCTTACCCTTAAGCCTTCACACTAGACGGGGGTTCTGAGGAGCGGAGGCTCTAAAGAGACTCTCTAAACGAGAGAAAGCCTGGCAACACTCTGTGCTTGCGGGGAACTCTGGGAGTGGAGGTCGGAGACCTAACTACACTCAACACTGGAGGTGATCCATGAGGCTCCAGGAGCCTAAGCAATAGAACCACTTAAGTGGAGTTCTCAGGAGAGTGGAGGCTTCTGCAAGAAGACTCTCTAGATGAGAGGAAGCCTAGCGACACTCGATCCTATAAGTAGTGCTGTCTGTAGTGGAGTTGGAAAAACCCAGGGGTTTTTAGAACCAACTCTAGAATGGGAACGGAGGATAATGCGTAACCCATACCATACAGGATTTTACAAAAGAACCCAACCTTAGGGGGGAATCTTTACCACTCATGTGGATTTTAGAAAGTGCCCAAGGACTTGCGTGTGCACTTACCACTTCACGTGGGTTTTAAGGAGTGCTCAAAAGCTTCGCGTGAGTACTCACCACTATTGTGGGTTTGAGAAGGTGCCCAGAGCGTAGCGAGGGAAACACCATATAATTATCACAGGCGACAGCAAAGCCTGGAGCTTTGGAGCTCTGTAAGAGTGGAGGTCTCAAACATAAACCCTTATATGAGGGGAGACCTGACTACACTCATGTTTGTAAGTACAGAGGCGGAGCTTCTGGAGAACGGAGGCTTCGCAGAAGACTCTCTAGGGAGAGGAAACCTTGACAACGTTCACTCCACTAGCTCTCAGGAGTGGAGGTCTCAGAATAACCTCTTCAGTGAGGGGAGACCTGGCTACACTCACGCCAAAAGTACTGAAGGCGGAGCTTCTGGAGAACGGAGGCTTCACAACAGACTCTCAGGAAGAGAGGAAACCTGACAACGTTCAATCCACTAGCTCTTAGGAGTGGAGATCTCAATAACCCTTCGTGAGGGGAGACCTGACTACACTCACGCCTGGAGGGAAAGACGGGAAGCGGAGCTTCTGGAGAACGGGGGCCTCACCAGAGGGGAAGCCCCAACACGTTCAATCCGCCAGCTCTTTACGAGTGGAGGCCTCAACGCTCTAAGTGAGGAGAGACCTGGCTACACTCACGCTTGGAGGTACTAAAAACGGAGCTTCTGGGGAACGGAGGCCTTCATAGAGACTCTCAGAAAGAGAGGAACACCTGACAACGCTCAACCTCCCAGCTCTACAGAGTGGAGATCTTACACCAAATATACAGTGAGGGGAGATCTAACTACACTCACGTCTGAAAGTACCCGGAGCGGAGCTTCAGGGGAACGGAGGCTTCACAGAGACCCTCGGATGAGGGGAAGCCTAGCAACGCTCAATCTCCTAGCTCTATGGAGTGGAGATCTCACCCAAATATTTTTAGTGAGGGGAGACCTAGCTACACTCAACGCTCAGAGAATACCGGGACTCACAGCAGGGCCCAAATGCTCAGAGCAGGGCCCTGTAGAGTGGAGGCTTTGAAACGAATCTCACAGAGAGAAAAAAGCCTGACAACACTCGGTCTTGGTGAGCGGTATTCTAATAGTCCCTAGCGAGAGATGCTCGAGAGTGGAGGTCTTACGAAAAACCCACTGAGGGGAGACCTGGCTACACTCAACGCTACAAGTACATGAACCCACATCACAGGAATCTGTAGAGTGGAGGCTTCAAGTCTGGAAAGAGAGAGCCTTAACAATACTCAGCTTTGGCAGAGGGCTCAAAGCACAGAGCACAGCAGTTAGCGAGGCCTAAGCAGGCCTACCAGCTAAATACCACGAGTATGTACTTGTAAGCGGAGCACTGAGGGGAGCGAAGGCTGCAACTGGACGGTTCTCAAGCAGGAGAACACATCTAACCATTCTAAGTCTAAACCATAGGGAAGACCAGTCGCCTGACCTACATCATGACGCCACTAGGCGAAAGGAGGTCTGATCAGCAGCAGCGAAGAGCGGAGGCTCCTACAGAAGGACTCTCGATCGAGAGGAAGCCTGCAGCACCCTGACAACGCTCACCGTGGCAGGAAAGTCTAGGAGTGGAGGTGCTAACCAACAGAGCTCATTAATAATGAGGGGAGACCTACTACACTCAACCCCCTAAATGCTATCTGGACAGAGCTGTAAGCGCCTATACAGGGTTCAAAAGGTGAAACCTGGAGGTCCAGACCAGGGCTTCCGCCAAGGAGGACCTAACACTGTAAGCTTCGGTGTAGAGCGAGGCTCACGAGAGCCTACCAGCTCCCAGAACTGCCCAAATCTGATAGAACTGTGAGAAATCAGCCTAGACAAGAACCTCCATAGAGGGGCATCTCGTCAGCGCAACTCTCAGAGAGAGGAGGCCTGAAAAAATCCTCACACTTAGGGGGGGGGGTTTCTAAACTTTCCTCTCTCACTAAAGAAACTTCTTTCTTTCCCTTTTTGACAGGGCCCTGGGGAGCGGGGCCTTCAGTGCACTGACTCACAAAGAGAGGCAGCCCATACGCTCAACCCTGGGTTGCTCCTATCTTCTTAAAAAGAGGGTGGGGAACCTACCCTAACCTCCCGGTCTTCACACTCAGACGAGCGGAGTCTAGAGGGACTCTTACCACGGGACGGGGTAGACTGCCACACCCAGTAGGTGTGTAGACATGCATATGCAGGTATAAATAGTGCCTAAGCCGAGCTCGAAAGCAGCGGAGGCTTCAAGGGATAACTCTCAGAATGAGAGGAAGCCTGACAACGCCTAACCCCTACAGGAGTTATTTACGAGTGGAGGTCTTGGTACACTAACTCACAAACGAGGGAAGACCTGGCTACACTCGACACTCAGGGACCTTAGGAGCTCAGTAGCTCAAATACTAAAGTCTCACCCAAGCGGAGCTGGTAGACAAAGAATACGTACATATACATATACACCTATATGTCAGTTCATGTACCGGGCCAACGGATTGAATTTATCAATCTATCATCAGCCCAGCCCCAGAGTCTTAAGGGGAAAAAAGGGGTGGGCGGCCGCACGACGTGAGGGAGAAGGGAGAGGATCGTTTCCCTACGATCCCATCTCCCATAACGCACATCACGTCTCCTCTGAGACCTACCCCTCCCAGGAGGAGGGTCTCGAGTGGCCACACAAACCGCCTGGCCCTGCCTCCAGCCCGCAGGCCAGGAGGGGCCAGGCTTCCCCTGCATTTGGGTGGAGATGAGGACCGGTGAGAAATAACAGACCCCAAAGGATCTATTAGCCGCTGAGCACGCCTCCGCCTCCCTGAGTCAGTCGAACATCGTAACGACGGATGTACCGAATGATTCGGAAGGCGAGACTGGCGCATCAAGGAGAAAGCACTCATCTTTCTCCCCGACGTCTGCCAAAATTCACCTACAAGCCTGTGGTGTGAAAACAGCTCAGCCATCTCCACGGGTCTTCATCCTCCAGCAGATCAGCCCGGTACGCCTGCAACACTGCCACTGCGTGCAGGCAGCACCAGCCTGACCCGCTGCCGCGTATGCCCTCAGCGTCGACGCCACCACGCCGAGAGGCAGCAAGCATATCCTCAGGCGATGGCATCGACGCCCCGCCATACTCACGCACTCACTCTGCACCAGCATAACTAACATGCTGATATAGATGAGTGCGGCTGAATATGGTTTATCCCATGCCCTCCCGATCCTAATATATAGATCAGGAGGGAATGGGATGTATATGGGGACTGGTCTGTTATGGTCAGGGTGAAATTGCTCATATAAATTGCTATGAGCAACCTCCCCCTGCACGTGCTTTCACCGCAGATCAAAGCAGACCGCAGCGCGGCTCATAACAGACAACAGCTCATCATACGCGGGGCAGGCAGGCTGTGAGAGCTCAGAAAATCACTTTTCGCCCATAACAGCCACATCCTGCTTACCTGGCTAAAACCAGTAGAGCACTTGCTGCTGTATCAAAGGATGTTAGAGATTAATACATCCTTCGCCCGCAGCTCGCCCTCGTCCGCGGCTGACGAGCGTGAGAGATTACACATCTCTCAACTCGTGTGCGCGCTTCATCTGTAACCACCGCGGGCTCGTTCTCCGTGCAGCCTCGGCTGCAACGGGACCCGAGCCGCGTAGGGCAGATAAATGTCCCGATTCCCTCGGAAAAGGGGACAAACGAGAGCGGAGTTTCCTTAGAGAGAAACTCTCACGATGGACGCGCTCTGCACTCTCAAGAACAGAGCGCGCGTGCTCACACCCAAACACATAACAAACAGGCTGCGCGCGTCATCTGGTGTCGAATTTTCTGACACGGATTCTGCACACTTGCTGAACTGTACTCTAGGAATCATCATTCTACTCGAGCTTAGAACAAGGTACGGCTGAAGAACAAAAAGATGGTTGATGTATTCACAAGCGCCCCTTTATACTAGTAGGCGCCTTGTTAATGACGTCATGGGCTGGCGCCGGTCAATGTCAAGTTCATTGTCGTTGTTTTATAAGAGCTTCAGAACCGGTCACGCTGAGAGCAGTTCCCAAAGTGTCCTAACCAGGACGCAGCGTAGAGTTCCCTCCGGAAGGGAACAAATGTTTGTGTTCATGAGTAACACACACCACAAGCATACATATCGATATATTGCATTAAATAAAAATGACTTTCATTACTCATTTTCTATGTTCATGTCACCCACTCACACAGTGTCTGCACATAACGAAGCCTCCATTTTTCCATATTTCCACTTCTTATTCTTCTGCTGGCTCTATCATACAGTACATAGCCCTACATACTTCCATATATTTGTCCATGTATTAATGAATATTCCATTCTTTCTATGTGTCTTTTGTTTCCCTCTATGTTCACTTTCACCTGTCTTACACTCTGATTAAAATATTTAGATAATTTAGATCTAAAGTTGCTCAACAGACAAAGTGAAGTGTGCAGTGTAGAAACAGGCTGCCCAGACAGAGAGGAGAGGGCAGAAAACATTTGGGCATGAGGAGGAAATGGAATGATGTTCACAGCAGTTGCCTTTCATATCCCACGGCAGCAGCTGCCTAGGTTTCTTAATGGTCTTTTCATGCTCTTGGACACTGAGTGTCTCTTTGTAGCTGGGGCCTGAGTATGATATCAGTCCTCTGTCTACTGCATACTCGGCACCGGATGCACTAGTTGAGTAGGTGGCACTCAGTAAAGCATTACTGAAGCCAAATTGTGCATGCTTGAATGCATTATATTTCTTTTTTGATATTTTCAATTTTATGTAACAGTAACAGTCTCAGCTATTTTCACTTGACTCTCACTATTGGCTTATTATTAAACTATCTAAATATTTTCTGTCAAGGAGAAATCCAATGCTGTTTCTTAGTGCTCTGATGAGCAGAGAGCTATCATTACACACACACACACAAACACACAGTTGGCCCATCTGCCAGGTGACGCTTGGTCTCCTCAGCAATCATACCTCACTGTGGCTTGCCCAATCTGTCCCACCACAAGCAGAGTGGCAGCAAGCCACATACCACTAGCTTATTAACAAACTCAGCTAGCAGTAAGTCACCACAGCTCTCAACCAAATGCTAACATCCAACACTTCCAGCCACATTATATAAAAACTGTTCACAATTATTACATTGTCTTATATTAACAAAGATGAAATCTGCCTGCATGACACAATAACAAAATGTGTGATGATTAATCTCTGCAGTGAATTTTGCTTTATTATCCATTTCTCATTGGCTGTGATGGTTTATCTGTACCTGTACAAGCAGGTGTGGCCATCTCAACGTATGTTGAGCTAAATATGGTGACTCTGCAGGCAGTAAAGAGTGCCAAGATATGCAAAAGCGAGGCCTTGGCAGTAGCATTGACACCCATTGTTATAAAGTCAGTGGAGTGGTCCGTTTTTTTTTTTTGAGCCCATCGGAAAACGGGCTAATCAGAAACATCATTTTGCATCTTGATTGGTCAGGAAAATGTTAAAATATATCAGCTTACCCTGATATATCAGTAACATTCCTGTCAAATTTACTAATGCAATGTTGAAGTTCAGAAGGTTACAGAATTATATACAGTGTATAAAGAAAATGTCAAGGAAGTGTACAATGTACATCATGCTATTTATTTTGGCATGTACTGGAAGATCCACTTTTGATAATTTAGCCTAGATGAAACAGGTCGTTTATGTTCCTCTGTTCCCTTCAAAATCACGGGTTAACACTGAACCTAAATTGCTCCTACATTCACAGAGGCTAAATATAACATGTTTCTGAGGCATAATATTAAACATCAAACCACTAGGGACTCTCATTCACTCCCCCAAACACCTGTGCTTGTGCCTTGTAGCATGTTACATGCTAACATATTATTTTTCAATGCAGAAGTAAGCTGTTTTTTGGTAATGTGTTTGTTCCAGTTCATAAGCCGCCATAGGGAAATAACAAAGGAAAACAAAGTGCAGTTAACGGTAAAACTGTTTGCACTGAAAACCAGTGTTTTCATAATTAATATAATACATTAAAATAATACGTTAAGACA
>NC_133363.1:40560962-40634562 GCF_049309525.1 Garra rufa | reverse complement strand
ACAAAATCAGACTAGTTTCATCGTTTATGCATTTATTTGCTTATAACAGTTAAAAAAAATACCTTACTTATACAGCTGAGCTCACATCAGTATACTAACTGAAAACGTCCAAAACAAACTTAAAAAAAAAAAAAAAAAACACACATTGTAAAACAGCAAAATGTCTAAAATTTAAACCGTCGTAAATTTCTAGATAAATAAATGAGCTATGGACTCTATAGAGGCCATTCATTTCAATGAACTGCTCCACTATTTACACATCAAACCCATTTAGATCAAACCATTAGGACACAATAAAAGTGAATTATATTACTGAACAATAAAGATTAACTTAAGGGTCTTAATGAATAGCATTTGTCTTGCTCTGTATTTTACATTAAAACTATTTCATACACGGGATATTACACAAAAAACCTCAACCCAAATACATCAAGACGCAAAAACAAAGTGATCCGTCCCAGTCTGCAAATGTACATTTGAAATGAATACTTGGTTAATAAGTTTGCAGGGAAAGCAAAATAATGGAAAAATGTATTAAATCTATTAAATTATTAGTTAGAAAACCAATTAGAGCATGACCGACACATAAGTGAGGTGGTTTGTTGTGCCTGAAAACATTAACATGTGCAAGTAACAGTACGGACTAGAACCATCTCTGAGCCGTCTGCGCGTTCAAGCCTCAGCACAGAAATGAACAAGTGGGGTCTTTAGATCTATACTGGGAACATGTCTATAATTCGTAAGCCGTTATAGCAGTTTAAAACAGTATTTTTAAAGCTGAGCGAGGGTTTTGCGAATGAAGATGAAGTTCATAGAACTCCATCAGAATTCTATATATGTGGTTCGGCGCAGCCACGGTAGCGTAGCGCCCCTCCTGGCGGACAGACAGAAGCGCTGAAGGTTCACGTCTGAAGGGGGTTGTCCTCTTTGCTGAAAGGCTGAGTGGAACCAGGCTTCACCCAAGACAGCCCAGACACTGGCAGTCCTTTGTTATAATCCTCTGGCCGCCGCTACAACAACAAGAGAAGACCATTGGTCACAAGCACCAAGAGTGTAATTAATATTCTCACGATAACACACATTTGAACCGACCCACAAGTATGTGGAGTAGAAAAAGATGACAAGAAATAGAAAAAGAAAAAGAAACAGTGTTCCACACACAAGCTCATGCTTTAAAACAAGACATGCATCAGATACCAGGAAGAAGCCAGTTTTTACTTGGTTGTGGGGAGCAGTCAGGGGAGCGTCACACACTCACTTTATGTGCAAACATCTTCTCTTTTGCCTCTTCATGCACCGCTGGATTCCACGGAGAGAAGCTGCAGAGAGAAAACACAAACATCAGATGCGGAAAAACAAATGAGCCGAAGTCCAGTCTGATGACTCAGTGCTGAACTTTTAACCCCACTGAACTAAAACTCCTTTCGTTTTCACGAACCAATCCAAGTTTCAAATAGATAAGCTACATTTAACCAGTTTACTAGGTCTCTGGAAGAAGGGACTGTAATATTTCAAGTATTATTTTAATGGTCAAATTTGCCCATGTACGATTTTTGTCTCACCCGTTTACATGACTTGTATCTAATATCTGCATTTACATTTACTCGCCTGCCCAAGCTTCCAACTGCGAATGGTTGTACAGAAAATTACTAACATAACTCATCAAAAACACACCAGATGCGATTAACCCAGCTTATAATGTTCACTTGCCAGCACTGACAAACTGAATTTTTATATTTATACACTATATACACTACCAGTCAAAAGTTTTTGAACATTGAGATTGTTTTTTTTTTTAAAGAACTCTCTTCTGCTCAGCAAGCCTGCATTTATTTGATCCAAAATACAGCAAAAGCAGTAATATTGTGAAACATTTTTACCATTTAAATTAACTGCTTTCTATTTGAATATTTTAAAATGTAATTTATTCCTGTGATCAAAGTTAAACTTTCAGCATCATTACTCCAGTCTTCAGTGTCACATGATCCTTCAATCATTCTAATATGCTGATTTGAAGTTCAAGAAACATTTATCATCATCATCATTATTATTATTAGTATTATTATTAGCAATATTTAAAACAGTGGAGTACATCTTTTCGGGGTTCTTTGATGAATAGTAAGATCCAAAAATCAAAAGCTTTTTATTTCATTTAAGATTACACACTATATCATTTAAAAGCTTTTTTTTTTTTTTTTTTTTTTTTTTTTTTTTTTTTTTTTGTGAAAAAAAAAAAAAATTAGAAATCAATACTTTTATTTTGCAGGGATGCTTTAAAATGATCAAAAGTGATTTCTATTTCGGACAAATGCTGTTCCTCTAACCTTTCTATTAAAGCTTAGAAACCTGAGAAAAATAAATAATTCCACTCTGTTTTCAACATCATAAACGTTTTTTTCAGAAGCAAATCAGAATATTAGAATGATTTCTGAATGATCATGTGGCTGGCGTAATAATGCTAAAAATTCAGCTTTGAAATCAAAGGAATAAATTTCAAACATATTCAAATTCATTTTAAAACATTCAAATAGAAAAGGGTTATTTTAAATATTTTTACTATTTCAAAATTTGACTGTTTTTGCTGTACTTTGGATCAAATAAATGCAGGCTTGGTGAGCAGAAGAGATTTCTTTAAAAACAATAAAAATGTCACCGTTCAAAAACTTTTGACTGATAGTGTAAATAAATCCTATTTATAATATTCATGGAGCACTAACTCAAAACAAGCTTCTATGCTCCCAAATGTGCAGATCTCTTACCTATATGTGACCATGGACCACAAAACCAGTCATAATGGTCAATTTTCTTAATAAATATTTGGCACAGATACAACCATTAAAAAAAAAAAAAAAAAAAAAAAAAAAAAAAAAAAAAAAGAATCTGAGAGTGCAATACTTAAAACAAATAAAAATAAAATAATTAAATAAATAAATAATTAAAATATCGAGAAAAATCACCTTTGAAGTTGTCCAAAAAGTTCTTAGCATTGCATATTACCAATCAAAAATTAAGGTTTGATATTTATGGTAGGAAATTTATTAAATATCTTGACACTAGTGTTGCTTTCGTCAACGAAAATTATGACTAAATATCGTCAATGAACCTTTATCACATGACGAAAACGAGACGAAACGAAAATGCTGGTCATGTGACGATGACTATAATAAAATGTATAATGCAATATTGTTGACGAATAAAAACGAGACTAAATGTGGTTTACAAAATAAAAACTATGCTAAAATGTCTCTTCATTTTCGGCGACGAAAACGAGACGAAACGAAATGTTATAACATTAGATTGATGTGCACATGCCCAGTAGCCAGAGCTGTATCCCTTCTAGCCTAAACCGCAGGCGACTTCACTTTCTTTGTAGTCGTCTTCTAGATAATGCCGCGAGTGTGACTTGAAAGTGAAGTTTGACACAGAGAAAGGGACCGATGGCCGGTCAGCTGTGGTTCATCTTTGGGAGAAAAAGAATAAATGACACATACATTTTTTCC
This sequence comes from Garra rufa, assembly GCF_049309525.1. NCBI lineage: Eukaryota > Metazoa > Chordata > Actinopteri > Cypriniformes > Cyprinidae > Garra > Garra rufa. Next base: position 40,631,062 of record NC_133363.1, on the reverse strand, counting down.
TACTTTTTAGTCGTGATGGGAAAATGAAGCTTTTCGAAGCACCAAAGCGTTCCCCTCAATTGTATCGTAAAAAGCTTCATTACTCGAAGCTTTCCAACACGTTGTACACTAATGACATCTTGTGGTCAAAGGTGGAAAACATTTCTTTTGCGTCCCAGATGTCAAAGCGATTTTTGGACAGTTTCACAAAATGAATCAATTTGTGATACGAAAACCATTACACAAATTAATTAATCTGTAAATAAACTTATAGTACAAGCATGATTTGTGTAGCCATAGATGATCAAAGTAAATTAAGAATATTGTTAAATTGACTAATATTATTATTAATTAGAAGTGCTTTTGAAGCGGGAATTACTACTAAATGAACATGCACAAAACTTCACCTACATATTTATTCGTATTATGATTTAAGAAGTGAATGACACTTGAAACCTGCGCAAGGAGTTCGTGTTGTTTGAATCAGAATACGAAGCAGTCACGTTTGTTAAACTTGAATGTATAATTTTTTTCTGGCATTGTCATGTTATGCAATTTTATTTATTTTATTTTATTTATTGTTTTTACTCATTTTATTTCAATTTATGTGTGTGTACTTCTAACATGTTTGGTAGGTAAAATAAATGTTGTAAATTCAAATTAGAGCATCTTCCATGTCTGGAATGGATGAGCTTGAGCTTATAAGGTAACAATAATATAATAAGATAACCTTGTTTGAAATGGGTTTGGCTAAAAGAAAACTTTGGTTGTGTCTACTACTAGGCACTTATACTATATTGACTGGGTTAAATAAAATTGCATTACTAAAAATAGACTAAAATACAATTTTCATTGACTAAAACGTCGTCAGTTTTCGTTGACTAAAACTAGACGAAAATAGTCATGGGTAATTCTGACTAAAATAAGACTAAAATGCTCAGACTTTTAGTCGACTAAAACTTGACTAGACTAAAAAGAGTATGAACGTGACTAAAACTAATAAAAATTAAAATGACAGCTTCACACAAAGACTAGACTAAAACTAAAATCGGCCGCCAAAAACAACACTACTTTGATTTTTGGCTATTGCTACAAATATACCATGCTACCTAAGACTGGTTTTGTGCAAGCATGCATGTCTGCTCATACACACACATCTATAATACAAAACTCATTAAAAAAAAAAAAAAAAAAAAAACTCATTCTCTCTTGCTCTGTGGTGGCTTGGAGTTCGAACTTTGACGTAGAACAGATGTCCAGATATTAGATGGGTAAATGATTTAAAACCACATTTGTAAGTGCAATCTTTTTCAGATGAGAGATTTTTTTTGTCCCGCTGTAAATACAGCCTAAAAGATCATAACTGCAGAAGAAATCTTCACAATACAATATCTTGAGTGGTGTACTTGCCTTATTGCATAAGGGTCATCTATCTTGGGCTGATCAAACAGATGACTATTGCATAGCTTGACACTGTCTACCACCTTGCTTTTGAAGAGCTGGATGTCTTTGTCATACCTGCACATACAGCATTGATAATAAGCAAAAGCAGTCAAGTGAACAGGGCTTCAAAACAAGCTCTTAACTACTGGAAGCCACAGCTAAAAGGAAATGAATGTGGGGGGAAAAAAGGCTAAACAAGCTTTTATCTTGATGTGTGAAGTCAAGCCTGAGGTTGGTCTAAGCCTGTAAGCACTATGACTTCAGATGCACAGGAAGTCAAAATAAGCTCAAACAGACTAACACAGCCAATGCCCAAGCACATGAGAGAGATAATGTGGTTACTTTTTTTTTTTTTTTACTGAAACAGAACTTCAGTGGCTGGCACTTTTATTTAGCAACTGTCGCTCTTGTTGAGTGTAAATGCTGGAAAGAGTTCAAACTGTGGTGACATACACATATATATATATATATATATATATATATATATACACGAAAAAAAAAATTATATTTCATCTATTACTTACAGCACTGCAGCCTCTGGGTTGAGTGGATCCATGGTGTTGATCTTATAGAAGATTGTTCTGGCATACATAAGGACCTGCCAGATATGATTGTGGTTTCGCCTGCAATTTTGGATAAAATTAAAAGGAGTCACGACATGACACAGCAAATTTCCCTTGATCTTTTGCCACAAAAGAGGTCTTTGTGTGCTTAATACATCTCACAAGTTTCATAACTTAAAACAGGGTTCCCACATCTTGGTTAACTTCAAATTCAAGGACCTTTTAAAGGGATAGTTCACCCAAAAATGAAAATTTAAAGTTTATCTTCTCACCCCCAGGGCATCCAAGATGCAGTTGACTTTGTTTCTTCAGTAGAACCAGGGATGCAAACAGAGGTATGGTCAAAAAGGAGTGAGATTATCGAAGCCCGCGCCCCCGCAGCAAATATCATATATTTTCGTTTATAGTCGTTTCCCCCTTCATTTCGATCTCTTTACTTAACATTCTACATGTAAATGATACATGCTCGAAATATGACTGATTTTTACTGGAATGCAGTTTAAAGGTTGAATTTAACATATATTTTATTTTGTTTCATCTAATTAATAGACTAGCCTATTTAAACACTAGTGTTTCACTGAGGTTTCAACGAATCATTGTAGTTTCATTTGTAAATGAAAACAGCTTATTTATCGTCACACATGGGCATAAATACTAATAAATATATAATATATAAATAAATAATAATAATAATAATAATAATAATAATAATAATAACAACAACAACAACAACATGGAAAAAACTGTGTTAATAGAACGATGGATAAATGTCTTGTAGGCCTATTTTATTTGATGTACTGTGACAAAATTTACAAATGAAACTACGTGAATAATTCACTCGTCATTGAACTACTATATATTTATAGGCTAGTCTATTAATTAGAAGAAACTAAATAAAATATATGTTAAATTCAATCTTTAAACTGCATTCCAGTAAAAATCACAGTCATATAGCATAATCAAAGCTTTATTGTCGATCATTTACATTCAAACTTTAAGTAAGGAGATCGAAATGAAAGGAAAAATAACGAATATAAACGAATGATACAAATATTACAGAAAAAAGAGGGTCAGTTAATGAACTTACAAGACTGTGGGATGCATAAAATGTTTATTGTGGGCTTATTTTATTTAATGTACTTTATGTAATATTTATTATTAACTTATTTTGAATGCTGTCTACATCGCGCACAGACTAGCGTAGACATCTTCGCATATTTTGAATTTAATTATTTAATATTGTATTAATTTCTATAATAACTAACAACACACAAACCCAGGACATAAACCCTCTTTTTAGGTTGTAATGACACTTTTCTATGGTTATTGGAATGGTTAAAGGTTATATTTAAATTTTTCATACAACATTAAGTTATTAACTTGACTGACTTCTGAAATAGAGGAGGTAACCAATGGCGTTTGAGATTACAATTAAACCAGCAAGTCCCGCCCCACTTTTGGTGTTTGTCAGCGCCGCGCTGCCCATTGGGTGGCGCTAGCAAACACGTCTTCCCTGCGCTGTCGAGTCGGCCGCGCAGATGACATGTCAGCGCGGCGCGAGCACTTTAATACCGCACTGTTTCGTCCCACTTTTGGGTTGTTTGTTTCCCATAAAAATAGCCTCTGCGCCGAAAGGGTCGCGGGACTGACGCTTCTACTCTGCTCCTGCTACGCGCTGCCGCGCCGCCTCTGAGTGCGGTGTGAATGCTCTAATCTGTTAACATGGGCGCCGAAAAAATACGCGCTGCTTACGTCCTGCTTACGCGTGCAGTGTGAAACCGGCGTTATCGCGCTGATGTGACCGAGCCCGACCCGAACCCGAGCATCCTTTCTAAACCCGGCCCGGCCCGTCGGGTACCGTTGGGCTCGGGTCGGGTATCTATCATCCTCTATAAGAGCAGCTGGCAGCAGATAATAGTGCGCAGCCAACTGGCTGACGTGCGCAGCTCTCTGACTCACTGTTTTCTTTTCATACAAGTTTCCTATGTTTCATGGACTGTAACGGCGTTTACTTATTTAGTAATTTTAATACAGAATTTTCTATGATGAAATTATAATCTGACACTCCAATGTACCCCCCCCCCCTCAAAAAAAAAAAACTCATCGGATCTGCACGATTCACACGTCCCCCACACAGCCGTGAAAAAGGCGGCATCCGCCAAAAGGCGCGCCGTTTGCATCCCTGGTAGAACACAAACAAAGATTTTTAACTCAAACCAGTGCAGTCTGTTAGTCATATAATGGCAGTGGATGGGCACCAAACCTTTAAAAGTAGGTGCATAAACTACGCCAGAGCACGTACACATGTAACGCGCCAGATGCTGAGCTTGTGCTCAGAACAGTTGGACAAGGCTGTGTATCAAAGGTAAAAAAAAAAAAATGATATAAATACTGTTCAGATTCTCGCAAAAAACAGATCGTTTCGTGTCTTAGGACATCAATGTATCGTCACGAGCCACAGGGTGTAATTTGGTTTTGTCTGTGCATGTTTTTTTTTTTTTTTTTTTACTTTCAAAAGTTTGGTGCCCATCCACTGGCATTATATGACTAACAGACTGCAACAGTTTGAGTTAAAAATCTTTGTTTGTAATCTACTGAAGAAACAAAGTCACCGACATCTTGGATGCCCTGGGGGTAAGCAGATAAATATCAAATTTTCATCATTTTCCAGGTCCAACACCCTAAAATTCAAGGACTTAATGTGGGAAGACATTTCAAGTGAGAGCAAGGTCACATCGTGTTACCTTGTAAGACACATTGTTACAGTTTACAACTATGCAAAAAAGCAATTTAATCAAACTTCACAGCCTATTTTTGCAATGTTTCAAGGTGTGTGTGTGTATAAAATGTTGAGGTATTAATCGCAGTAGTTATGTGCGTGTGAACGTCATGGCAATGTACAACACAAAGTACACAGGAAACACTTAACATAGCGTGTAACTAATGTTAATCAAACAAGCTAGTATGCATAGGCCACAAAGTGTTGGCAAAATAACACATTAGCAGACTTGAGGAAATATGGATTTTTTTTCCCCAAAAAAACCTCTCTCTGTAAACTTTCACTTTCAAGGACCTCCATCTATGCATGTTTATTTGCAAAAACTTTCCAGGGCATTTTTTTTTTAGTAAAAACCCTCAAAAACACATTAACAAATAAGCATTCGGTCGCTTAACGGCTAAGTGTGAGAGGGGGAAAAAATAAAGTAAAATAAATAAATAAATAAATAAATAGCTTCACCTAACTATCACAATTCTTTTTTAAACTATTTAAAAATTGATCGGTTTACCTCAGAATCTATTTATATTTTATTTTTTTACTTTTCCTAAGAGGTTGTGGGGAGAAGTTACCACTTTTATTCGAAATGTACAAATGTGTTGCACTTTAAGCAGCATTGTGCCGAAGTATGATTTAAAAGTATGCAGAGCCATCTGCTCTCTCAGGGCTACAAACCATTTTTTCTGCCGGTGGGGCTATTTTTTTTTTTTTTTTTTTTTTTGACCGGTCGCACTGGCACGACTACTGCATTGTTCAACTAATAAGCGCTGCCTTTTCTGTTGCATGTGAGAAACATTTAAAGACAAACGTGCCGAAAGTGAAAATAAACCCCACTACGTATTAGCTGCGCAGCGTGGAACATTTATCCAAGCTCAAAACAGCTTTACTCTGGAGCCAAGTTGATTTTGTGACACTGTTACAGCACAGTGCTGCGAGATCCAATAAGTAGTGTTTTAATTCACCACACAGTGAAAACGGCTGCTGCAAGATCTAGTGAGAATCATTTGATTTCTGCCCAGAATTCTGTTATAAACAGCGCTTTACGTCAGAAAAACAGAAGTATTAATGCTAACTATAACCATGGTCTTGTGGTAGAAATACATTATTCATTTCAGGGTTTGTACAACCTTTGAGAGAGAAATTCAAGCACCTTTTTATGAACTTCCAGCATTTAACATAACCATTTCCAGCACTTTAAAGCTCTAAAATGTCCAATTTAAATGCTATTTTTTTAATGGGATGACCAAAATATACTTTGCAATAAACAAAGTAAAAATTGTTTTAGCACTTTATTTTAGAAGATATTTTTTTTACTCATTTTGTTGAACATTTAAATCGGCAGACTAGCGTATCGCCCCTGCCATAATAGCAATATCGAATCGCAATCAAAATTCTTAAAAGAAAAAAAGACAAAAAAAAAGTATTGTGATTGTATTGAATCTGGAGGTAGGTGTATCGTCCCATTCCTAATGGCTGACATCAACAAGAGTGAGAGTGTCATGTTGCGTCAAAAGCAAATAGAAATTACAAATCACTGCCACAGTATACAGATAAGAGTTCATTTTCTGACACAGTCCACATGCTTAAGACTGTCGTCAACAGGACAAATAAAGTGAAAGAACGTTTGCTTTGACGCGTTTGGTATAAACGGCTCATTCGCGTCTTTGTACAGATATCAGAAGGATCCCAGCATAAGGATCAAGTGGATAGTTTATATTTAATGGCATCCCAGATCATTTCCGAGGATTGTTGGGAGAATTTTGTTTTTAGTAAACGAGGCACAGTGTCATGAAGAGTTCACAAAGAAACATTTGTTGAAAGATGAAGCGGTACTAGATCTGACTGCAGCTGCCTCACAAACGGTAAGTAAATTGTTTCATAATGCTTTGTCTGGAAATTACTATTTTATTTTGATCATGTTGTCAAAACACTCACATGCAATAGCGAGGGGGCATTGACACGGTTTTCTATGCAATGAAGTTTGCCAATCATAACAGTGGCCGATTACTGACAAGCAGGGCCTAAAATTAGCACTCGCAAAGCGCCAATTGAGAGTAAATATCGACGCTGGCGAGTATATGTAACAGTGTCAGTCGCCAGTTGGCAGGTAAAACTTTTACTAAATATAATAATGCAATGTAGTGAAAACAACAGACAGTTTTTTTTTTTAAAAGATTTGCTGTTTCTGATGCAAGCGAATAAAATAATCTTTTCTGAAGACAAGACCATCGTGATTAACTGTTGTGTCATAAGCGACAAGAGCGAATCAAATAATAGGATATAAACAAGCTGATAAGGTGAGAGCAGTGTGATGGCTAGCTTGTCTCTAGACACTGTTCTAATAACTTTTACCTGAGAAGATATTGCTGCTTCATTTCAGAAGATTAACTTTTCTCTTCTTTATAACCCGAGAGTGTGGCAACACACACGCCTAAATGGTCAGTGAAGTATAGTTTGAAAGGTCGGACGTTCGGCTCTACGCATATGCTAAGCTGCTTCAGACAATGCACTAGTAGCACTACAATGGACGAAAACACACACAATTATGTCAAATGCACAGTTTTGCCTGTATTTGTCTTAAATCAGTTATAAAGTCTTAAATGACCATAAAGAGCTCAAATGTGTGTCAGATTCGAGTCATGTGCATCAGGTTTTAAAGTGACCACACTACTTTTAAAGTGAAACCTGCTGAAGTCTGTCATTGATGGAAATTAAACAACAAAAGGAAAAGAGAAATCATTACTCAACTGCTCTAGTCGCTGATTAACTTTTGTAGCTTGAATAAAGGTCATTCTGTATAGTAGTTTATGTTAGGATTGTTTTAAAATCACTTAAATTAAATGTTGTTATACATTTCAGAGCCTAAAAATAAGTTAATTTTAATCACATCACTGGCCATTGGCATAATTGCAAAATAAGTTAGTTTTAGGCCCTGTTGACAAGCCTTAAAGGACCCGCCCTTTAAAACCGGTCGTTTTAGACAGGTTCAGAATGAGAGTTGAAAATAATAAATTCTCAAATATTTAGTTTTTTGTGCAAAAGAAATTAACATTAAAAAAAAAAAAACCATGTCTAGACCACACAAGAAATACAATCCTTTTCCAAAAAGCCAAAAAAAAAAAAAAAAAAAAAAAAAGCCAACACAACACTGAGCCCCTTTAGATTCAGATTCAAGGGAGGTAAATGGCAATACAAGAAGACTCTTTTTAAACAAACCTCCATTTGGTGAAAGCTCTCCTCACATCCAGCTCGCCAGAGACCGGGTCCACTAGTGGGTGGAAAACTGGGGTGTCAAAAACAACCCTCTGGAAAAAAGCAAAACAGACACATTAATGCAACAAAAGCAGAACAGATTAGCTCTTCTGATGACAGCAAACTAATATATATATATATATATATATATATATAAAAAGTAGGTGTCCCCAAAGCTTTTAAACAATTAGTTTTCATAACTCAGTTTTTCTTGAGTCGAGTTAAACATAGCTATTTTTGTCAACAGACATTTTCGTGACTTAAGCATTTAATTAATTAATTAATTTCTTTGATTTAAAAGGAAGAAAACAAGCAAGAAACACTATGATATCATAAAATGAACACACCTCTACTGACATGATAATGTTGCCAGTAATGTTCTGTTCCTAGACACACCCTGGTGTCATCACATCATACGGTTACAGAATTAAGACGGAAAGAGTATTTCAACATTCCATTTGGCAGTTTAAAACAATAAAACTTGTAAAGACTACAGCAAAGTCTGACAAACATAATACTGTAGCAAGTATGTCCACTATATCAGTTCTTTGGTTTCGACTGGAGTGAAAGGAAATACAAGCTCCACTTTAAATCCCTTATCCCGGCAGTCATAACTCCAATAACAGCTCTGAACTGAGGTGCAAATCTTTCTATCAACAAAATGCCAAGAACATGCATACACCCTCTTGGTTTGATATTTTAAACCCACAAGTATGCAAGTTTCCTTTTCTCCTCCTTCATCATAAAATATAATGCATAAGACGCTATGCAGAGACATTCTTTTCAACTTGGTCACTTCCTTGAAATTTTTTTATAGCAACCAACTATCACCATGTGAAACCTGAGCTCATATTTAATGGTTTAAGATTTCAAACAGTTCTAATTCATGGAGTGTGCAGCTTCTACGATGACTGTAAATGAGAATACAGAGGAAAAAACAACTAATGGATGGAATAAAAACACATAGTAAAGCCTTGGTCATGTTATGGCACAAAATTCAGTGGAAAGATGTGTGGAAATTGTATAATACACTTACAGGACAGTCTCCATCTGGGTAGTTATCAGGAATGTAGACTGTGAACTTAAACACACCGTCTTGGTACAAGCCATGTCGAATGAAAATCACACCAAACCACACTGCAATAGAGACAAGACATGGATGGATACTTAACAGAGCAAATCAGCAATATAGCAAATGATCGTTTTACAATTAATCTATTTGATGATACAAAACAAGCAATTAAAACACAATGACTAATGCTGTGCTGCGTTCAAAAACAGGTGTGGGAGTTTTCTATCTGTTCAACCATATTAATTTCTGTGGTCTGGTATTTGGTTTATGCATAAACGAAATAAAATGCCAAACCCAGAATTTGTTTTGCATGTGTAAAAACATATTACATCTCATTTCATTAATCATGCACATCTCCCTGGGTGCCAACATATTTACATGTCATTGCAACCCCATTCTGACATAGTCGTAGAATTCCACACAAGGCTCCAAGTTAATCGACTGCACACTCTGTTGCACTTTTCCAAGCAGGAAGTTGGAAATTCTTTTGGAGTTGAATGGAATGCAGCATAAGAGCATTCTGTGACAGACAGAATAGAATGGAAGAAGACGACATGCTTACTTAGTGCTGATCTGTATGAAGGCTGTACATAGATGCCAGGGAGCTTCTGCTTGATCACCAATGTGCTGCAATAGACAAAAGGTCATAATTGTCTATTTTAAACATGCATCTTAAAATATGCTACATAGCCTAATGGTGTTGATACACAACTCCGAGGCAACTGTTGAATAACAAATGTAATGCATATTTGTATTTAATTTGGTTATACACTACCAGTCAAATGTTTTTGGACTAAGTTTTTTAATGTTTTTTGAAGAAGTCTCTTCTGCTCACTAAGCCTGCATTTATTTGATCCAAAATACAGCAAAAGCAGTAACACTGTGAAATAGTTTTACCATTTAAAAGAACTGCTTTATGTTTGAATATCTTTTACAATGTAATTTATTCATGTGATTTTAAAGCTAAATTTTCAGCATAATTACTCCAGTCTTCAGTGTCTCATGATCCTTCAAAAATCATTCTAATATGCCAATTTGCTGTTCAAGAAACATTTTGTTATTATTATTATCATCATCATCATCATCATCAACAACATCAATATTTAAATAGTTAATAAATTTTTTTCTTTGATGAATAGAAAGACCATAATTTATCTGAAATAAAAAGCTTTTAACATTAACTTTATACACTATACCATTCAAAAGCTTGGATTTTTTTTTTTTTTTGGAAATAGAAATTAATACTTTTATTTAGTAAGGATGCTTTAAATTGATCAGAAGTGATGATCAAGATATTTATAATGTTACAAAAGATTTCTATTTCAAATAAATGCTGTTCTTCTGAACTTTCTATTCATAAAAAAAAAAAATCTACTCAGCTGTTTTCAACATAAATGTTTTTGAGCAGCAAATCAGCATATTAGAATGATTTCTGAAGGATCGTGTGACTGGAGTAATAATGCTAAAAATCAGCTTTGAAATCACAGGAATAAATCACATTTTAAAATATATTCATAAATAAAACGGTTATTTAAATAGTAAACAAAAATTCAAAATTTTACTGTTTTGCTCTATTTAGGATCAAATAAATGCAGGCTTTGTGAGCAAAAGAAGATTTAAAAAGTTACTGCCCAAAAACTTTTGACTGGTAGTGTATAATCATAAAATTCTATTCAGCTTTAGGTACAAGATGTTTTACAATCACAGCTTCTTTTGTTCAACACTACTAAAACATCATCAAAACTGTTATTGCCCAAAACCTGTGGAACCTTGTCTTCACTTACAACTCAGCAAGCAGCGAGTATTCCAGGTAGAAAGGGCCGTATGAGGCATGGGTGCCATTGGCAGACTGTGTAGAGGAGGCCGGTGAGGCGGCTTTAGTGATGGGGACGGCATTCTTTGGGATGGAGGGAAGCTGCTTTTTACCAAACGGAGGACGAGCTGGACTGGATCTCTGCTCTCCTGGACCACCTTGCTCCTCACCGTCAGATCTCTGCATAAACAAACGACACTTGTTCAATGGTTCTAAAATCTACAAAAGCCTTTTATTTGCACAAATTAGGGTTATAAACATTTTGAGTTTTTGGGGCCAAATCAATGACCATTAAATACTCAAAATGCCTGATACGGTCCAGCATAATTTCTTCAAAGAAATCATAAATAAAACAAGCAGAACTTAAACGACTCAAATTATTTTTTACTATACAACAAGTTGCAAATTGCTAGAATCAGAGAAAGAGAAAAAAAAAAAAATACTACAAATGCAAAATATGGATATTTCTTTTCTTTTGAATTTAAGTGAAATGTCAACTGGAAAACCTCTTACTAATTATGCCTTCATCTAACAAAAAAAATATATCACTGTTAGACTAGCTTAAATTCGTTATGCAGAATTCCATACATTTTCTTCTCATATCAGCAAAGAGAGTGAAAAACCTACAGAATTCATCTGAGCCAGACTATAAGGGAAAGGGAAAAAATGAAATATCAGACAACAGAGGTTCACATGCAGTAAAGGCTTGGGCCCGGGGCTTAATGACAAGAACATCTAACACAGCAAACTGATTCAGCTATTCAGCACACAGCCTGTAATAAAGCTAATGACAACAAAATACAGCTGAATATCACGGAATACATTCAAATACACCCTTCAACAAATTACTAACAGCTAGTCCAAGTGTCTGCCATAAATCAAAAAGTGAGCAACTGAGCCATGAGTCAGCAGCTGTAAAGAAACGGCAGAATTTTACGCCTTTATGACAGCTGCGATGCCACACCACACCAACGCCTTTGCAGTTTACAACAAACACTTACTTCTTCAGCCAAGTCAAAAAGATTCACTGAATGTGATTCTCAGACTTTAGCGAGTTTAAAACAACCGTAGTTTCAAAACAAATCAAAATTGAGTCACTAGCCTAGAAAAATGTCCTGTGTGACTATAGAGAGGCACAAATCACCTTTAGACCCTGAGCCTCCCATGTGATTCATTATTGAAGTCACCTGTTGTGTGCATTACTCTGCAAACAGTCATTTAGACCAGCGGTTCTCAATTCCAGTCCTCGCGACCCACCGCTCTGCACATTTTGTGTGTTTCATGCTTCATCGCTTCCGACGTTTGTTCTATTCCAACGTTACTGCCCTTCGAAGTGGACATCACAGGATATTCCGCCATTATTCATTAGTTCGAAGCGAGCGTATGTGTTCCATTTGAAGGTCATTAAAGCGTGCGAGACGTAAATTTAAAATGCATTTATTTACAGATGCACTTATGTCACACTTCTCTAGTAAGTTTCATCTGTGTGTGAAGACGCTACATGCGGTGGCGTAGCGCAAATATGTGAATGAATGTTTCGAAGTATAGTAAACAGATTTCCCCCGCTTAGGGAGCAGGGAGCAATGAACACTTTGCAGGGACCATGTCAATCGGATCGCAGTTCCTGCACGGACCTCACTTCTAATGAGCTGGTTATCTGAATCAGGTGTGTTAACTAAGAGAGACATGCAAAATGTGCAGAGCGGTGGAGCGCGAGGACTGGAATTGGGAACCGCTGATTCAGACATCAGGTAAAGGACATTGGGATGTTTATGTGTGATCCTGAACCACAAAATTAGTCATAAGGGTCAATTATATTAAATTAAGATTCGTACATCATCTGAAAGCTGAATAAATAACCTTTCCATTGGTGTATGGTTTGTTAGGATAGGACAATATTTGTCCTTATTAAATATCTGGAATCAGAGGGTGGGAAAAAAAATCTAAATATTGAGAAAATCACCTTTAAAGTTGTCCAAATGAAGTACTTAGCCATGCATATTGCTAATCAAAAATTAAATCTTGATACATTTACAGTAGGACATTTACAAAATATCTTAATGGAACATTATCTTAATATCCTAATGATTTTTGGCATAAAAGAAAAATCGATCATTTTGACCCATACAATGTTTTTTTTTTTTAAATACAGGTGGACTGGCATGATTCACCTTACGACCAGCGTTTGTCGACATGCTCCAAAATGGGTTCATTACTCATTGAGCTCTCGATGGGTGTATGCCTGTTCACTTTTTGGTGGCATCCGAAGAATTCGCTGTGAGAGAAAGAGAGAGAGAGAGAAAGAAAAAGTGCTGATGAGAGCCTGGACATTTGGAGAACACAATGGGCAACCTGATGCTGTATGGCAGCTGGTGGCAATCCAATCCCCACTAACCATGTTGTTTTCGGCACTAGTGAGAACTTCAGTCAGCTTTTCAATCTTTTATATATATCTCTTTAATATTATTATCCTGGCACAAGAGGCCCCCACTCTAAAATTTAAAAGGCAGCTACACAGTTGTGTATATATAAAGAGTCAATTTATACTGGACAGTTTAGTGTTAGAAATGTGTGTAAATTATTATTATTATTTGCAAAATATTTAGTTTCTATCTCTTTATTTTTCTCTTTTCCTTTATTTTTCTACCTAAAAAAAAAACTACCAATATATTCTGTTTTTGTTGTTGTTTTAAATGAACATTTATTCTCAAAAGTTTTCCCCATGGACCCCAAAACCTCTGGTTTACAAGAGCAAACAACCAATTCTACAGTAATCAATATTTTGACGTTTTGAATAGTCAGAGCTAGCAGCCATTATCCTAAGGCCCACAAATTCCCCATATGGTTCATATAAAATTATTAACCAGGGTGAGGTTAAATCCAGTAACGTTAGTAATATTATACAGTGACAGATGTCAACGCCTGGACGAACCAAACAGAAACAACAGCTCCGAAGTCTCGTAAAACAAATATATTGCCTTCCTTTCTACCTGACATTTACTAAAGGCAGCTTTGTTTGGTGACAGGACACTTTAAGGTTTAATTAAGTTTTCTCTAGGTGAAGCAGAGTTTGCGTTACCGTCACGGTATTTGTAACTGGACTAGACTAGCTTTCATTTAGCAATACCTCCATAACTAACGGGGTTCCACTTACCTGAGACAAATAGTGTCACCTGGTTGAAGACATGTTACACGGTACCTTATCCAAAAGGGAAAGAGTGTGATTTAAACTATTTTTTAAATTCTGTACAGCTTACTAAACCATAGACGACCCTGTTATCCGAATAATCTCACACAAATACCGAAAACGCCTCTAACTAACTTGACAGGAAAAGGCGGAACATAAACACAAGCGACGGACGGTGATTGGTTCTTATTGTGAGTGACAACCCCTTCACCCTATTATACGTTCAATACAGCAATCCACAAGGTTAAATGTCTGCAGGTTAACGTTTAGACAGCAAATATTTGGCACATACCGATCATTTTAGATGGAAAACAGTTTGGTAATGACATCAGCCGCAAAGTGTACAGCGAAAGTGATTTTTAATCAGCTGACAAACAGACTTGCTTCTCATGTTGTCAGCTCAAGTTATGAGCTGAGCGTTTTAACGGACGCGAGTTGCGGATTTGATCTTAACTGTATGATATACATTGACATATCCACGTTAAGCGTTCATAGACATTTCTAAACCAGAATGGACTTTGAAAAACTTACCCTGCTAAACTCAGGACATTCCAAACGCTTTTAAAACATGTAGTATCCACCCTCTCTGTTGACGGACGGCACAGAATGAGTTCGCTTTCTGTCATTGGCTTATAGAGACGCACGGTACATTCTATTGGTGCGTTTCCCTGTTAATCATGCCAGACCAAGGTAGTAAGTTCGGATTGGTTGTTTTAATCATGCTTTTATGGGAATTTATTAAACCGATTCATTGGTAGCTTTATTCATACATAATACGAGGTTAATTTATTACGAGTTTCAGTGAAGCTTTTTTAAAAGTGAACCATTACTTTATTTAAAAACAAACACTTGTTATAAAAATAGGAATGTTTAATATGTTTCTTACAAATTAGAATTTAAATTAGAAATACATTAATAATGTAAAATTAAATAATGTAAAGTATCTGTTTTCCTCAGCATTTTTAGTCATTATAACTAATGTTATGGAGATATACAATGCATGTTATCTTTTACTTAGTACTAACCTGAATGAGATATTTCACATAAAAGACGTTTATATATAGTTCACAATAATAGTTTTTTTTTTTTTTTTTTAGTGATTGTTGTTCACGAGTCCCTTGTTTGTCCAGAACAACTGTCCACTTCTCTGCAAATTTTCTGCAAAAAATCTTTCAGATCCCAAAAAATTATTTGCTTTTTCAGCATTTTTGCATATTTGAACCCTTTCCAACAATTTTGAGATTTTGAGATTCATCTTTTCACACTGAGGGCAAGTGAGGAACTCATATGCAACTATTACAGAAGGTTCAAATGCTCACTAATGCTCCAGAAGGGAAAAAAATGCATTAAGACCCAGGGGTGAACACTTTTGAACAGGACGAAGATGAGTACATTTTTCTTATTTTGCCTAAATTTTCCTTTTTTTTTTCATTTAGTACTGCTTTTCAGAAGCTACAGAAGATACTTACATGTTTCCTAGAAGACAAAATAAGTTAAATTTACCCTGATATTACTGCATTGTGTTTCCTCCTGGAGCATCAGTGAATGTTTGAACCTTCTGTAATAGTTGCATATGAGTCCCTCAGTTGTCCTCAGTGTGAAAAGATGGATCTCAAAATCACACAGTCATTGATGAAAAGGGTTCAGATACACAACAATGCTGAAAAACCAAAGAATTTGTGGGACCTGAAGGATTTTTCTGAAGAACAGCAGGCAGTTAAACTGTTTAGGACAAACAAGAGACTTGTGAACTAAAATAAAAAAAAAAAAAAAACAGCTGTGGATCATTCAGGTAACAACACAGTATAAAAAATCAAGTGTATGTAAACTTTTGAACAGGGTTGTTTTTATAAATTCAACTATTATTTTCTTTTGTGGACTATATGTTAACATCTTTTATGTGAAATATCTTATTCAGGTCAGTACTAATTAAAAAAATATCATTCGTTTTGTATGATTCTTCATATTTTGGTAAAATAATGAATATTTTGCAGATTCTGCAAGGTGTATGTAACCTTTTGACCTCAACTGTATCTGATGATGATGCATACTCGGCCTGTCATTTGCATGTTCCCAGCGTTCTAGAATAAAGTAAAGGAGGAAACACATTTTCAGGAAACACATTTTGCAATGTCCCCTTTAGGACAACAGAGGGAGTCAAATACTAGGATTCAGAGCAACAACCTCCCCAACTGACTGCCTAATTTAATCCTCTCTAAACAACCACATAGGCTTTTGCTTTGGAAATTAGTAATGTTATTATCAAGACTGTTAATGATGTTGTCAGTACATGGTAACAATAGTAGATTACATATAGAAAGTTTCATGGTGGCCTACTACTGTAGCATACAAGTGATTTTCCTTACTTCTAGAGTAACTGCACTAAAAATTGGTACCTGATGTTTGTTTGTTTGTTTGATTGATTGATTTCTTGAGGGATATGCCTAATAATAATTTATGAGGAACATAGAGAAAAAGAAAAAACTAATTTACTGCTTCAACGGTTTACCTAATTGAGGAAAATGACATTGTCCAGGACCGAAAGTGGAAGCTAATTATTGACTTAATTATTGTTTAATTATCTGATTCCATTTTGTTTTTCAACACAGTCTGCTATTAAAAGTAATTGGCCTGTGGTTTCTTGATGCAGCCAGTAAACAAAGCAAGGTCACTGACTCATTGACAGAATAAATTTGACTGGATTCCAGTGGCATTTCCAAAATGTAAATGTTAGACATGAAAAAGGTGATTGCACTCAGCCTCAAATGCTAATACCCTCTGGCCTCCCTGACCTGGATATGTTAATAATGTTGCCAGCATAGAAAATGACTGTTTGCTTTGTTCAGCAAATAAAATAATGTGGCCGTCTGGTTTCAGCCTGATCTTTTTAATATCATTCTGACGTTGAGTAAAAACGTCAACACTTCATGTTGTGTATATTTGCCTGTATGTAGACAACAGTGGTACTGTCTCTTTTGGGTTGTAATGTATAAGCAGATGTAATTTTGTCTTTTTATTCTCCCATTTAGTTCTTAACATAAGCGAGAATACCTGTTTAAAATGCCTTTTTGAGAAGACTTTAAAATAATGGATTTCCAACAGGCTTTCAGAAGGTTTTGCATTCTTAGACTGTTGTTTGAAGTGAAAAAAAGTTGTTGTTTTGTCCTTTCTTGTTAGTATTGATTAATGTAGCAAACTTGCTCTAAAGCAGCCACTCGGTAGGCCATTGTGTTGGAAACTGCAGATGAAAAATATCCTGTGCTCATCCTCTCCATCACTCTGTGTCTCCTGTGAGACACCAAGGGCCTGCTTATTCTGATCTGCAATTTGGTTTAAATGACAGTTAAAAATTGCAATTGGCAGCCCCCCAGTGAAATATGCCACGACAGCAAAAGCCATAAAGCAGGCAGAACGAATGACTTCACGTCTAGATAATAAGTAATAACAATGTTAGTTTGAATAAGAAAAGCCAGAGCTGGATTCAGATGCAATATTCATTGTTGGAATATGCACGACTGGGGAGAGGAACGAGGAGGGAAAAAAGCATCAAGCGAGTCCCACACACAGCAATAGTCTTGTCTTATCCCTTAGGCTATGGCCCGGCTAGCACCTCAATGCAGCAATTATTTGCTATAATGACTGCAGTTCAAATAAGCCCGGAGATTTTATTAAACCAAATGAGGAAATCTTCAGTGTATTATCACCTCGTGATTGACAGTGACAAGTGTTGGGCCGGCTCAGATGTGAGTGTGATGAAGAAGCTCTCGGCAAAGCTCTCAATAATGTTCCCCCTGATAAAGTTGCCTATTGAACTCCAGCGAGAAGAGAGAGCAGAACTGCACGCATATTAATTCTCATTGTCAAGAGGTGGTTAAGGGAGCAAGGGCAGACGGAGGAGCGAATAATCTGGCTGGGCTGCGAGTCCCTTACACTGCCTGGGCTGGCATTTTACGGCTCTAATGAAAAGGAGATCTATTGTGCCCGATCATGTGCATAGATTTTACTATATGATAGTAATAATGAAAGAGAAATATTCATATTAAGAGCAAAGGTCATTCACAGAGTAGGCTAAGCTTTCCTAAGCTGCAACCTTTACAGGAACAGACAACCTGCGATGCAGATGAAGAAGAAAGAAGAGGGAGAGAAAAAGAAAAAGAGACGGAGAGTGTTGTTTCTGAGTATGGACAAAGGGGGGAGACAATGTACTGTTTTTCAACTGTGTTTACACACAACTAAAATCTCATGGAAAGGAAAATGACCATTATTCCTCTTTACACAGGCTGTTAAATACAGTTCAATAAGGTTGAAATATATTACCTTAAGGCTTCTAAAAGCAGTGTCCATTACAAGGTGTAGGCACAAAGCAATCACCGTAGCAGCAACACTGTAACAACATTGGTTATTTTTTATTATTACTTTATTATTTGCAATATTTTAGTGAAATTAATACTTACAGTACTTACAATACTTACAAAACACAAAATAACTGTCAATCTCCCTCGGTCTGGGGCTCCATGCAGGATCTCGTGGAGTTTCAGTGCTCATGAGAACAATCAGCTCAAAACTACACGGAAGGATCCTGTCAATGATCTCAAGGCAGCTGGGATCATAGTCACCAAGAAAACAATTGGTAACACACTATGCCGTGAAGGACTGAAATCCTGCAGCGCCCGCAAGGTCCCCCTGTTTAAGAAAGCCCATGTACAGGTCCATCTGAAGTTTCCCAGTGAACATCTGAATGATTCAGAGGAGAACTGGGAGAAAGATCAGAATCGAGCTCTTAGACAAGGGACGATGGACGGGGCCATGTAATGTCAAATCTTGGGTGAGAACCTCCTTCCCTCATTGAAAATAAGTCGTGGATGGGTATTCCAGCATGACAATGACCCAAAACACACGGCCAAAGCAAAAAGGGAATGGCTCAAGGAGAAGCACATTAAGGTCCTGGAGTGGCCTAGCAAGTCTCCAGTCCTTAATTCTATAGAAAATCTGTGGATGGAGCTGAAGATTCAAGTTGCCACACATCATTCTCGAAACCTAATGACTTGGAGAGGATCTGCAAAGAGGAATGGGACAAATTGTGTGCAAACCTGCTGGACAACTACAAGAAACGTCTGACCTCTGTGATTGCCAAAAATGGTTTTGCAGCCAAGAACTAAATCATGTTTTGCGAAGAGGTCAAATACTTATTTCACTCATTAAAATGCAAATCAATTTATAACTTTTTTAAAATGTGTTTTTCTGGATTTTTTTTGTTGTTATTCTGTCTCTCACTGTTAAAAGAACCCTACCATTAAAATTATCGACTGAACATTTCTTTGTCAGTGGGCAAACATACAAAATCAGCAGGGGATCAAATAATTATTTTCCCCACTGTGTGAAAATTAGGGGAGAGCGGGGCACAACCTAACACTTTTTGAATTTCGCGGTTTATGTAAATCGACGTGGGGTTCAGAGTACAATTTTTTATCCACGTTATTTTCACACTTGTCTAGTAAAAATATATCGCTTTGTTTCATATTTACAGTGTATACGTTTTTCGTTATTTGCCTCAAAAGAAAGGAAGTGAAACGTGACAACATGCCCCGTAGGTGGGGTACATTGTAACATCTGAGGGGCACGTTGTAACACGACCATATGACAGCTTAAAATGTTATCTGATCGAATGAAAAAAATATACACAACAAACTAAAATATTTTGTCAGTAAAATACATGAGTTAACTTTTTCAAATGAAGTAATGACGTTAAAAATAAAAATGATCTAATTTTGGAGTTTGAAAATGAACACATTGCAACAATGCTTTGAACGGCCCTGATCGCAACACACAGCTGTACAGTAGTTCAAAACAATGTGGACAGATAGATGAAACACATTTAGACATTCAGAAGAACACTCCACTCCTCCACACACAACTCTCATAGAACACCACACACATAAACCAGCCAAAATGCTTTACATTACTTGAAATAATAACTTCTGAACATTAAACATTGATTGTCAGCCTTTATTCACCTGTTTCTTCAGGTATCTTATCGAAATCCTTAGAAGTAAATCGTGTAAACTGCACCGCTAATGTCACAGAATAGCATAGTTTAATAACAGCGGGGAATATTGTAACACAGTGTTACATCTTTCCCCATCTGCGCGACTGGAGTTTAAAACAGGTTAGTGTCTTCTGCTGGTTTGCGAAGCATTAATAAACCATCTAAACTGATAAATAACAAATTGGAGATTAAAATAATAGCAGATTTGTCTAATTTTAAATGAATATTTAAAACTGAAATGAAAAGTTTACTTCAGCCAGAAATGTACTTTTACTATGGTAAAATAAATATTCAGCGATATCTTCAAAAGGCTTTTGAATTCTGGCGCTCTTTTTTCGCTGCATAGTGTTGCTATGGCAACTAGTAAACACCGTAAATTTGGTTATGCTAGCGTGTGTGGAAATATTTAAACCACGCGTGTTACAATTAACCCCGCGTTAGGTTGTGCCCCGCTCACCCTACTTACTACAATACTAATACCTCACTATAAATGATATTAAAAGTGGACAAAGTTGGTCAAAAACCTGCATTTACACAAACTGACGACCAACCACAACTTTTAGACACCATTTTTATTTTTTATCTTAACTGCAACAGAACTGAACACCCAGGAGTGTGAGATATCAGCAATTAGGGCAGCAAATGACATGTTTGAAGACATCTAATGAGACAAGTGAAACATTCGATTCAGACGTACCTTGATGTCTTCAGTGCCCAAGAAGCTGCACAGTGATAAACACAAAAATAACAGAATCAGTTATGGAAACTCAACTAGATTAATCAGATTCTGCAATAAAGCAGCTCAGACACAATCAGACATTCCTGGCATTTTCTTCTAAAGAGAAAAAAAAATAAGATTCTTAAGTTGTTAGGAAAATATTTCAGACTTTTTTCAACAACTGCACCACAATCTAATTGATAATCCAATGAAATATAATCAAATTGTTTGCAGTCAACATGACTGATAGGTGTCATAACTCACTATTGTTGGTTGGGTATGTTATGCTAATATCAACAGATCTGCACACAGAATAACATTACGCAACTACTGTCCACACAACAGTTTTAATCAAAAACACAGGCAAACTCACTTTTAATAACCGGTGCACAGACGATATGAAGAATTCTCTTTAGGCGGGATGCTCTGGTCGTTCTTTTTTTAGACTCAGGCAGAGTTGCTTTGAAAGACAGTGCACACATTATTGTCTGCAGTATGTGAATGAGCGAGTAAGTGATGTGGGCTCTATGTCCGCATATGCATCACACACGCCACCATTTATTAGAGCCGTGCACTAAGTACAGGCCATGTTATTGGATTTGAGTACCGACTCCCAGACACGTTCTCTGGCGCTGGATATATATTAAGATGAAGCAATCTCATTTAATAACACCCAAACTAATAAAAGGCAGAGAAGATTGGAAATTAAATTTATGAATATTGCTCAGCAGCAGGGGTTAGCCCAAAAAAGCAGGCTTGAGCTGTCAGTCTTCAAGCAGATGACTTCTTATGAGGTTCAGACAGCCTTCTGGAGAAACAGCGAGATGCTCAACCTTCAAAAGCAGGAACAGAGAAAGCACTGTGACTTATCTGAGGTCTTCAAGTCACCATATTAAACAGGAGTGAATTAGACATCCGAACACATGCTCCTTGTGTAAATTCACAAAAGTCTATGTTTGCTAGAGGATAGATCACTTCATATGTCATGTTAAGCTTTATTTATGCCTGTATATGACATACTCTGTGGCATATTTCTTTGCTAGAAAGTTTTACTATTACAAAAATAAAAAGATAATGTAGAATGATACAAGCTTTAGCTTTATGATTATTACTACGCACATCTATCTATCTATCTATCTATCTATCTATCTATCTATCTATCTATCTATCTATCTATCTATCTATCTATCTATCTATCTATCTATCTATCTATCTATCTATCTATCGTTAACTTTAATCGATCGTTTTCATTATGTTGTACACTGGTGTGAGTTTTCTTTCAGAGTAGAGGATCCGGGTACCTAATGAGCGTGTCCCGCGGCGGCGGTGAGTGTCGCTGCCGCTGATTGGCTGCAGGCATCGATCAGCGCGTCCATCTTCCGCTGCACTTTCCAAACCTCCATCAACAGATGCAGCAGCCGCGCGGTTGATTAGCGAGCGAGTCTCTTCGGAAACATATTTATTTATGTGTGTATGTAGATAACTTAGACGTCCATTACTGTGATTACCTTTGAGAATTGGTGGAACAACAGCTGCTCAAGGACAGCTCATTCAATATTACTTAGTGAGAGCACCTGTCCACACTGTGAGCGGAGCAAGAGATGACAACAAAGCACTTCAATTTATTCGTCGTTAATATTTGCCAGTCTTAATCAATAACTAAATGTCGTAAGTAACCTACTCAGGGAAGAGAATTAGTCGAGGGAAATATTGCTTATAAACCGAATATCGAATGTAAGTATGACTTGAGGGGAAGGCTTCTGGACACAAGATGGCGCTCATACAGCATTTATCGTTTTCATATTAAACCCAGTGTCTGCACAGCAACGATTTTGCTTATGTCGGATGGGTACCGTACCATGAGCATCTCTATTATGAAAACCGTTTGTTATTATACTATAATCTATGTAGATAATTAGCCTATACGTGCTAGGATAATAGACTATGAGGTAATTTATATTATCATTGATGATAGATGTCAAATGGTACTTTTCTGTGGATTACACCCTAATTGTTTTTCGTCTATATAGACTATATTATATAAACTACTTATTTTTTAATCACCAGTTTTCTTCATGTTATCAAATAGCTCCTTATAACGTACTGGCTTTCAAGAGACGCATATTTAAAGCATATTTTTTAGACAATTTTATTATGGATTTGCTAGTATGACATGTGATTATTATTAATATTATTTCAGATTATAATATGCAAGGTCAAGGGATGTGTAAATAGGATTGTGTGGTTTGTAAAGGATGAGGCAACAGAGAAATAAAAGGATGTTTATTTAGAATAAAATCAAAGTTATGTTATGTAAATATATAATATAGTCTCGTACCTCTAAATTATATTTTATATATTAAATTTGTTAGAAATCCATGATGTCTTAATTTTAAACTAAACACTTCTAGTCAAAGTTAGATACTCTGCAACAAGTACATCTTACACTTCTATTAGCTTCATCCGCAGACTGTTAAAACACAAGCAAAAGCATAAGTCATAACACAAAATGAAATGAAAAGTTTAAGTGAAACAATTTGCATTGGGATTGGATTAAATGTTAATTCGTTCCCAAACTAAGCCCCTAACAATCTACTCTCTTCCATTTTTTCCCCCCTCTGATTATTTTTTCCACACGGATGCGCCCATTCATTAAACTTAAATTATAAACATAAAGGATATCTCGGTATTAATATTTCCTCTTTTTGTTAAAGCTCAATCAACCATATTGTCCTAATTTTTCTCTCCGAACCTCATTTCGCATTATCTCGCTAACCAAAAATGGGTGTCCCAAAAGGGATTTATTTCATTTATCGGGATTATTGAATTAAATTAAAGTAGACACTTAACGCAGTAGGGGCACGGCGAGCCCGTCTACTTAAAGCTACACTTAAGTGTGATTTAGGCAAAGGCAGTCAACTTCCATTCGAGAGGAATCTGAATTGAACCGCTTTTGTCTAAATCAAACCTAACGATGTTCATTAGAAAAGCTGTGAGCCGAAGGCAGGCTGCGTTCGATGGTCGCAGTTATTTTTGTTACACGGTCGGTCACTAGGTGTTTACCTAGTGTTTACACTTTTTTAATAATGTAAAACACACGGAAAATGAATTGAGACCGGATTAGTGAAAGGTAAATTAATCAGTATATTCGCTATCCGACATCCGAAGGCAATGTGAGCTACTGAAATTATTTGTCTATAAAATTCTTTGGACTGGCCCCTTTCTCTGAGCCGCCGAACCTGATTCTCAAATTTAAAAACAAAATTCTTAATGAATTTATAGCTGTTTCATGTTTAATAATCACGGAAAGATACACTTTTTTCCCGGCCTGAAGTAATTCAGTACATAAACAGCAGGTGGCAGCCTTTCTCTATCATTGCCTCCGTGTTTCTCTCCTGGGCTAAACTTCTAAACCCCATCACTGTGATGTTGCTTTCCCAAGCCTCGGAGCTCATGCCTGTGAAATGCACTCCCTATTAAAATGATTTTAAAAGGCAGCACCACGGTTATAACCATCATCTCCCAAAAGCTGGTGCCACACACAACAGCATGTTGTCGCAAACAAAGGCATGGCACTTTCCTCCCTGATCGCCACGGTTACAGCCCCAGTCCTGCCAGAGGCAATTACAGCCCTAACCAAGTGTGAGGTCTGAGAGAACCAATCACTGCTAATAAGATCAAGACCTAATGCCATACCACCCTCCAACACCTCTCTCTCTCCCACATTTCTTTCTTTAGTCCTCTGGTGTGTTGGTCACGCCTGAGCTTGAGACAACAGCATGTTGGTATTTCACACACTTGAGGGTTAGAAACCGCTATTTTTACTTTAGATTTGTGCTAGATATTTAAGGGTTACGTTTATGCTCATGCTATCAGTGGACCAAAGCTTATGGTTTTGCTACTTCCAACATGCTAGCTTGGACTTTTTATATCATGGGTCATGCAGAGTTCAAATGGGTTCATTTTTTATTATCATTCTGGGTTACTACATGCTAAAAACAGATTATATTACCATACAGCAAAGCAGGACCAATGAAGTCTCAATCCTGTTGTAATGACTTCCGTAAGCTTTTATTTTAGTCAATCAACATCATACAGCGCGACCCTTGAAGTTCGATTCCCAAGTTTGATTCTTCCAGTTCTTAATAGTGAATTAACGTCATACAGCGCAACCCTTGAGGTCCGATTCCCAAACCTGTTTCTTCTAGTTCTTAATACTAAATCAATGTCACACAGTGCGACCCTTGAATTCCGATTCCCAAACCTGATTCTTCTTGTTCTTAATACTAAATCAATGTCACACAGTGCGACCCTTGAAGTCCGATTCCCAAACCTGATTCTTCTGGTTCTTAATACTAAATCAATGTCACACAGTGCGACCCTTGAAGTCCGATTCCCAAACCTGATTCTTCCGGTTCTTAATACTGAATCAACGTCACACAGCGTGACCCTCGAAGTCTGATTCCCAAGCTTGATTCTTCTGGTTCTTAATAGTGAATCAACGTCATACAGCGCAACCCTTGAAGTCCGATTCCCAAACCTGATTCTTGCGGTTCTTAATACTGAATCAACATCATAAATCAACATCATACAGTGCTACCCTAGAAGTCCGATTGCCGAACTAGATCCTTCCGGTTCTTAATGGTGAAGCGACATCATACAACGCGACCCTCGAAGTCCGATTGCCGATGTCGTTCCTCGAAGTCTGATTGCAGAGCTCGATTCTTCCGGCTCTTAATGGTGAATCGACATCATAGCACGACCCTCAAAGTCCGATTGCCGAACTCGATCTTTCCGGTTCTTAATGGTGAATCGACATCATACAGGACGACCCTCAAAGTCCGATTGCCGAACTCGATCCTTCCGGTTCTTAATGGTGAATCAACATCATACAGTGCTACCTTCGAAGTCCGATTCCCAAGCTCGATTTGTCCAGTTCTTAATTGTGAATCAACATCATACAGTGCAACCCTTGAAGTCCAATTTCCAAGCTTGATTCTTCCGGTTATTAACAGTAAATAACCATCATTCAGCGCAACCTCTGAAGTCCGATTCCATGGCCACCTCCATGAACCAAGAACTGATATTATATTATAAAAAAAAATATTGATTATGAGTTTTGTTGGTGGCATTTACAAAAATGAAAAAATTAAAGAGATACCACTTTTTATAGTACTTTTATTATTAAATATTCTCTTTAAAACTATGTATGCTTTGTTCACAATTTCCTTCAGAGTCTCAGAGAACTACTTTATCACTATAGAGTCCATTAAATTCAGACTTTATTATCATTGTCAAGGATATAATTAGACTAAAGTGGCAACTATAAGGCAGTCTGCCACCAAACCCATCACCAGCATGTGTCAGCTTTCAGGTGCTGGTGTTGAATGCTGGATATGGAACAGACACCTGAGACGTCGGAGGTGCGCGAGTGTCCCTAAACAACCCTGAACAAGTTCAGGTCCTCCTGCTATCATCTCATCAGCTGCTACAGGAATCTCTCCGTACATCTCATCTTTCAAAGACAGAGAGACAGTCGATGAAAGAAAAACAAAGAAAGTGTTCTTAGATCAGCGTGTTCATGAAGGCCTTACTCTAACCTGCTGCTTGGGGAGACGAGGACATTAGTGACAATGGGAAATCAGAGCATCTGTGAGCTGATGCAATGAATGAATATGTATAAGGCTCTCTCTCTCTCCGTCTCCTTCCCCCCCGGTGGCCTCGCACACCCGTGGTTTTGCTCAGGGAGTCCGCACTTCACGTGTGTAGCATCGCTGTCGCTCTGGCAGCTTGCTAAATAATTTGTGCTCTGTTAGTGGGGTCATTGGATAGAGAAGCTGAACTCTGAATAATTTATCCGCAGATACAATCTGAGCTGCCCTCTCTCATATCCTTCAGCTTTCAGACGGCCGGCTGCGCGCACATTTGCACACAAACCTGTTACCACTAACACGTTCATTTAGATGGAAATAAGCACCGACAAAATGGGAAAAACTGGGCCGGCGGACTTTGTCCTGATTGTGACCCAGAGGATCTGTAAGAATCTCATCCTCTTCCATAAACAGAGAAAAATTTGCCTGTGGATTATGTGGACGGAAATGAGACAAAAGGCAGCATGGCCTATGGGCTTTGTATACCTACCTAATTGCTTTTCATTATTGAGTAGACAATGGGAACCTGAGGAGAGGGATGAAAGGAGTACAGTTGTTCTTGTTAGGGTTGAAATGTACTGCATTGATGTGGCTGTGTCTCAGATGTGCTGAAACAAATAGCGAATCGCACCTGATGGCTTGTCGTGCCTCCCGCAGAATATTAATGAGACCATCCTTCGTTACAGTGAGATCTGACACTTGGACAGAAAGAAATGCACACCTGGACTCCACACACCTGAATACTGAACACAGAGCAGATCAACCTCCTGTAGAGCTTTTTGTCAAGGAATCAAGCTTTTTCGGCTCCTGGAACAGAGCACAACAGTGGGCGGTCACTTTCTCACTGGCCTGGGTTGCTTGCAGAAGTGTTTTCACATTCATTTTCTCCACAGGAACATGAAGGTTCTTCAACAAGCCAGATCTGAGATAAATCATAACATTACTACATTTGAAAATCAAAAAGTGCTTAGATTATAAGAGTGAACTACTAGTTCACCCAAAAATGAAAATACTGTCACTTTGAGTATTCTCATAGCTTCATAAAATTAAGGTTGAACTACTGTTCAGGGACTATTTTAACAATGTCCTTGCTACCTTTCTGGGCTACCTGATCTCATGATGAAAACGTACCTGTGGGAACATCTCTTTTTTTTTAGTGGGGTGGGGGGAGTGGGGGGGGGGGGGTTCCAGGGTCACAAATGTGAAGATTACAGTTTCAAAAAGATATAAATTTACTATCTTAAAAAAAATACTTTTTAATTGTACTTTTTAAAATTAAAAGTTAAAAAAAATAGAAACAATACAGTGGGAAAATCTCACAATAGACCATGAGAACAACAGTAATGGTCTCATGGGAAAAAAGGTACTCACACTCTTAAAAATAAAGGTGCTTTAAAAGGTTCTTCAAGCGATGCCATAGAAGAACCATTTTTGGTTCCACAGAGAACCATTCAGTCAAATGTTCTTTAAAGAGCCTTTTCTTGCTTACCTTTTTATAATCTGAAGAACCTTATATAGCACAAAGAACCTTTTGTGAAACAGAAAAGTTCTTCAGATGTTAAAGGTTCTTTATGGAACCATTTAGACAATAAGGTTCTTCTATGGCATCCTGTAGCACCTTTATTTTTAAGAGTGCATTTGCATACTAAAATGAGTTTTATAGGTATATGTAAAAATTAAAGGGATAGTTCACCCAAAAATGAAAATTTGATGTTTATCTGCTTACCCCCAATGCATCCAAGATGTAGGTGACTTTGTTTCCTTAGAAAAACACAAACAAAGATTTTTAACGAAAACTGGTGCAGTCTGCCAGCCTTATCATGGACGTGGATGGGCACCAAACCTTTAAAAGTAAACAAAAACACGCACAGACAAATCCAAATTACACCCTGCGGCTCGTGATGATACACTGATGTCTTAAGACACGAAACGAACGGTTTTTGCGAGAAACTGAACAGTATTTATATAATTTTTTACCTTTGATACACAGCCACGTCCATCTGTCATGAGCACGAGTTTGGCATCAGTCACGTCACATGTGCACACGCTCTGGCGTAGAATACGCAAACGCCGTAAGGGGAAATCAGTGAAAAGTCCCAGATGAGTTTGCGCAAGCCAACGTAATCTTTTATCTTTAAATCGGTTTAAACAATCAGGATACGCGCAAGTAATTACCATTTTGAATAGCCGCTATACCCACAATCTCTGTGCACTGTGTAAACAATGAGTGTCGTATTCATGCGACAGATCGCTTCCGGCGTTTGCGTATTCTACGACAGAGCGCGTTCACATGTCACAAGCCGGATGATGATCTTGTGCTCATGACAGATGGACGTGGCTGTGTATCAAAGGTAAAAAATGATATAAATACTGTTCAGTTTCTCACAAAAACCGTTTGTTTCGTGTCTTAAGACATCAATGTATCATCACGAGCCGCAGGGTGTAATTTGAAGGAAAGGAAAGGAAAGGAGGTGAAGTGAGGCCAAGTATGGTGACCCATACTAGGAATTTGTGCTCTGCATTTAACCCATCCAAGTGCACACACACAGTAGTGAACACACACACACCGTGAACACACACCCAGAGCAGTGGGCAGCCATTGCTGCGGCGCCCGGGGAGCAGTTGGGGGAACGGTGCCTTGCTCAAGGGACTCACCTCAGTCGTGGTATTGAGGGTGGAGAGAGTGCTGGTTATTCACTCCCCCCACCTACAATCCCTGCCGGACCTGAGACTCAAACCTGCAACCTTTGGGTTACAAGTCCAACTCTCTAACCATTAGGCCACGGCTGCCCCCAAATTTGGATTTGTCTGTGCATGTTTTTGTTTACTTTTAAAGGTTTGGTGCCCATCCACGTCCATGATAAGGCTGGCACCGGTTTTCATTAAAAATCTTCGTTTGTGTTTTTCTGAGGAAACAAAGTCACCTACATCTTGGATGCATTGGGGGTAAGCAGATAAACATCAAATTTTCATTTTTGGGTGAACTATCCCTTTAAGGCTTATTCACATCAAGGATTATAACTATAACTATAAAGTTTTAATAATAGTTCTAATTTTATGAGTAACCATAGCAAAAGTTATGGGTTTTAAAACAACAACGCACTAGTGTAAACGTAGCCTTAAAGTGGAAGAAGACATAACTGCTGACTTGCTTATAATACACAAGACATTGCCATCCGTTGATGTGGATGCTAAACTGGCCTTTATAGCTGTGTTACACTGTTAAAAGTCTGTTGATTGTCATCACAGCCAATTGAAAACATGACACACACTCAAATCCCAAAACCTAAGCTTACTTAAAACCCTAATGCAGTTTATTGCTGCTTTACAAGCACAAGTTTTTCTAGTTTGTATTTTTCGGTACACAGAGAAGGACCTCACAACAGCTCTGGTGAACCACTGGCAGAATGATCAGCCAATTACCATTGAAAATTCCCAACAGACAATTATGAGAAGGGAAGAGCGAGACAAAAAGCAGAAAAGAGACCAGTCATCAGATAACCGCACTATGTTGGATTTGTCTCTCTCTATCAGAGTTCACCAGTGTGGCAGGCAGACTTGACTGGTTCCCACCGCAAGAGAACTTTAAACTAGGGACATCCTGTTTGCTGCGAACAGCAACTACAAATGACATAATTACACCAAGCCAATGCAAATCACTTATTGTATTACTGTCCCCGAGATTCTCTTGCAGTACAACAAATTTTGCCTAAACACAACATAAGTACCGCATTTCTGTGGCTAAGAGCTGCAGAGCTGTGTGTGTATATGAGAGTTCTGGTCTCCAGCAGAATTACAGAATTACACACATTTAAATAAAGCCATAATGTGCCAATTTTAGCCAGTAAGCCCAATTAGTGCGGAAGGCCTGACCCTCCACCCCTCACACCGGCTATAATGAATTGTCAGCTAATCTATCCCATCCCCTGGACATTAGTTGTCTGGAAGCATAAGCTAATATGAGCAGTATAGCCTCATTTTCCAGATCTGTGCTCACACTGCTCGTCTCTCACTTAACGCTCCGAGTCAGATGTGCCACGAGCCGCAGCTTTAATATATCATGCAAAATTAGGTCAATATTAATAAAGCACAGATCCAAATGAATGCTCCACATATGCTGTAAGGATGGAGGTTTTAATAGAGGAAAGGTGTGCGAAATAAAACGCGTGTCTTCTGAACTGGAAAACGAAGGCTGTTTTTAGCAACAGCATGACGGGAGAGAAAAGAAAGAGAGGAGGAAAAAAGGGAAGGATAGATAGAGAGTTGACAATCTTCCATAAATCATGACGTTTTACCTCAAACCAGTCCACACATGAAAAATGCGAGTTTACGGGAATAACTCTGACTGTGAACAATGCAGCAGTGTGTTTGAGTGGGAGTGTGTTTGTGTGGCAGGTCTGGAAGCACTTTGCGTCCAGCTTTTCTTTTGTCTTAGTCTGGACAACTGTCCTTTGAAAGCTGCTCGCATGATCATAAATTCAAAGTGCTTCAGGATGACGCTCTTGTCAACACACTCTCATAAGGAAACATCACTCTAGAGACGTATCATTCTTGTGCTGTATGACTCCACTGTGATTCAGCATTCGCCTCATTTCATAGCTTTCCATTACTTTAACCAAGGCTAAACCTGTACATCTAATTTAGAAGTTTTCCCAATAGAATGTCTAAGATCCCTGTTGAAAAAAAAAAACAGCATATGCTGGTTATATGTTTTGAAGAATGGCTGTTGGTTTGAGCTGGTCCTTAGCTGGTCATGTGCTCCTGCTTAGGACCAGCTAAAACCAGCTCATGACCAGCTAAGGACCTGCTCAAACCAACAGCCATTCTTCAAAACATACCTAACCAGCATATGCTGTTTTTTCAACAGGCATGCTCTTTTCCATAAAATGAAAGTTACCTTTTTTTTTTTCTTTAAAGATGACTGATTTATAGTTTCTTGCTTGAAAAATTACAAAAGCACTATTGTGTTGTAAACAACAGTTTTCCATATCTTTTTGATTACTTTTTACATTAAATAGACCAACTGTTTACTTTCTTAAGTACAAATTAAATGACTAAAGCACTGTAAAATTTATTACAGCATACCCATCTTGTGCAAACTTGTGCAATTTAAGTCTTCTGAAGTCGAACGATAGTTGTTTTTTTCTCAAGAATATGTGGAATTAAGACACTGTTGACGATTTCTTATCTATTGATTTATATATTTTGTTTTATGTGCAGATTTATTTATTTCCAAATTTCTGTTTGCACAAAATTGGTTTTACCTATAGACCAATTGACCCTTCGCAAAGAGCTTGATTGACAGGCGATCTGACCAATCGTAACACAGACTCCACCATTTTGTCCAACAAACAAATCAGACAGGAAAGTTGATTAACTTAGGTGAATTTAAAATTGA
Organism: Garra rufa; assembly: GCF_049309525.1. Taxonomy (NCBI): domain Eukaryota; kingdom Metazoa; phylum Chordata; class Actinopteri; order Cypriniformes; family Cyprinidae; genus Garra; species Garra rufa. Next base: position 40,599,164 of record NC_133363.1, on the reverse strand, counting down.
TAAAACTTTCTGCGGTTGAATAAAATACGTTCTGATGTTCATTCATGTTTATTTTGTGTTTTAAGTTAATATGAAAAGACGATCGTGTCGTTTGAAATGAGGCAATAAAGTGATCTGTCACGCCACTGACCTAAATTTAGTAAAAATGTCAAAATTTGAAAGCTGAGACCTTGTTTCATACTAGAAGTAACCTGCTCTGTTTTGTCTGTTTGCGTGTTGTCAGTTTCCTCTTTGTTCCGCGATGTATTTTTCACTGCATCAGAACACGGTGCGTAGTGCGAGAGCGGTGTTGTTTTATTGGACATAGCAACAGTAACTAAGGAGGGCGGATCTTTTGAAGGGTCAATTGCGTGTTTGCAAACAGTGATGACGTTTTTGTGGGTGGAGCCTATCTGGTGGCAGAAAATGACAGTTTTCAAGTAGCAGTCAATGGAAGCCATGGAATAAAAGAATAAACTTGAGTTTACATTTTAAAATTTTGGTTTTATTATTGCAATTGATCCTTTGCAAAACCTCGCCCTCCTTAGTTACTATTGCTATGTCCGACAAACAATGCCGTTCTCACACTACACATCATGTTCTCACAAAATACAAAATACATTGCGGAGCAAAGAGGAAACTGACAATACGCTGACAGACAAAGGAGAGCAGGTTATTTCTGGTTTGAAACAAGGTCTCAGCTTTAAAATGACTGATCGTTTCGTGTTTAGAACCTCAATGTATCACGAGCCGCAGGGTTTCATTTGGTTTTGTCTGTGTATTTTTTTTTTACTCTCAAAGATTTGGTGCCCATTGACTGCCATTATATGACTGACAGACTGTAACGGTTTGAGTTAAAAATCTTTGTTTGTGTTTTACTGAAAAAACAATGTCACCAACATCTTTGTAAGCAGATAAAAATCTAATTTTCATTTTGGGTGAACACACGCAATTTTTCACGTTTAAGTCCACTGAAGGTAATCTACTCTCCTGTCTGATCTGTTTGTCAGACAAAATGACAGTTTCAGTGTTATGATTGGTCAGATCACCTGTCAATCAAGCTGTTTGCGAAGGGTCAATTCCAAGATTCCAAGATCGAGAAAAATAGTCAGAATTGTGAGATAATATGTAAAATGTTATAGGTTTAAATAGTATTTCATGCTGTTTCTATGGGCTAATACCCCCTATATCCCCTATGAACTGCATATGTGAATATTATGTAGACCTATCGTTTAAATCAAATTTATGCTTTAAAGTAACCATAGCAGGTCTGTCCGTTTACACATCTGCGTTTAGCTTTAAATAGCGTCCTTGATGACAGTATTCTATAAAAATGATTTGCATTCCGATTCTGACATCCTTGTATTCTATGGATTTTACTCGTTTTCCACCATCTTTTTACCAGTGTTTTGTTGCCACCACAATGAACACACAGCTGCAAGTGACATAACTGTGACATCTACTCCAAACTGGTCTGTAGTATACTGAACATTTTCATTGAATCTGTAAAACATCAGTCATCAAATCTGTAAAACTAAATCAACGCTTATTTTATACATGTAATATGCTATTCCTCATCCAAAACTATCAACAGTGGTCTATCTGTCTAATACATAAGGACCACCATGTTAGTTCCGAAACACTTTTTACAATTTAAATAAATGGCTTTAAGAAACTGTGAATAGGAATGAATTTAGGCTCTGAGCAAAACGGACTAATCTCCCTCACGCCTATTTCAGGCCACTGCGTTTAATTGATAGCTGTTGCTTACATGAAAGAAAACACACACTGAGATTTAATTGGCATAAAACATACATTAGCATTTTTGAAAGCTGGATTAAAACCTTAATCCGAGCAAATTTACAGACAGCTCTTCTTGCGAAGAGATGGTCTCTGGTTAAATGCCCCTAATGGAGAATTACTGGCTGGCACACTGAAAGAAGTTTTTCCAAAAATGAAAGCCTGTACTTAAATACCTTAATCTGTATTTTGAAAAAAGGAGATTAAGTGTAAAGGATGTCCAAATGACATGTTAAACATCTAAAACATGTTGGTTTTTACGTCAACATATCAGGTGAGGCGTCACCATCACACAACACACTCCTAAACTTCATGTAAAGCCCATTTCATCAAAAACAAGTGACAGGTCATAACCTTTCATAACCACAAGTGACAGGTCATAACCTTTGGCAGGTTGATGTAATCTACCTAATGGAAAATGGCAATATTGAGAAAAAAGTACAAGAATAACAACTCCATTTACAACCTGTTAAAACAAAGGCGACGCAGGCGCTGTTAGGCTGGTCTGAAATCAAACGCATTAGAAAGTCAATCCACTCCTCACCTGTGTGTTAATATTAATATCCTCTCCTCTCATCTCTCTGTACATCACTCATCAGACAAGGGTTTGCACTCAACTCAGTGTAGGAATATTTTATTACACGGATTGTTAAAATCAGAACACTGTTCAGAATTAATAAACAACAGACTGTATTGCTCTAAGAGGGAGCAATCCTCTTATTTTTTTATTAGCTGGTGTTATTGGAGGATCATGATTATTTTAGTGAGATTGTTCTGGTGAGGTATTTTAAAGTAAAGATCCATTAGACAGAGAGATTTCTCCTGTCCGTTTGCCATTATCAGAATCGCACAGCTCTCAAAAAACAAAGTTTTAACTTGACGTTTTTGACTGGTACCAAAAACATCTGTGTGCACACACCTCAACCTATACTGACATGTGCACACACACATTTGAACACAAAAAATACTGCAAACTGTGTGCATTGGACAAGAGTAACTGTATTTAACGTCACTGAGGGCACAGTTAAGCTATCCTCACACTATTTAAGGTATGATTTACGCTACCTGGTCTCATGACGAAAATGTACTTGTGGTAACTCTAACGCAAGAAGCAAAATACATACCAATAAGTACATATCAGTGCAGCTCAGCCAGCACAGAATTGGACTTAGGATGTGGAATCCTTGGGTACAAACATGGCTAATAAGCATGGCGTTTTTACGTCACAAACGCTTTTGTTTATACTATTGGGTATGTTATTTTAAAACATTACAGAGCATTAGAGTTATAGCACCACTGAATGGATATTTCAAGTCAGAACTGCAGTGACACAAACAAAACCAGCGTCACATAAAACATACCTTATGTACGTTCATCTGTTCCAGGAAAAACACTTTTTCGAGTTACTTTTTCGTTATGAGATCAGGTTGGATTTGCACCCACTTTCATTATATATTTTTTTTAATATACGCAGGCTATAGTTGCAATATCAAGTCTAGGACAATAATTTTCAAATTCACCATAATGGAGCTGTTTTTTTTTTTTGTTACCTTTTTCATTATTTACAAGATTAAAAGTTAGGATTGTTACCCAAAAATATTTACAGAAAAACTGAAACATTTGACAAAAAGAGAGAAAAGGGCAAGAGAAGCAATAAGATATACTGTACAAAAATACATTTTTAAATGAGGTTTCAAGAGGAGTTAGGTTATTTCATTCTGTCAATCACAAGATTGCGGGGTCCAAAAGTTTCTCTCAGTAGTAAAAAAAACAACAACATTTTTTATTCTTTTTTTTTTCATTATATTATCAGAAAAACAGAATAACACATCTTGTTAAGCACCCTTTAGTGACCTGGGAAAGATTTATACTTTAAATTTGGTGTTTGTACTTGAAATTAAATGTAGATTGTATAATCTTGCAATATGGCATTGTGGTTTCAATTAAAGGATTAGTTCACTTCCAGAATAAAAATTTCCCACATGTCATCCAAGATGTTAATGTCTTTCTTTCTTCAGTCGAAAAGAAATTAAGGTTTTTGAGGAAAACAGTATTTTTGAGGAAAACAGGATTTTTCTCCATATAGCAGACTTCAATTATGGCCAATGGTTTAAAGGTCCAAATTGTAGTTTCAATCCAGCTTCAAAGGACTCTACATGATCTCAGCCAAGAAATAAGGGTCTTATCTAGCGAAGCAATCAGCCATTTTCTAAAACAAAATGTATACACTTTTTAACCACAAATGCTCGCCTTACGTAATCACGTTGGAAAAGTCACGGTTGGTTAGTTCTTCATCTGTGTACTTCGGTTCAAAAAGGTTGGGTAGGGAGAAAAACTGCATCTCATTGACTCCTCCAACTTCAAAATCGTCCGACATCATTGTTTTACCATTTTGTAAAGGGTGTTTGACTTTCTTTGCGCATTCACTTTGTAAACACTGGGTTGGTACTTTCATCTACATCACGTGTGTGTGATAATGTAATGCTTGAGGTTGAGCTAGTGCAAACATTTGTTGTTAAAAGTATACCAATTTACATTTATTTAGAAAATGACAGATAGTTTCACTAGATAATACCCTTATGCCTCAGTTGGGATTGTGTAGAGCCCTTTGAAGCTGCATTGAAACTGCAATTCGGACCTTCAACCGGTTGATCCCCATTGAAGATCAATATATGGAGAAAAATCCTGGAATGTGTTCCTCAAAAACCTTAATTTCTTTTCTTTTTCTAAAAAAGACATGAACATCTTGAATGACGCACACCCCAGCAGCACCTCCACCCTTCATTCAAACATGCAAAGAACACGGTTAACCTTCTTAACCAAAGTGTCAGCAAAGATAACATCACTCCTCAGTCCATAACTCACAGACATCCAGCCTCTCCCAAATCTTTTTTACTTATTCTCTGCAGCATGTATCTAACAACTACTAGAATCAAAATCTGCTCTGAATTTGCGAAAAAAAAAAGAGAAATACAGATAAAGGAACGATTCGACTCCCAGGGGCTGAGCAATGGTTTCATATTTGAAACAATATCCAAAAGCTATTTTTCTTTTTCCAGATTTTTAAGTAGTTGTGTGTGTATGTGCATAATTATGGTTATCTTCTCTGTCTGATGCGCATTAGTGGCTTGAGCATTGGCCAATGCTGTTGGACAGACCAAAGGATAAAATTCATAGCGGGGAGATCGTCTTTTGACATGGCTTGGCAGCGAATACGGGCCTTTAGCGGCGATAAAGCTCAATTGCTTTGAACAAACTGATAGGAATCATTTAAAGCTGCAAAGACATAAAGTTAAGTGGAATCCAATTTTGAAATAATTCTCCTTAAATAATCCGATGTCTCTCTGGAGAGGAGATGCTGGTTAAAGGAATAACATCAGTTTATAATGCCAACAGTAATTGGGAAAACGGCGCAGAGGACATAATTAAAAACAGAACGTTCAACAACAACAAAAAAAAGAAAATCTAAATAAGTTAAGGGTTAATATACAGTCGATCATTATCGTGAAATAATCCTGTGTATATACAATCAAGATGAACACTTCAACAATGTTTGAGTAATGGTCCTCTCAGGACATTTTCACATACAGTTAAAGGGATAATTCACCCAAAAATGAAAATTGCGTCCTTAATTACTCACCCTCATGTTGTTACAAATAGGGTTGTTCCGATTCCGATATCGGAAATGCCGCCGATACCACAAAAAAATCTAGCATCGGAATCGGCGAGTACTTGAACCCACGTACCGATCTGATACCATTTTCTTAAAATATGTTATTCCCGCTAGCAAATCAGAAGCCAGTTCTTCTTCACGGCTCAGAATGCAAACAGTGTTGCCACAAGCAACCACTGTTTAGAGCAGCGAAGAAGAAATACAAATGTGCTAGCAGTTTGTCCGCTAAAACGGCGGCATGTCTCATATGTAGGGCTTTATGATTTCTGCGATGCGGAAAACACGGACGGAATCGCGGAATCCAGTCAAAATGGAACTTACAGTTTAACGCGGAACGTCACGGAATTTGTCAAAGTTTGATGCATTAATCAAAGGTAGTTCATTACACTTAAATCAAATCGTGATATGGATTAATATTAAGCCAAAAACCGACTGTTTAAATATGAATTAATGCGTGGTTCCGTGTTAATGAATTGTACAGGCGCGTGGTTTGTTTACTCCTGTACTGAAGCGCGCGGGACACTTGCGGTAATATTAAAGGGCTCCAGACTGTGACCAATTTTTCTGCCAGTGTTACTAATTTTCGTGAGCGGTCACACTGGCGCGACCACCGCGTTGTTCAACTCATAAGCTCTGCCATTTCTGTCTCACATGAGAAACATAAAATGGTACGCGAAACGAAAGTGAAACTAACACGACACGTTTGAGCTGCTCAGCGCTGACCGTTTATCAGCTTGGACTGCAATGCAAACAAACTTGCACAAACCCCGAACAGCTTTATTCAGGAGCCAACGTTGATTTTGCAACACTGTTACTGCTGCGAGATGCAGTGAGGAGCATTTGAAAATGCCGCACAATGAATAAGGTTGCTGCGAGATCTAGTGAGAATCTTTCAAATTCTGGCCAAAATTCTCTGTTATAAACAGGGCTGATGTACGTCAGAAAACCAGATTAGTAATACTAACTATATGAAAAAATATTACTGTCAAATGTATGTCATATAATAAAAAATACTCTAGTTCACTGTATATGTCATATAATAAAAGTTCAATGTATGTCATATAATAAAAATACTCTAGTTCACTGTATGTATCGGGAAGGAAAAAAGGGTATCGGAACATCTCTAGTTACAAACCTGTAAGACCTTCGTTCATCTTCGGAACACAAATTGAGATATTTTTGAGGAAATCCACGAGCTTTGACCATGCATAGACAGCAATGCTTTCAACACCTTAAAGACCTAGAAAGGTAGTAAGGACATTGTTAAAATAGTCCATGTGAAATCAGTAGTTCAACCATAATTTTATGAAGCTACAAGAATAATTTTTGTGCACAAAGAAAACAAAAATAACGACTTTATTCAACAATTTATTCTATTCTGTGTCAGTTTTCGAAGCACATTCACAAGAGTACCTTAAAGTTATATACTTTAGGTTGACCTAAGAAGGCTAAAGCTTCAAAATTCTTACAAGGGAAATAAAACAGCGAAATAAGTTGTATACATTGTTACTTTTTAAATTCTCAATAAACTGTTCCCTGCTGTTGAATTTTAAGGTCAAATTTTTAAAGGGTTAGTTCACCCTTCAGGCATCCTAGGTGTATATGACTTCCTTCTTTCAGACGAATCCAGTTATATTAAAAATTATCCTAGCACTTCAAAGCTTTACAATGGCATAGGCTGGTGTTTCACTTCATGAGTGTAAAACCAGTCCAATGAAAGGGATCCATCTATAATAAAAAGTGCCTCACATGGCTCTGGGGAGAGCCATGGAGAACCAAGAGGAGACTGGTTTTCCTTTGCAAAAGTAAGGAAACTTTGTTCCTGTAAACAAACGTTGGTTTCACGAGACTCACGAGCTGTTTCTGGGTACGACCAGTTGGCGGAAGCTAGATTAAAGTGATTCTTACGTTTTAAATATGGATATTTTTCTTACAAAAACGCATTGATTCGCTACAGGAGGCCTTTATTGGACTTGTTTTGGACTGATAAAGAGAAAAAAAATGCCACTGTAAAGCTTATAAGTGCCAGGATAATTTTTAATATATAATACATTTAATTTTTATGTATATCTCTGATTCGTCTGAAAGACACCTATGCCTGAAGTGCGAGTAAATCATGGGCTAATTTTCATTTTTGGGTGAACTAACCCTTTAAGCCCATTTTTGATACGTGTAGACTTTAAAATATTATTCTATGTAAAGTTTAAACAATCAACACAGGCTTGGCAGCGCCACTGATGCTCACAGAGATGTACCAATCTCATAGTTATTCTAGCACACAGTGTTAATGTGACTTGCTGTATGTGTATGTGAGTGTGTGTTTGTATTTTAATGCATGGCTAGGGCGATATGGGCTTTTCTTTCATCATTTCACATTACCCACGAGCCATCTCTTGCTCGCAGACAGACACAGGTAAATAAGGCCCAGCTCTTGTCACTGATCCGCATTCCAAATCAACGCTAATCATCATCATTGTCTTCATCATCGTTACCATAATCATTATCCCTGTCATTTCTGCCACTATACAAACTAGATTTCTCTCCTCTCGCTACCCTTGCGCTAATCTCCATATTCATAATGGGGACGGATATTCTAATGATGTGTGTGAATATTCCTGAAGGCAGTGTGGATAAGTGAGACTAGCAGCGCTGACAGCGTGGTCTGGTCACATCCTGCTTGCATCTCAGGTGTGAGTCCTTCATTTAGCACCGATTACCGTGACGCCCAGCTTATGCATGTCACTTCCTTTCCTCTTCACAATTTAACCAAGACTGAGGCTGTTGCCGTGGCCGCGAGTCCCGGTGGCGAATCAGGCGGTACGCTGCCGACTACCCGGCCTCCCGTCACCTCGTCTGTGAGGCTGCAGTTGTCAGGCGTGTGAAAATCACCCGGCCGGGCCTTCAAGGATCCGGACCGCGTTCATGCTGCTGCATGAACTGACGCCTGCTATGTCCAATTAAAGTCTGGAGCGCTGCGACGAGTGCTGTAACTACACATACAGACTCTTGGGCACGCACACACTTTGTGTCACTATCTGAGTAGATTATTGCTCTGTCTCCTGATTCAGAGCGTGCAACATCCATTCCCTTTCCTTTAGCGCGAGCCGTCACTCCTGTCTGACGAGTTAGTGCCAATGGGAACATGCATCTACTATAAACTCAGAAGCCCACTCGATGTTATGTCCTGAAAGATGTGAGGGCCAAGGCTGTTGTGCACCTATCAGTGTTGCCCTCAGCAAAAGTGACAGATTAATGAATGGCAATTGTCTGTGATTAAGACTCACCCAAGTTTAAGCCAGCAGTGGACTGGTAAGATGTGCAACTCTAAGCTGGAACCAGAAGAACCATTCTGAGACCATGTATTTGCTCCAAACCTAAAGTTTTAGAGATAAGCATATAAGACAGTCAGAAAAAAAATTGTAATCAAACTTAACTCTTCATAAGACTTCTCTAATCATTATTTTGAGTGCAACTACCCCTTCTGAAAATCCAATCAAAATCCAATGAATAGAACCAAATCCCCCACCTTATGTTTTTTCACTTGGACGTTAGTCGCAATACAAAAGATCTGTTGATACTTCCATTCATCATGACTTCAAATATATGTCTTAACATATATACTTTTTAACCACACTAGCTTGACCTCACACATTACGTTACCACGTTGGAAAGGTCATGTGTAACGTAGGCGGAAGTACCAACCCAGTGTTTACAAAGCGAACATGCAAAGAAAGTCAACGTCAAAAAAAGGTAAAACGATGTTGGACGATTTAGAAGTTAAAAACTAGTTTTTCGACACATACAGACTTTTTTGAACCGAAGTACACAGACAAACTAACCACACATTACCTTTTCATCGTGATTATAAAAAGCGTGAAGTCATACACTTCACGCGTTAATAATAATAATAATAATAATAATAATAATATGTTTAATTTTTATAGCGCCTTTCAAGAACCCAAGGTCACTTTTACAAAATAATACAAGCAAAAAACAACAACAAAAAACAGACAAATAAAACAAGCAATTGGCAAACATGATACATCAGAAAAGCAGAAGGGACATTCAGACAAGCAAGAGTTGACAACAAGGAACCATAGATAATAAACAACAGAAGGTCTAGCAACTTTATGATGAACTTCAATTATGTCAAGAAAATAGTCCTGTGACAGACAGACAGAAAAAAGGGAAAAGAGAGAAGCAGAGAGAAGAAAGAGTTATTTAGATTTAGTGAATAGATGAGTTTTAAGTTGAGATTTAAAGATCTGGAAAGAGGAGGCAGCCCGAATATTATGGGGTAGCTTATTCCACAGCTTAGGGCCTATAATACAAAAGGCCCTACCACCCACTGTAGAGAGTTTATGCTTGGGCACAACAAGCAAGTTGTCACTGCTAGATCTAAGAGTCCGTGCCGGAATGTATGGTTGCACTAACTCTGCAAGATATTGAGGTGCAAGTCTATGACAGGCCTTATAAACTAAGATTAAGAGTTTGAACTGAATACGTTTGGATACAGGAAGCCAGTGAAGTTGGTGGAGGATGGGAGTGATATGTGCAGATTGTTTGTTAAATGTAAGAACACGAGCTGCCGCGTTTTGTACCATTTGGAGACGATTGATAGCTTTGGCAGGTAAGCCACCATATAAGGAGTTACAATAGTCAAGTCTGGAGGTTATAAAAGGCATGGATAATTGTTTCAGCATCTCCAAAATTAAGTGAGGGACGTATACGAGCAATATTGCGTAACTGATAAAAGCATGATTTAACTAGTTAAATAAAGTATATACTTTTTTTAAAGAAAATAATCTATTAGATAACCTTTTAGATAGATAAGACACTTATTCCTCGGCTGGGATCGTGTAGAGACCTTTGAAGCTGCATTAAAACTCAACCTTTGAAGTCCACTATATGGAGAAAAATCCTGGAATGTTTTCTTCAAAAAACTTAATTTCCGAACTGAAGAAAGAAAGACATGAACATCTTGGATGACATTGGGGGTGAGTGAATTATCAGATCATTTTTATTCTGGAAGTGAACCAATACTTTAAAGAAGTAGTCAGGTTGACTTTTAAATTAATCAGTTGATTCAATTCATAGAACTGTTATAAATGAAACGAACATACAAAATTAAAGGTGCTTCAAGTGAACATTTTAAGGTACTCCCTCACCTGAATTCTATACTTTCAGTTGATTTTTTTGGGTCATTCGACAGCCTTAATCACCATTTACTTGTATTGCTTTGAAAATAGTTGTCCTACAGTAATACAAGTTTGGATCAACTTGGTGAGTAATTAATGACAGAATCAAAATTTTTGCTGACTAATCTTTATTTAGTATTAAGGAGTTCATAACCTCATGTACCACATGTCTGACCCGGTTGCATGAGACTACCTTGTTTTGATTTTTGTTGTTTTGTTTTTAGCAGCTGAATGATCGCCATCTAGCACAGCCACTGAAAATGCGGTCAGATCTTCATGGGACTGAATGGTAAACCATTTAATTCTGATGCTGGGACTGCAACATTTATTGTTCGAAAATTGTTTTCATTTGCAAACCCACATTCCTGCAGGCCCGTTTAGTGACCTGCTCTCGAAATGTGTTTTCTCTCATTCTCTTGCCACACACTGAGCTGTTTCTCTGCCATCCCTGCTCGCATAAACCCCAAAACAAAGAGAAATGTTGGACGTTTTTCAGTGGTTTGTTGTGTGCGTAGTCACGGTGGCCTGTCTAGCTTTCATCATGCAAGGATCTCCACGACAATGATTTCATCGCCGGGTTCAGTCTTGCACATGAAAGCGAGGCCTGTGCTCACCAAGGATTTGTGGGCAAAATCATTTTACCAACCATACTCAGACATACACTCAGCATTTCAGGCTTCACCTGGTTATGGTTTATTGAACGACGCAAGAGCAGATGAGTATAACGTCAGCATAAAATACAATGTAGATGCCTTCTGTTTCAAAAGCAAATGATGTTTGTGATATTTTTGTGCATAAACAGCCCCGAAAACAGCTTAGAATCAAGCTCTCAACTAAAGCCGCTCAGCATCTGGGACCGCATGCGAGATATGTTTTACAGCGCGGTGATGAAAAAGTCACCATGTCAAATGTCAGTGGAGTTCACGGCGGAGCTGTGTTGAAAGGAGGATATAGACCGCTGAATCTGGTTTGCCAGAAAGCGTGTGTTTCTAAAGCTACTTATGTTAATCAAACTTTTATATATTTGTCGTTGTTTTCACTTTGAAACAGAACAGATTTCTCCGCCTTTAATTTTTCTGTCCCTCATATCAGGGGAAAGCAGAGACTGTGCGATCATCCCGGCTCTACCCTTCTCAGACATGTGTTACGTGAGGATAACAAGTCGTGTTTCTAAAGAGCTCGCTTTTTAGCCGCAATCCACTCTCAGATGAAGAGGAAGAGGAAGGAAGTGAGACAGAGAGAGGGGAAGAGACAAAGAAAGGCACTTTCAGGCTTTGCATTTTAGTACAGGAAACCGATTTAGCAGAGCTGTGATTCCTGTCTTCTGTATCTCCATTCACTCCATTTTTTATTCTCAAAACAGAGCGTGAACCTAAATCTCATGTTTTAAAGATTCTTTGATGGGAAAGTCTAAATATTTCAATATGAAGCTTTTTTATTATTCAGGATGTTCGCAGGTGTTTTAACATCCACCGACCACTGCTTTCTACACACACACACACACACACACACACACACACACACAAGAGAGAGAGAGAGAGACACAGGTACACTGCTCCAGCCAGCAATATTACACGGATTAGCATGATATATGAAATATTTAGTGGATTCGTCTCTTCTTTCCAGTCCTAAAATCTAATAAATCAAATGACTGCCAAATGACATTAAAAAGACAGGCAGTGTGAGAGAGAAAGCTTTTCATATTCAAATACAAGCCAGTGGAAATACAGCAAAGGAAAAGGTTACTTGATTTAGCACACAACCCTGACTGACCTACAGAGAAAAGAGCCACAGAGAGAAAAAAATGACTATGAAAGAAAAAGAAATTGAAAGAAACATGACTGATAAAATACATAAGGAAGCAGACAAGTGAAAAGGGTCAGTTCACCTAAAAAAAGAAAATTCTAAATCATTTACTCACCGCCATCTTGTTCCAAACCCATGCGACTTGCTTTCTTCTGTGGAACACAAATTAAAAACATTTTAAAGAATGTGCTGATTGTGATTTTTCCAATGCAACTGCAATAATCAGGGACTGGAGTTTTCAACCTTCAAAAAAACACAAAAGCGTCATATACCTCTTTTGTAATACACATGCAATAGTTCTCTAAAGCTTTGTATGATGAACAAACCAAAATCTGACTCTTGATCTGTAACTGGATCATAGAGACAATTATAATTCATTAACGATTTATTTTTGTAACCAATTCACAAAAATTACTTACACAAATTACACAAACTCGAATGACAATATTTGTAATAAATAACTGAAATGTCATCATATAAAACCGTCATACTTCATTAAAAGATTTGAAATATTGTACATAAGTCATGTGTACTACATATTATTATACTTTTATGGTGCTTTTACTATCTTTTTGAAGCTTGAAAGGTCCAGTCCCTGTTCACTGTAATTGTTTGGAAAAAAAAGTGACCAGCCGACGAATAACAAAAACATGTTATAAGAACATTTTGCTAACATCCCATATTAAAGGGATAGTTCACCCAAAAATTCAAATTACTCCATGATTAACTTACCCTCATGCCATCCTAGGTGTATATGGATTTCTTCTTTCAGACGATTACAATCAGAGTTATATACAGTCAAGCCCGAAATTATTCATACCCCTGGCAAATTCTGACTTAAAGTTACTTTTATTCAACCAGCAAGTTTTTTTTTTTTACTGTAATTAGAAATGACACATGCATCTCCCAAAAGATAATAAGACGATGTACAAGAGGCATCATTGTGGAAAATTATTATTCTTATCTTTTTTTACATTTGAACAAAAAGTGGCATGTCCAAAATTATTCATACCCTTCTCAATAATCAATAGAAAAGCCTTTTTTGGCTATTACAGCAATCAAACTATAAATTCCTATAATTGCTGACCAGCTTTTTGCATGTCTTCACTGGTATTTTTGCCCATTCATCTTTAGCGATGAGCTCTAACTCTTTCAGGTTGGAGGGTCTTCTTGCCATCACCCTGATCTTTAGCTCCCTCCACAGATTCTCAATTGGGTTTAAATCAGGACTCTGGCTGGGCCACTGCAAAACGTTAATGTTTTTGTCTGCTAACCATTTCTTCACCACTTTTGCTGTGTGTTTTGGGTCGTTGTCGTGCTGAAATGTCCACTGGTGCCCATGGCCAAGTTTCTCTGCAGACTGCCTGATGTTGTTGTTGAGAATTTTGATGTATTGCTCCTTTTTCATGGTGCTGTTTACTGTGATTAGGTTTCCTGGTCCACCGGCTAAAAAAAATAAAATAAAAAAAAACATTAGGTTCCCACCACCATGTTTGACAGTGGGGATGGTGTTCTTAGGGTTGAAGGCTTCTCCTTTTTTACACCAACTGAAGGCTACCTCTTTGTGGCCAAACAATTCAATTTTTGTTTCATCTGACCATAAAACAGAAGACCAGAAATCTTCTTCTTTGTCCAGATGAGCATTTGCAAAGGCCAAGTGGGCTTTTGTGTGTCTTATCTGGAGAAGTGGTGTCCTCCTTGGTCTGCGTTCGTGGAACCCAGCGGTGTGCAGTGTCCATTGGACTGCCTTGAGATGTTGCCACCAGCAGAGCCCAGATTCATCAGGATGGCCTTGGTGGTGATCCTTGGATTCTTTTTTACCTCTCACTATCCTCCTGGCCAGCACAGGTGTCACTTTTGGATTTCGACCACGTCCTCTGAGATTTTTTTTACAGTACATCTTGTATTTTTTAATAATACTTTGCACTGTAGCCACTAAAACTTCAAAAAATTAGATATGGTCTTATAGCCCTTTCCAGACTTGTGAGCAGCCACAATGCGCAGTCACAGGTCCTCAGTGAGCTCCTTTGTCTTAACCATGACTGTCCACAAACCAACAGCAGAGAGCTTCTGTTTTTCACCTGTTGAGTTGATTAAAACAGCTGTTCCCAATGAATCAGGGTAATTAGGATGCTTTAGAACAGCTTGGACTATTTAGAATGGTATAGAACTTTTGATTTCCCATAGACTGTGACAGTTTGCAAAGGGTACGAATAATTTTGGACATGCCACTTTTTGTTCAAATGTAAAAAAAAAAAGCTGAGAAATTTTTTTTTTCCACAAGTGCATCCATCCATCATGACACGACTCCCGGGGGTTAATAAAGGCCTTCTGAAGTGAATCAATGCGTTTGTTTAAGAACAATATCTATATTTAAAACTTTCTAAACAGTAATCTCTAGCTTCCGTTGTATGCGTGTTCATGAGAGAGTGGTGTTCTGTGCATCGTTTTACTTCAGAAGGCCTTTATTAAACCCCTGGAGCCGTGTGGAGTACTTTTTGTGATGAATGTATGCACTTTATTTTGCTTCAAAATCTCAACACCCATTCACTGCCATTTTAAAGTTTGGAAATAAATATTGTACGCAGGGGCGTAGCAACCGGGGGGGGGGGGGACATGTCCCCCGCACTTTTTTTGACCTAGCACCAATATTTCCGCCATTGTTCTCTGATTTGTTACTTAGATTTGAATGAACTAACATTTAGCCAATCACAGCGCAAATCTCTTGGGTGTCCTCAAATTGCCACTTTGGTGCTGTAAAATGCCCATTGTTCTTCTATTTAGAATTATTTATGAACGTCACCATACTGTCTCCCCACTTTTAAATTGGCTGCTACACCCCTGATTGTACGAATATTGTTTTTGTGCTAAAGTGGAACTATTTTAAGTATACTTTAGGTACACTATAAATATCTTGCATTTAAAGACCGATATTATTTAAAGACCATACAATCTTCATCAATAGCATAGGCGTAATTCTATGGGGGGACAGGGGGACACGTCCCCCCCAATATTCAAAGAAGGACAATTTGTCCCCCCCAATATTTGATCATACTGTATGATTATGCGGGCGATATCGATGTGATTGCAAATACGTCTTTCTTTCCAGCTCCGAAAATATAAAATCCCGGCCGGTCCATTTCCCAAATCCATTCGACTGGCCTTACACTATACATTAACAAAACCTAATCCATGTCATGTTTTCCCCTATACCTTTAGTAGCTCGTGCACCGCCACCGTCAGTGAGTTAGGAAAAAACAAACAGAAGAAGAGCGCGAAATCTGACAGACATTTGGCACATATCTATATGGTGTTTTTGGCTGACATAATCCCTTAGATAACGACCAGGTGAATTTCACTAGAATTTCGAATTGTAGAATTTGTAAATTTCGACTGTAATATTATACAGCTTGTATGAATGGGTCTATTGACAAGCTAGCCGACAGCTAGCTAACGTTACTGTATACACGCTAGCATGTAGCCTGGCTTTAAAGCAAACTGGGATAGCGGTCAGTGACAGGCTTGTCAAATCTACTGTACCAAACCCAGTTTTTACAGCTAACGTTAGCGTTTTGAGCCACGGTCCTGCTCTCTGAATTGGGTTTATCTAGTAAGTTATTTTAGATTCCTGTCATTTGTTCTTTCTTACTTCACCATTTTCATCCCTTGGAATTGCGTTGCTGTTATATTTCACAGTATTGGCCAAAAATGAACAAGAGAAAGACTGCAGCAGCTGACATCTGTAATCTCTTTGGAAAGAAAAAGAAAGTACGTTTCTGGAGATTTTAGGCATTTTTAACAGAGAAGTGAGAAGTAAGGTACTAAGGTACCGGACAGCATGACATTAATAGCTCTTAACCCTTGTATGGTGTTCGGGTCTGTAGGACCTTTTACTCTGTCCTCCTCCTGTCAGGCCTTGCTGTTATGTGTGTGTGTGTGTGTGTGTGTGTGTGTGTGTGCGTGCGTGCGTGCGTGCGTGCGTGTGTGTGTGCGTGTGTGTGTGTGTGTGTGTGTGTGTTCTTGTATAGTATATGGTTTATGAGGACACAAATGTGTATAATGACTTGGGTATTACAACGTAAACATGGTTTATGAGGACATCTGTGTCCTCATAAACCAAACGGCTAAAAAACATACTAAATGGTGTTTTCTGAACTTCAAAAAAGGCCAAAAGTTTTCTGTGATTGGTAGGTTTAGGGGTAGGGTTAGTGTAGGGGCATTGATTATACAGTTTGTACATTTGTAAAACCATTACGCCTATGGAGATTCCCTGTATGAACCACATATCTGTGTGTGTGTGTGTGTGTGTGTGTGTGTGCGTGTGTGCGTGTGTGGTGTGTGCGTGTGTGTGTGCGTGTGTGTGTGTGTGTGTGTGTGTGTGTGTGTGTGTGTGTAGTGTGTGCGTGCGTGCGTGCGTGTGTGTGCATGCATGTGAGAGAGAGGTTGTGTGTAAGTGTGAGAGAGTGTGAGTGCAAAAGTGAGTTTTGTTTCTACCCCTGCCGTTCCCGCACAAGGTTACAATTCTTAAATGTGATCTAACAAAGCTAGAGAGGAAATATTAACCATAAATGCTGTTTCTATTGCTTGTAATTGGGATGAAGTAGCCTAAATATCTGTTGAGTATTTTAACATAAATTGGTTGATTATGTTGAATTAAAAACCCCAAAATGCAGCGGGTCCACCAGACCCACGAACACTGGCTGAATAACAAAAATATGAACACCACACAAGGGTTAACTCACATTCATTGTGAGTGAATGTAACGTTATAGGGTAAGATGTGGTAACAAGCCGCCCCTTAGAACAATGTTTAATTACTGAAACAAAAAAGCAAAGTTTAGAGGAAATAAAATATGTGGATCATGGGCATTTTTATGAGAATTATGAAGGGAAAAAGACGTTTAGATTTTTAGAAAATGTGATTTTTTTTAAAGTATAGAACAAAATAAGATATTTTGAAAAATGTCTGTAACCAAACAGTTGATGGACCCCATTGACCTACTATGGAAGTCAATGGGGTCCATCAACTGTTTGGTTACAGACATTTTTCAAAATATCTTATTTTGTGTTCAGCAGAAGAAAGAAATTCTTACAGGTTTTAAAAAACTTGAGGGTGAGTAAATGATGACAGAATTTTCATTTTTGGGTGAACTATCCCTTTAAATTCAGCTTTGTGACTTAATAGCCTGTATGCTGATGCTGTAATCATTACAGGGTGAGTATACGTTGGTTTGACGATCAGATGTAATAAAATTCCTTGTTGTGTTATACAATTACAAACATTTGGACTCTGGCTTTTTTTTTTTTTTTTTAAATGTGTGCATGCGCAAACACAAAAAGTCCCACAGCTGTCCCCCCCAATGTGTGATTGACAATTTCGCCCTTGATCAATAGTGACATATTTTAGGCTTAATATTAAGAAATATGCATTATGCACAAGTAGTACTCCAAATAAAGTTTAATTACAATTTATATATCATTAAGTCCCGAGCGATATGACTTGAACTACACTTAGTATAAAATAAATGCATTTTAAATCTATTACTTTTTTTACTAGGGTGGACTTGAATGAACATTCTATTAATGTTACTGGAAGAAAATTTGTTCATAACTTTGTCAGAAGTTCTGAGAATGTTCCCTGTTGGCTGGGCAGTACATAAAAAATTAATAAATAAAATAAAAACATGAATTACTAGAACACAAAAACCTTTACCAAATCATTTCCAGGAAAATGAAATGTTTAAATAACCACTTTTGATTTCTGGAAAAAGAAGCAAGACTTTAATCACAGTATATTAAACTGTTAGTGCAAACTCTAATAAGTCAGGATCATGAA
Source organism: Garra rufa (assembly GCF_049309525.1). Lineage (NCBI taxonomy): Eukaryota > Metazoa > Chordata > Actinopteri > Cypriniformes > Cyprinidae > Garra > Garra rufa. The sequence goes on along the minus strand of NC_133363.1, from coordinate 40,580,873 downwards.
ATACTAATAGAGTCTCCTAAGTTGTTTTTCCCCCTACTTTTTCTTCTCACATTTATGAGACTTTTTGAGTGTTAATTAGCGAGCCCCTGAGCTCTGGAGGGAGAAGAACAGACATCATCTTGAATCATCCTGACAGGACGGCATGGCCCAATTACAGCGACGCTCCGTTTCACTTTGATGTGGCGGAAAGAGAGATAGATTGGGGCGAATCACTTACAGACACATGCACACACACACGTTATGGTAATGATGTGATTTAGCCCCAATGCTAAACTCTATGTAGCACCTTTAAAGACGATGCTAATGCTAATTACGCCGCTCTAGCGGAGAGGAAGAGGCGGGGGTGAAGCTACTATTTTGCCTAAATGAAGAGGCTCTTATGTACATTGTCAACGAAAATGAGACAAAGTGACTTTTCACTTATCAGGGTTTAATTATACACGGGGTGATGTGAGAAAAAGGTTACGGGGCGGAGTTTCCTGCTTTTACATCGAACCTGTTGGGTGTCGTCCATTAATTAGAGCTTTGGTGAGAATAAAGAGAGTGGAAGATGAGAGGAGAGCGAGAGAGGGAAGAGGAGAAGGAGAGATAGACGGGTCTACAAGGAAAGCTTGATATTATCAGGCTGTAATTAAGTTGTCACTTCAATTAGGGCGGCTCAAATTAGAATTGTCTTGGGTTGCAGCACTGAGCGATGTCTGTTTGGTTAATTAGTCTGGTGAGTAGCCAGAACATTGCACACACACATACACACACACACATCATCAAGCAGGGTCGTTTACGGTCTCAGCTGACTGGTTTATTGTCGAGCATCAGGCAAACACGCTGGAGAACACACAACCCTCTACAGAATAATGTCGATTGAAGGTCAAGCACAATCCATCTGTTATTAGTGAATAAACCTGTACTGGAGCGATACGTGGATGTCAGATTTACCGAGCTCGTCCCGAGGGCTGGTGAGAACACGCCGAATAAATAATCAAGTCAATGTAGATGGCAAATGAGGGACTCTATTTAGTCTTTTAATGTGTAGTTATGGGAATGGTCTAATCCTGTAAGCTTTACTGAACCTGGACTGATTAAAGTAAAATTACACTAAGGCATTAACTGAGCACTCATTTCAAGATAAACTGACAGATCAACTGTTTCAAATCACGATATTAAATCTTAACACGCACATTTTTGTGTAACGACGATGTGATTCTATTTGAACCTAAACATTTTTGATGCGGTTCTGTGCTGCTTTTTGCGATGTAGATCGGTGGTCAGCATATATCATTAGAATGACTGATAATTATGAAAGCAATTACAGATCCAGGCCTTAGGGGTGCGAGGGAATCTGGTGGGTTTTATAGGCCATAGAGACTGTTAAAGGAATAATTCAGCCAAAAATGATCACTGTAACCATTTACTCAACTCTACGTGTTCAACACCTATTTAACTTGTGCTCTTCAATGGCACACAACAGATGTATTTTTAAAGAATATCTCATTTTATGATAATAAAAGTGAATGAAATCTGGGGTTGTTGGATTAAAAATTAAAAGCTCCATAAAAGTGGTCCACATGACTTGTGCGCTTTATTGCAAGTATTCTGAAGCTAAAAACTAAAAATCTTGAAATTTGCCCTGGCTTCGTGTGTGTTTATGAGAGTGCATAAGAGAAGAATCAATATCTTTTCAATGAATCTATTATTCCAGGTTATAAAACTGGACAGAATGTTTTGTTGAAAAAGACTTAGTTCCTGACTCAATAATTCGGTCATAGTTGTTCACAGCCCACAAAAGAGGAAGGTTGTCAGCAGTGTTATCATTTAGCTTCAGAAAAGTTGGAATGTAGTGCACATATTCGAATCATACAGACTATTTCATGATGCTTTAGTGTCCTTTTGAGGCTTGAAAGCCCACTTTAACTGCAAAATAGAGGTCAGTGCATTATTTAAAGTGCCTCATTATGCCTTTTTAAGGTTTCCAATATTGTTTTAGGGGTCTCCTACAACAGGTTTACATAAAAAGAAGGAAAGGAAAGGATGTGACGTGTCCAAGTGTGGTGACCCATACTCTGAATTTGTGCTCTGCATTTAACCCATACAGCACACACACAGTAGTAAACACAGCTATCTTTGTGTAGCTCCTTACCCTAAACCTATCCATCAGAACTAAGTGCCTCACCAGAACCCTTACCCTAAACATAACCTTTACCCAATTATAACCTGATCCTTAAATCAAGTCTTGACCCTCAAACAGGCCTTTAAAGGGGTCTCAGAAAGTGAGGACCAGCCAAAATGTTCTCACTTTACAAAATTAGTATCACTCCGATTGGTTTAAAACTCAAACCAGCCCTCAAAAAGATATAGCTATACAAGTATAGCACACACACACGCACACGCACACACGCACACACGCACTCACACACACACACACACACACACACACACACACACCTGGAACAGTGGGCAACCAGTTGGGGGTTCGGTGCTCAAGGGTCTCACCTCAGTGGTGGTATTGAAGGTGGAGGAGAGCACTGGTTATTCACCTCCCCCACAGACAATCCCTTCTGGACCTGAGACTCGAACCAACAAACTTCAGGTTACAAGTCCTTCCCCTTGTGGAAGCAAAGTTCCCATGGACGCAAAGTCAAAAAACGATTTCGTTTTCTCAAAATGTGCATTTAATATCACCTCATTTTCCAACAATTCTCAAATGATTAGTTTGAAGCAATTGTCTGTTGAGTTTGGTCTACCGTAATTTGTCCATTACCATAGTTCTGTATTTTGAACACTCGATAGAAAATATAAACATCTATTATTTATCATACTTGCAGGTTGTGATTTAGTGGAGCCAGCTGATACAAATAAACTGGGTACTGAGCTATCTTTCAAGAGCAAGTGTTTTGTGAATCCTGCGTTGAACTCTCCGATAATAGAAAAGTAGTCGTCAGTAAAATTACGTGTTTGTGGGCGGGTTAAGTTGTTTGCGGCCAGCCAACAATGAACATTGGTAAAAATATGCAGATGTATTACACCGTGACATGTAAATGTCACTGTGCCACCAAAGCATTTTTAAGTGCCACCAACTGGTCATTTTAAGAAGAGCGCTTGACGTTGTTTCAACTGGCTAAAAACTCTTTGGTGGACACACGTTATTGAACATTTATTGTTAGGCATATGGCCTATTAGTCTTTTTTTTTTTTTGCATTTATGCAATATACTAAGAAACTAGACCAGAATATTCCACTGTGTTCCTGGACACGCAATTTGCATAGCTGTAATTCATAGCTGTATAAAGCGTTTGTGAATCCGGAATTCTGGAATGTCTGTTTTACGCACAAATTACTCCAAATTTATTTATATATTTACTCAAGTTTAATGAATGAGACCCATTAACTTACTTTATCGTGCACTTTTGGCTTTATGACTTCGCAGATCGCTTATGTTCACACACAGCTACATTACACACTGCATGAAAGGCAATATTGGAAATGGCATAATAGGGCCGCTTTAAAATATCTCTGTTCGTGTTCCACAGATGAAATAAAATAATACAGATTTGAAACAACATGAAGGTGAGAACATAATGATAGTAAATAATCATTTTTGGGTAAATTGATCCTTCATTATTTGTAAAACAAATTTTACAAATTTTCCTTTAACCTCTCTCTCTTTCACTAGTCGATGAGTATTGATGTGGGCTGTATCCCATCAGTCTGCTCTAACCTCTTCTTTTATGGTTTATCCATCACTTGGTGTCTGTGGCTTTGCTTCGTACTCACAATGAGATGTATTACAACTACAATTAATGATGCTCTTGTAAAAGGCCGGCCCGCGGCAGTTTTGATGCTTACTGCTGTCTGCAGATAAAGATCACTTTATTGACAGCTGTCGTAGAACATGCTGGATGGTCTTGGGTGGTTAAAAGAAAAACAACTGGGTCAAGAGCACTACAGTACATGGGCAGTTTCGACGCAAATGCTGAATAAAACACAACCATGGTGCACAAACAATTAGCAATGTACTTATAGACTCGATCTGACAGTGTTTACGACATGAAACACATTGGATAGCCAATAACCACAATGATGCGATATATTATCCAAGGGTGGATCTTTGGACTCTGCTGACCATAGCCATCCATTTAGCTAAGCACAGATTTTAAGAAATAAAAAGAGAGAGCGATTCATACCCTTGAGGTCAGTTAAGATGGAGGGTTTGGCTGGAGGCTGCAGGCTCTGCGGTGAGAAAAAACATGTGAAAGTATGTTTAATGCTGGATCTCTCACAGTTTGTTTCCTCTGCGCTATGGACCTCATCCTGTGGGTTTAGGCCCCTGGAACTTTAAAATGAGAGTCCACACCACAAATCTAAGTTTAAAAGTAAAAGCTTTCTATGAATGTATATGGGGAGGAGGCCAGATGTATGTGTGTGTATGTGTGTTCTTGTTTATGCTACATTGTGGGGACCAAATGTGCCCACAAGGACACTAAAACCTGAAATTTTTGACATTGTGGGGACACGAGGGGGAAAAAATATTCATAATAGCTGAGCATTAAACTAGTAAACACTTGCAAAATTGAATGCCCTAATTTCACCAAATTGTCATAACTTTAAAGAAATAACAACCCACTTATTTTGGAATTGTGTTTATTGCAAAGTGTTTTGGACTGACTTTTCTAATTTTGTAAAATAAAATAAACATATAACTTATTATAACTTTTTTACTGGACAAAACACGTGATTTTTGGTGACTCTTTGAGATATATACTGCCCTGCAAAGGCTAAGTGCAGTAACTACGCCAACGCTGAGAAAAAAGACCTTTACAGTTTTACACCAGCCAGTCAAACATGTTGTGGGCAGATTAGTGGTAATGCATTCATGTAATGCCTTCTTAGGAAGAACATTTTTATAGATAAAAACCATGACAACTGATGTGACCTTTGACCACCAAAATGCAGATACTGCACTCTGCCTTTGGATGACCTGAAAAAACTAAAACACTATTGCAAAAGCAAAGTGCAGTATCTACAAACTAAATGTGTTCATCCAACTTTCTTGTTGTGTTTCTTACTACATGTTGATTTTTTTTAATAACTTTAATAGCTTTATTGATGTTTGCATACTGTGAATGTTACAGTAGTTCAGTAGTAAGCCTCAATATTAAGAGTCATCTGCTCCTTTCACAACAGTGTTTTGCTCATTTTATTTTAAAAGTAATTCATTACAGACCTAGGTTGCTTTAAAACAATAGCTGAAAAAAATCACACAATTTAAACAAAATAAAAACAACAAACAATACTCTAGTGTGTGTTGGCTATTTTCAAATGTGTACATTTCCTATTTATGCTATCTATACCCTTAAAGCTATAATTTGGCTAGTAATTAAAATAGAAGATTCTTATGTATTCTTAGCTATCTGTGAAATCCAAACAACTGATTGGCAAGATGGACTCTGTCAACTGAAATGCAGATTGTTATTCTTGAATATGACAGGACACAAATTAAACTGCCCAGTTCTAGTAGATTTACTGATTATGCAAACAAAAAAATCCATCATCATAAAAGTAGGTGTATTAGTCTTTTAAATAGGTTGCCATTTTAAGGCTGACTTATTCTATCTAAATTCTGTTTTAATCATGTGATCTAATATGGTTTGCAGATTGCGGATTGCAAACACAGGTGGACTGACAGCTATTTCAATACCCTTGATGCTGGGGGCGCTATTCCGGTTGTCACTTTGCTGAGGAGACATAGATAACTTTGCCAAACAATATTACTTTACCGGAGCCAGCTAACTTTTGAAGGAGTAACCACTGTCACTACAATTTGATCAGCTGCCTGAAACGTTTATAATTATTATAAATCGGATTATCATTACGTTGTCAGAGTGTATAATTGCCTTAAATGGAGCAGTGCAGGTAGGCTAAAATGCTTGTTTATTTGTTAGCGGCTGGCTAGTTCATGTAAAATGATTATAAAGCTGTCATTTGCCTTGATAGGAGTTAATATTTTGCTATCTTCCTTTCCCGTCTTTGGATATTGTGTAACGGCAGACCACAGATGCAGTGTCAAAGCCGGGAAAACAAAGCTAGAATGCAGTAACATCACTTACTGTGGTTTGTCTTGGTATTAGTTTGGATTTTGTAGTTACTGCAATTTTGACACTCTTATTTCCCTGATACGGGACAAAATTGAAACAGGAGACTTTGCCACAAAGCCTATTTTAAGCCTTAACTCAATTTTGGCCAAATATGTAGTTACTGCATTTTGCCTTTGGAGGGCAGTATATTTCTAAAGCTATTTGTTTAAAATTATTTTATTAGTATTTATTCATAAACATTTGCTAAACGAAAACATTCTTTTAATTTTCAAGAAATGTGTTGATATATACACTACCAATCAAAAGTTTTTTGACAGTAAGATTTTTTAATGTTTTTTAAAGAAGTCACTAAACTTCCATTTATTTGATCCATACTGCAAAATGCAGATACTGCAAAAGCAGTAATATTGTGAAATATTTTTACTATTTAAAGTAACTGCTTTCTATTTGAATATATTTTCAAATGTAATTTATTCCATTGATCAAAGCTAAATTTTCAGTATCATTACTCCAGTCTTCAGTGTCACATGATCCTTCAGAAATCATTTTAATATGCTGATTTGCTGCTCAAGAAACATTTTTTATTAATATTATTATTATGAATATTTAAAACCGTTAAGTACATTTTTTCAGGATTCTTTGATGAACAAAAAGATCCAAAGATCAGCATTTAAAATAAATAATATAAAAAAAAAGCTTTTGTGCCATTTTGCACTATACCATTGAAAAGTGTGGAGTCAGTATATATTTTTTAATAGAAATTAATACTTTTATTTAGCAGTGATGAAAAGTGATGAATAAAACATTGAAAAGTGTGGAGTCAGTATATATTTTTTAATAGATATTAATACTTTTATTTAGCAGTGATGAAAAGTGATGAATAAAACATGTATAATGTAGTTTTTTTAAATAGCAAAAATATTTGGAATTTTGACTATTTTTGCAGTACTTTGGATCAAATAAATGCAGGCTTGGTGAGACTTCTTTAAAAAAACATAAAAAATCTTACCATCCAAAAAAGTTTGATATATATATATATATATATATATATATATATATATATATATATATATATATATATATATATATATATATATTGTATATATATATAAGTTTTTTGGACGGCAAGATTTTTAATCATATATATATATATATATATATATATATATATATATATATATATATATTCAGTTGCTTGTAAGACTCTTAGATGGGGTATTACTAATTAGATCTCGCATAGCCAGACCTTCAGACTGACGACTGAAGGTCTGGAACTCATGGCAGCTTTCATTGGCCAAGTCCCGCCCATAAGACCGTTTGATCAACATGTCAAACAACCAATCACAGTTCGTTTCGTTCAGTGTCACGTTTCGGTGCGTGGAAACGCCCCCACAACAACAGACTGCCGTACAACAAGTCAGTCATTGAAATAACCAGCATTGAAAGATAACGAAGAAGAGGGAGAACAAGCAGTAAGTCAGTAATTTGTTCGCGAACGTCGCAAATGTGTATAACAACAATGGCGTCTGCATAAGCACCTTTTAGCAAAACGCCGAGTAAATCAGTCTGCGCTTTGTTTCCCGGCGGACCGAAAATAAACGCGACACTCGCGTCTCCCCGAAATCCGGTCAAATTCAACTAATCAGATGACGACTTTGATATTCCTGAAGTGTTTCCAGTTAAGTGTACCTTATGCATCAGACGTTTAGCCAACGTTCCGTGGGCGTGACGTCTGAGGCTGAGACTAGGCTACTAATTAGATAATATAATTAACTTGAGTTAATTCCAAAATGTCATGTATCGTAAGTATCCCTCTTACAATTTTTTGTTTTTTGTACTTTTGTTTGTAAAATGTAAAAATAAATCAAAATCATCTGGGTCACTGATTATCTCTTGCACCACTGAATATTCACTACTCATAACAAGTTCAGATTCTGACTGGCCAACAATAACATTATCACATTTTTATACAACCCAGCTATGTGCCATTTGATTTCTCAGTATTTTAGCAAGTAATTACTACAGACACACTGGATGTTTGTGTTATTCTGAACAATGAAAATGAGGCACATTTCAGCACCACCAGCCTCTAATAAGACAGACCACATTCAAATACACAGGATGCTTAACAGGATCAATTTGAACTTTGCAGACTGTTGGATGACAGTACTCCCTTGGGGAAGGTCAGAAGGCAAACTAATAGCGCCTGACAAACACCAAATGATACAATTGAACCAAATGCCAAGCTATCAAAGGACCGATGTGATTTTGGGGAAAGTGAGACATGCAGAAAATGCAGCCAAGGGATTTTTACAGTTGCTGAGCAAAATGAGTCCGTCTCTCTCGCCTTTGCTACAGTTATTATGTGGGAGAGAGCAAGATCCAAACTTTCATAGAAACACATTGTTAAATGTTTGGCCAATAAATGTTAAAGACTGAAAACAACGAGGCAAACACGGAGGAGTTGGATGGAGACAGAATGCAGGGACAGATGAAGGCCAAGTGCGGTAATGGTTTTGTATGCTCTTTGTCTCCAACATATGTAAGCTCTGAACCCATCCACACATGGTCGTATTCTCTTCTCGAACCTACGTGTTCACGTGTGACGTGCTGTTTTAACTCTTGGGTGGGCGCGTCAAACCGTGATTTGTGTTGGCCATTTTAGATGACATCACAGTGAATTGCATTAATCATCAGGGAAATACATGGTTTATCTCTTCGTATCAGGGACGCCTGGCTGCTTTACCTCCCCTAATAAATCCCATATGGGACTGAAAGCTGCCTCATCTGAACTGAGCTCTGGCATTCGGCGTCTACAGCCAGGAAATGGCATAGTCAGAGAGGCGTGTAAACACTCTCTTGAGAAATAACAGCAGTTGCGAAGACCTGATCAACTTCACCAGGGTTCGTTTCACTGCAGTGGAGCTTTAAGTCATTTCTTACTGTCACAAGTCACTGAATAAAGATCTCAGCTCACAAATAGTCTGGAGTCAGTTTATTAGTATGAGGTTGCGATCGGGGATCTGGGTGTTATTAAGACTGACATTGTCGTTTTGAACTGACAAAGCATCTCTGCTTCGACGAGGCATTAAAAAGAGCAGTTAAAGTGCTAACACAAACACGCTGATAAATTACATTTATGTGTCATCGAGCTTCAGCATTTGCTGACACCAGAAATGTTTTAACAGATCTGCAGAAGCAACGTGTTTTCATTATGATACTCGCGCTAACAGAGCAAGAAGGCTAATGAAAAGTAAACACGCCGTGACCTTTAACAAAGTCGTTCATACAGAAGACGCAAATACAGTTGCGGTAAGAAAAAGATTTAAAGTTCTTCCACAAACTCAGCCTTGAGGTCAAAACATTCAACACATTATGACAAGCAATGAGTTTTAGAAAGATCTTTTCCATAAATAAGACTGCATGTGACACTGTCAATGTTTAGTACTTGCAGATGTTGTCCACTCTGACAAATGAAGAGTTCATCAAAGGTCCTTTGACTCTGTCACCTCTCAGACACCTCACAGAGCAGAACCACAGAACTGAACGCTCCTAAAACGCAGCTTGGGCGCTTGGCACAAGTCTAAAGAAGAAGGCTACAATTGTTTCATGAAAGCGCAAGAGTTTCTAGAGAGGCTAATAGCTTAATTAGCTCATAAGAAATAATAAAAGGCAGAAAAAAATGGGGCCGCCAAATTATGACAAAACGGCAATAACTTTTTACCCCTGCAGATTCTTAGAAAATATGCAGCTCATTAACTGAAGGGGTAATAGGCTAATTTCCTATTCTGCAGACAAGGTTTATTCGCTTTTATTAAAGATAGGTGTGGCCAACAGACAGCACGTAAAATTATATTTTGTTTCCTCAGATATGTAGGCATTGCTTTGTTATCCTATTACTGTAAAGTCATATTAAAGTTTAATTAAAGAAATCCAGTTATGCTTTACAATAAAGGAACATGTTAAATATAGTTTGACCTTTCTGTGCCCCGCAGCCACATTTCTCATAAATATCATTTTGGATTAAAGGATAAGAGAGTTTGTAGTATGGTTTATTTGAAGGTCTTTGCAGACTGGGCATGGTTAATGTTGGCCTAGTGTTTTTAAAATGTGGTTTTGCAGTATAGCAATTCTCTGGGTATTAAGAGTGCAGTGTGATCATTAAACAAGCTCTATAAAACACATCTCAAATGGCCATGGCTGGACAAATGACCTCTTGGTGACTGTAGTGTATGTCAGCGGGCAAAAGCTCATTGGGTTCAAGACCATTTTGAAGTGCTGCTTGAACTCATCAACAAGTTGTTTCAGACATGTAAATACCAAAAATGCATGACAAATATGACAAAAAAAAATAAATAAATAAAAAAAAATCAAACCTGATCTCATGACAAAAACGTATCTGTGGAAGACGCAATAAGGTGCAAGATGGAAAAAAAAAACTGTGTATGAACGAATAAAAGTGCTCTCTGTTTTACCGCCTTTAGTGTTTATTTCTGTTGGAAACTGCAGTGATATGTGTTTATTGGTATGTATTTCACAAAATAATCTCTGTTATCAAGACGTGAGTGAATGAATCAGTTCAAAGAACAATTTATTCAAAAGCACTGATTCATTCGGGAACAAAACAAGAACTGTGTCCAAATTGCATATTGTTTGGGTAGTTAATACTTTTGAATAAATAGTTACTTTGTTCTATATACAGAAGTATGAATGTGTGTACTATTAATGCAATCCGGACATACTTTATTATTCATATTGCTGGAAAGTAGTAGGTCATCCGAGTACTTTTTGCCTACTGTTTTTTAATACTGTGAATTCAGACATGAGGCTGTTTTCTTTTCTTTTTTTTTACTTACAATTGACTATAGTACGGAAGTATGCATATTCAGATTCTTCCGAGCAACATTTTTGAGTGAGTCATTGAATCATTTATTTAATTGATTTATAAAAAAACATTGATTCATTCAGCTTCAAAACAACTTTTAGAGTGAGTCATTGAATCATTTATTCAATAGATTCATTCAATTTCACTTGTTTAGGAGCAAATCAAGCAGTTGTTATTTGTGAAGTCACAGAATCATTTACTCAGTTGATTTATTCAAAAACTGATTAATTCAGGAACAAAACAAGGGCTGCATCTGAAATTGCATATTTTTTGTACATCATTTTTATTAAAAATTATGTTCTATATAGTATGAATGTGACATACAGTTTTCATATTCTAGTTTTCGAGTACTATTGTATGTAGTATGCCTATTTAGATTCTTCCAAAAACGTTTATTTAACGGATTTGTTCAAAAACACTGATTCATTGAGCAACAAAACAATCAACTTTTTGAGTGAGTCTTTAAATTATTTATTCAATCGATTCATTCAATCTGAATTCTTTGGAAAGTTACAGAATCATTAATAAGAATCAATTGATTAATTCAAAAACTGATTTATTCAGGAACAAAAGGGCTGAGTCTAAAATTGTTATACTTTTTTGAATAAGTAGTTTCTTCGTGATCATTAAAAAAATTATGTTCTATATAGTATGAATGTGTGTACTATGAATTCAATCCAGACATACTACATTAGTCATATTGGTGAGAAGTAGAAAGTCATGCCAGTACTGTTGCTTAAAAATACAGATTTAGTTTGCAACTCTTTGAGTGAGTCACTGAATCATTTATTCAATTAATTTGTTCAAAAACACTGATTCATTCAGAAATTAAACACCACTACTGTGTTGCTCTGTGATACATAACAGCTGGTTCTGCTTTGGATATTTTTTGGTTTCCTCAGAAAGCAAAGCAAGTGCCAATATTGCATGTAAATGATCAATTACTACAGTGTACATCTTGTTTATTATATGGTTATTTAAAAGCAATATCATATTCAAAATTATGCTATTGTGCTGAATATCAGCATATCTTTATTATACCATCTAATTATATGATACATCTTGTGGTTGATTGTCATAACAAATACAGATTTTCAGTGAAGAAATCAAATTTTGGTTAGTTCATCATGCAACATCATCACATGGCTTCAGTAATCATACTCTTATGATTAATTTATACTTTTTCAACATGCTTTTATTATTTTGGTGCTTGACAGGAATCACCTTCCAGTTTGGTTGATTGGAAAAGAGCTTACATTCCGCAGAAAATCTCTTTTTGTGTTCCATGAAGGAAAAAATTTGTTTGGGCTTGGAACGACATGAGGGTGAGTAAATAATGACAGCATTTTCATTTTTGGATGAACTAACCCTTTAAAGCAAACGCCACATTTATTTTTACAACGATTTTCCAGATTGTGGTTCCAGACTGCGGTATGCTGTCGCTTACATTAGCTTCATCATTGTTCTTTGATGAAAACCTCTGCCCTTTCTCACACTAAGGATACGGTCATATGGCCCTAACTAGAGGAGGCCTCTATCCGACTGGTGCTGCACGCCACCAAAGAGTTGTCACACCTCAATAAGAGAGATCAAAGCTCTCCGCAACCATAAAGCTGCACCTGCCAGACCACCACGTCACGACACAACCTGTCCAACATATTGCTCTGACCCTCAAACACACTAATCCAAACTTTGATCCCATTCTTTCCTGTATTTATTATTCACGGGGGGTCGTGAGTCGACTATCATAGGGCATCTAACAAGGTTTTACTGTCACATCGCTGTTTTTTCTGGTTGTCTCGAGGTTGTAAAACCACACTTTTATGTATTTGTTTGTTTGTTTGTTGTCATGTTTAGTCATGAAAAGCCGCAGGCGAGAAAAAGCAATGCCAAAAAAAGAGGAAAAAACTGTGAGAGACAGGGAAAGGGTTCTGCCATCTCCACGCTGCCAAGCCATAACCACCAAGGCTTAATTGTGATGAGGTTTCCACTTGTTAAACAACAGCTTTGGCTGGTGACAGAAACAGCTTTTCATAGGACAAACACGCTCGCAGCCCACAGCTCTCCGCTCTCTTTACTGAGCATGCCCAGAGAGCTGTTCTAGGGACTGTCATTAGCAAATTCCACCGGGGCGAGCAAAATGATTAAATGCTAACTGCAACGAGGCAGCAACTTCTGTGCCATGAAAACAATCACCAAAAATGAGGGCTGTAAATTTCTTTGGGCACCGAGCAAGGCAACAAATAAGCAAACAGGGTGAAAAAATCCTGTGAGGAAGAGAAAAGCGGGAGGCGGTTCAACACAGCACTCCGTTGTTGATTAATTAAGGGATATTTGGGATTATTGAGCTTTCAGGATGTAGAGGTTCAATGACATCTGTTGGATCCCTGTTCCAGTATTCCACTTTATCCTTGGAAACATAATTAACTTAAGTATGCACACCCAATTGAACTAAACCTTTTTAGTCCAGATTGATTTGGGGAAATGTCATGGCAGATCACGTTAATGCTCCACTCTCATTCTTTTCTCAAAAGGGTATTTGCTGCTTCTCTTTTCTCATTACTGCAAATAAAATGGTTGCCATTAAATACTAAAAGCTTTCATTTTCCACTAACAGAACAAAACATGTTGTTGGAGGGCCCTTAATGCATTGTTAACCTAGAAATGGAAATGGATGTCAATCAGAAATACCAAAGAAATAAATGTGATATTCACAATGATAATACATTAAAATTGATTTGAGACCTTACCTGTATATTATCTTAAAGCTTCTACTTCAACGAAGGAGAAATAGTCTATTACAATGTACAAAACAATTGGACTAACAAGATAAAAACTGCAATATTAATAGGCCTACTGAAGTCCTCTGTGGTAATTTTTTACAACAGTTGATGAATGAGATGCAAGATGGTGGCAGTTGCAGTTGCAGTGAATTGAGAGAGAGCAAGAAAGTAGGATTTCAGTTACAAAGTTTCACTCTTAAAAATACAAATGGTTTCATGAAAAACCTTGAACAACATAAACGTTTCAAATGCAAAAAATTCTTTTGATTTTTACAATGTTCTTCAAAATGGTTCTTTTAAGAACTGTTCACTGAAAGGTTCTTTAGGGAACCAAAAATGGTTCCTCTATGGCATCACTGCAAAAAGCGACTAGATGACAAAGTAGATGACAAAGGATTTCGCATAGGGTTTTTGTTACGAAACCAGCCAGTTACAAGGTGAATCATGACATTGCAAACTTTGATATTAATTAAAAAAGGTATTTTAAAATCACACACAAAGTCAAATGTACAAGACTGTGCAGGGTTGGAAAACAATGAGGACTTGTGGCAAAAAGGCCAGCAAAATGAACAAAAATGCCCTATAAATTCAAGACAAATAGGCAAAAAATGCTGTTGCGATTAAAATGAAATGTTAAAATGAATAAAAAGTGTGAATTTGCTGAATTACGTCTGCATCAGATTGTTTTAAAGCACTGTTTTGTTTAGCATTAAGCCTTATAACCAATCAAACGCATTTCTGTATCATTTGGGAATGCTTTGGCCAGTCAGAGGCGCTTAGAATAGTCAGATTAGTTAGATCAACACCGGATGTGTGTTGATTCATATGGAAGCAGATTAGTCTCATTAATAATTCACGCACAATACACGATGCACACATGCGTGTCCCAATTCACGTGCACGAAAAAAATATATATATTCACAAAAAAAATTCACGTGCAAAAAATAAGAATATAAATTCATAAAATACGTTTCACAAATAGCAAAACACAATTCACAGATTTACAACTGTGTACAACAATTTTGAATGTTTAAAAATCACGAGTGTATCACGGACTGTGAGTGTGTGAATAGCTTTTTTACATGTGTATTTTTTAGACTTGCGTGTGTGTTTTTGAGACTCTCCTGGCAGCGAACTCCTCCCACGCGGGTCACTCGTACACTTTAGCCAATCAGATTTGAGCCTGTCGATCGACCAATCATAACCCGCTGTGGGCGTGCCTATCTTAGGTTACGTCATCAGCGCGAGTCCAGTTCCAGAATTCAGATACGATTCAGCTGTTGATCGTCTCATTTGTAACTAGCCTAGTAAAGGTGTATTGTTTTATTTTGATTGCTTAAAAACTAAAGGTAAAAGCGGTCGTTTAGACACACTCGTTAACGTGACCAGTTTAAGCCAGCGGCTGCTATGAAAACAGATAGTGTTGCCAAAGATGCTGTCTTGTGTTAGCCACAATGTCCTGTTTATTGGCCAAAATGAAGAAAGAATTCTGTTCATTGCCATGTTTTTGTTTAACAACGCTGGGTGTCCTCTGCCCAGTCTAGCTCCCACTTAGCACTGACCCTGCCTTTATTATTATAGCTTTATGTAATGATGAATATACCTCACGAGAACTCAGTGTATGAATAACGGTGTGTTTGTACTAACCATTTGTGCAACTGGATGCAGTGTTTAATTAAAACACACTAATCATTTCCCTTGCATTTTTCAGGATTTAACACTTTGGAACAACATCTGGATGACAGTTACAGACCTCTTCATTCACATTAATCTTTATCTCTTTTTATGTACTTTACCTTTATGCGTTATCTTTTTAATGTAATCAACATTCATGTACTTTTTTAAATATTATATTATTGTGATTAACCATGTTTAATTTTATGTTGAGCAGTGATGTAAAAATCTTTGAGATTACAATACACAAGATGATGTTGCTTAGCAGCAATTGTATTTGCTTTAGTATTAACAGTTCTGGAATTTGCTGGTCAGTCAGACAGACTGATCACATAAAGGAATGCATCAAAGATTATTCAGTAAACTTCATTCAAGTTCCGACTTGTTTTGAATGTTTTAATTCTGACATACAACCAGAACATTTAACAATGCATAACAAAGCTTTATGCCTTAACAAATACAAAGTCATAGGGTACCATTCTAAAAGAAATGTAGTAATAATGCATGAGTTAAATCAGTTGAAACTGTTAAAATGGATGGGTTGCAGCATGACTGTTTTGAAAGAGTTACAGTTCCAAATGAAACTTCTAGATTCACATCACCTCATAATTTGTGGCAGAGGTTGAAATAGGAGCAGCTACTTGTACATCTAAGCATCACAATTCTGAAATAAATAATATCTGCAGGCTGCAGCGTAAACAAACTTAAATGAAATGTACATGGTTTACAATGTGTGTTATTAAATCGCCATCAGCTGAATGCGTGCCATCGTAGGATTTGAGACACAAGACAAGTTTGGCTCTGACAGCTCTTTCCTGTTTTCAATCAAAAAAAACAAAACCACAAGAGACTGCTTGAAAAATATCCAAATAGATCATTTTTATTTTCTATTTATTTACATGTCCCATCTGTAAAAAACGTATTTTATGCTTTACATTAAGTTTATAATTTTAATATCTTTATGCGGTATGGTACAGTATCCACGCAAATGATTCTTTATTAAATAAATATAACAATCGATAAATATTAAAACATAATACACTCTGAGCAGCAGCTGGCTTACACTGGTCACGTTAAGGAGTGTGTCTAAACGACCGATTTTTAAGTAAGCATGCAGTAAATGAGACGATCAACAGCTGAATCGTATCTGAATTCTGGAACTGGACTCGCGCTGATGACGTAACCTAAGATAGGCACGCCCACAGCGGGTTATGATTGGTCGATCGACAGGCTCAAATCTGATTGGCTAAAGTGTACGAGTGACCCACGTGGGAGGAGTTCGCTGCCAGGAGAGTCTCAAAAACACACACGCAAGTCTAAAAAATACACACATAAAAAAGCTATTCACACACTCACAGTCCGTGATACACTCGTGATTTTTAAACATTCAAAATTGTTTTACACAGTTGTAAATCTGTGAATTGTGTTTTGCAATTTGTGAAACGTATTTTATGAATTTATATTCTTATTTTTTGCACGTGAATTTTTTTTTGTGAATATATATATTTTTTTCGTGCACGTGAATTGGGACACGCATGTGTGCATCGTGTATTGTGCGTGAATTATTAATGAGACTAATCTGCTTCCATAGATTCATGACACTCGCATATTCCCTAATCACAAACACCATGGTGCGGATATGATGTTAATAAAATAATAATTTTGTAGCTTCAGTGATTGTAACAGGAGTTTATGCATAACTTGCGCTAGACTAGACTACTGTCATGAACAGATATGTTTGTCTGTGAAACTTGAATGTGACATTCCCAAAACGCAGACACAAAACAAAATTTTTTTTATATGTGACCCTGGACCACAAAACCAGTAATAAGGAAAACATTTTTAAAATTGAGATGCATATATCATCTAAAAGTTGAAAAAATAAGGTTTCCATTGATGTGTGGTTTGTTAGGATATGGCAATATTTGGTCAAGGTACAACTATTTGAAAATCTGGAATCTGAGGGAAAATCACCTTTAAAGTTGTCCAAATAATTCTTAGCAATGCATATTACTAATCAACAATTAAGTTTTGATATATTTACGGTACAAAATTTGTATGGAACATGATCTTTACTTAATATCCTAATGATTTTTGGCATAAAAGAAAAAATCTATAATTATGACCCATACAATGCATATTGCCAATTGCGACAAATATACCCATGCTTTTAAGACTGGTTTTGTAGTCCAGGGTCACATATTGTTTTCTTCATCGATATTAATAATCATTATTACAATTTAAAGAGCAATAATATACAAAAATGATTTTTGTCATAATATTACAGCTCTGTGAGCTCCAGTTTTTTAACATATAATTTAGATACAATATTAAACAGTCTACTGTTATTGGCAACAGTTTAAAATATTGATTAAAGTAATTGGGTAAATGTAAGTATTTGACAACAGGGTGATTATAATAATAAGGTCCTTATAAAAATCGTCCTCATGAATCTAAAAAAATGCCCCTGGAAATCAATTTGCCCTTTCATGGAAAAGTTGATTTCTGACCCTGCTGCGCCCTACAATATACAATCTCAAGAAGCACTGTGCATGACAATTAAATTAGAAGTTATGGAGTAAAATACAACTAGATTTCAAGATGTTGATTTTATGTGCACATACAGAAAATATGAATATTTAAGTAGTTTGACAGTTTATGGGGACTTACTTTATTATGCTGTTTGCCGTGGTTCATGGGATTTGGCTGACCTATTTTTGTGTCATTCGCTTGTCACCACACTCTGATTGGTTGAGAGCTCTTAATAGGTAATACAGTTTTTTAACAGGAATCTTGTTGTTAAATACCATTATTTTAAAAATAAATTGAAATAATCTGGGCTACTGGCTTCAACAAAAGAATATACAATCGATTAACAACCTCATAGCTCATAGTAGGTCTGTCTTTAAAGATTTATATTATTGTTAAAAATCAATTATGCTTTGGAGAAAATTAATAGATTTTTACTTTGGGAACACTCTATACTTAACGTCTGGATGGTCAATGAGAAAGAAGTATTCAAGAAAGGGAAACAGTGGCCATGAAGGCAATGCTTGCTGTAAAGGTATCTTCTTATTTTGCTTTTTGCTTTTTTAATTAGAATAGATTAAGTCATACTGTAATGAATTTATGATAAACAGTTATATTTTCTTGATAATAAGTCAGTGTATAAATAAATTTAATAACTGATGAAAAAACAAGCCTCAGATTTACAAAAGATGTGTAGCATACGTGGGTAAAATAAGATCGGTATCATAAAACAGACATTTTAATGGTTTGGTTTTTGGTAACAGCTTTGTGGCATTATGTTATTGATATTTTTCTGGCAATGAATAAAAGACACAGAAGAGAGGGAGAGGGGAATCAGGGGGTGGAGGGGGGTAGAGAAAGAGACCCAGGTCACACTTGAAAAAACACAGATGTTTTTATCAGAAATGAGTCAGTGTATGAAGTAAGAGCTTATCAGTCAAAAAGCTGTGACTGCCAGATGCAACTGTTTTTTATGTGCACACTAAAAATAAGGAGAGCAGGCCTCAGTTAGTGTCAACCACTGGTCAGTTTAGCATTCAAAGGCTTTATCACAGACCTAAGTGCTCTAAAGAGTTTTCATCACTCAGACAGACATAAACATTTTTTTTTTCATGTAACATATCACCTACAATTATATATGTGTTGTTGGAGACAAATGATGTAGAAACATTTGGCCTTAGCTCGGTAGTAAATTGTATGGTAATATTTCTGTTAGTCTGTTGTATTTTGATCATAGATGGAAAAAGTAGTAACTGCCACCAGGATTTTGCATTCTATCATAGCAAATAAAACAGGTTTTGTGGTACATAATGCAAAGTTAATTATTTATCTAAGGCTTTAGGTTTCATTCTCACAGTCGGTCAGACCTCATGCAAGGCATAGTATGCAACCACAATATGTTTTGCAAGCATGGAAACATTTTCATCTGTGGTTGTTTATGATAATTCACAGTCATAAAATCATAATTCCATCAGACATGTTGCAAAAGTATTTTTCCTTGAAACGTTTCGTAAGAGAACCTGAGCAATCTAATATCTATACTTCTAAACCTCACAGAATGAAAATATTTATATATGCTTGACAAATGACAAATTTACTAGCTAAAACATCTCAAAATAATATAAAATGTACAGTTATAAATGTATAATTTTTTTTATCATTTTTATATGTTTATAAATATATACAAAGTCAAAAGCAGGGGCGGAGTGGGGCTCTAAAATCCACCGGGGAAAATCTGAAAAAGTCCCGGTCGTCCCGATTGCCACTCCGCCCCTGCAAAGAAGTCTCTGCTGCTCACCAAGCCTGCGTTTATTGATCCAAAGTACAGCAAAAACAGAAACATTTTGGAATATTTTTACTATTTAAAATAGCTTATTTCTATTTGAATATATTTTAAAATGTAATTTATTCCTGTGATTTCAAAGCTGATTTTTTCGCATAATTGCTCC